>NC_090321.1:256097962-256417578 GCF_040869045.1 Eurosta solidaginis
AGCGTAATTTCTTTCAGTGTGACTTCAAAACAAACAAACAAATTCCAAAGATCGCTAAAACGTGATTTGACTATCTGTTCGATATTGTCAGTGGCCTGTTCATCAGCAATTCTGAGCAGAAAAAGAAACGTACGCCTACAATATTAAATTTTATAACAATTTTGCTACATTATTTTTTTTTTTATTCGTACATTGTGACTTTTAGCGGAAAAATTAAAAATTGAAGTAAAGCATTGCAATCATAAATTCGGAGTATAGAATCACTTGAACTTGAATATTGATCTCAATTAATTTCAACAGAGTACGAGCAAATCTTCTGAGTTGTTGAAGCAGTATCGGTTTGATTATTTAAACAAATATTTTTTTTGTTTTTCGTCTACGGTTAGGTTAACAGTCTGACACAATGTTATGAAAAAGAACGTAATTTTATTGTCGTTATGTGGTCCTCATTTTTGATTAAAAAAGAGATTATTAAAGTTTCTCATGATGTCAAAATTTTGCATAGCGTTCTCCAATCCAAAATAAGTAGGAGGGGGTAATTTTAAAGCAAATATTGGGTATTTTTTTGCAAAATGCTAATACCAGAAGCATTTAGTATCTTCAGTACTTTGTTTAAGAGATTGTTTATGGATTGTATTTATACTGACTTCTCCAAAGCCTTCGATAAGGTATCACATGAGATCCTTATTCATAAACTTTCCTGTCTTGGTTTTCACTCAATCTTTCTGCAGTGGTTAAAATCTTATTTAATTAACAGATGGTGGTGTGTCTGTATTATTGGTGTATCATCCGATCCATACCTTGCGACTTCCAGCGTTGCGCAAGGCAGTATTCTTGGACCCTTGCTCTTTGTCCTGTTCATCAACGACATCAGCGCTTGTTTTTCGTAGGCTGGGTTTCTCTTGTACGCTGATGATCTTAAAGTTTTCTCCATTAGAAAGTATTCGCGTGATATGTTCGAACTTCAGTGTGAAATTAATAGTCTCTATTCCTGGTGCACACCTTTCTTAAAATATTAGTAAATGCTTTCACGTAACCTACTCTAAATTGCGCTTTAAGTTTAATAGTTCATATACCATTGAACACAATCCACTGCAGACTGTTGATAAAATCAAGGACCTTGATGTGGTTTATGATACCAAATTTTCTTTCAACAGCCATGTAAACTTTATCATAGCCAAATCGTATGCAATGCTTGGTTTTATACGGCGTAATAGTTCAGAGTTATCTGACCCGTATACACTTAAATTGCTCTACAATTCATTTGTACGATCTCATCTCGTCATTTGGCGACCGTTCCAACAGTTTGCAATTAACAGGATTGAGCGAGTTCAAAAAGTTTTTCTTAAATACTGTGTGCGATCACTTAGAATTAGTAGCCCTCTTCCCTCATATAATGCACGTTTACTTCTTTTAAATCTTAAACCTTTAGAAGCGAGAAGCTCTGTTCTTTCTTTGACCTTTTTATATTACATCATCCATGGGGATACAGATTGTGCTGCTCTTATTGAGAAAATTTATTTTAATGTTCCAAGAAGAGAACTTAGAAGCTTTTACCCTTTTTATGGCATTAATAGTAGAACGAATTATGCGAGAAATACCCCAATTACCTGCGCTATGAGTGAATTTAATAAGATCTCATATTTTGTCGAGCTTGATTTCTCTTTGTCGAAGAATGTTTCTATTAATTTATTAAAGTGTGTTTTTTAGTTATCAATACTTTTATATTAGTCTGTAAGTGCTAGTTTTTCATTGACTTGTTAACTTTTTGTATTTCTTAATTGTAGTCTGTTTTTTAATTGTATTAAAATTGTTAGTAGTCTGTAAGAACTTGTGTTCATAGACTTAATAAATAAATAAATAAATAAAATGAGAACGTCAATGATAAAAAAAGGACGCGTGGTACTCGGGGACTGCCGCGGTAAAGCTATTGCATATTATCAACTTATGCAATTATAATATTTATGCAACATTTTGTTTTCTTTGATATTAATTCAAGTTACACTTTATAAGCGTGGTGACCGATAAGAAAACAAATTTTTTACTTTTATTGAATAAATGAGTTAATATTGACTTTAACTTTAACTTTAGCTTTATTTTTAACTTTAACTTTAACTTTCTCTTTAACTTTAACATTCACTTTAACTTTAACGTTAACTTTAACTTCAACTTTAACTTTAACTTTAACTTTATGATAGAGATCCAATTTTATGTATTTGGCCTGTTGCTAACACCGAACCTTTTTCGAACCTTTTTTGACAAATATCCGTTACGGTTTCCTTTGATTTAGTCGCCAAGCCCGCGATAAAATCTATGCAATAGCTTTAAAAAGAATAGGCGGAAAGAAAAAAGTTTTTGATTTCTATTTTTTTTTAATTTAAGGTTATCTGTTCATTCTGTTCTCTTGACGATTTCGTTTAGCAATGATGTTCTCTATCGTTTTCTCACGTTTCTTACCATATCTCAAAGGGAAGGCGAGAGCACTTGTCAAATAACGTGTTGTCAGTTAAGTTTTTAAAAGTTGTATATTTTAACAATTTTTGTTGTCGTTGCCGATGAAGGAATTTAGCAGTTCCCGAAATGGATCTATACAACGAGCTTTGACAGTTGTCTAACATTTTTTCTTCCTTCTATTCTAATTTAAAATTTAAGAAAAAATATATCATAACAATAATAATGATAAACAAGTAAGGAAGGTTAAGTTCGGGTGTAACTGAACATTACATACTCAGTTGAGAGCTATGATGACAACATAAGGGAAACTAACCATGTAGGAAAATGAACCGAAGGTAACCCTGGAATGTGTTTGTATGACATGTGTATCAAATGAGAGGTATTAAAGAGTATTATATGAGGGAGTGGGCTATAGTTCTATAGGTGGACGCCACTTAAGGATATCACCATAAAGGTGGACCAGGGCTGACTCTGGAATTTGTTTGTACGATATGGGTATAAAATGAAAGATGTTAATGAGAATTTTAAAAGGAAGGTTTCTGAACGAGCTCCGCTTTACAAGGATCGTGAAGGTTGGTGCAACGCGATCCGATCGTGATCTTTAATCAGCTGTTTTGTGTGAGAAGATTTGTGACCCGGCCTATGAAAAGGTGGCTTATGACTCAAAAAAGAAATTGCGAGAAACAGCTGTTAAAGATAAACAATGCATTTCTTCAGTTTCTTAGTAGTTTTTCGTTTGCATTATGAACAGTCATGCCCAAAAGGCAAAAGAGCATAAATGAGATAAGTTCGTGTGTGTATATAAATAGCGATGTTTTTTTTTTTCAATGCAAAGCACAAAGCAGTTTCTGACCGAAAAAAAATCGTGTGAGTGCTCAGATTTAAAAGCAATGCTGAACGAGTAGGACGTGTGTCGCTTGTGAATAATGACTGTCGAAGAAGAATTTAGCGAGGTTTTTCAAACATATTTGTGTGAAAACGAACAGAATGATGATGATTCTTTCGATGATGTTGGTATCAATTACAAGGACGAACTACAAGCATTGTTTCAAGCTGAAGGTCAAATGGAAGTGGATGAAAATATCATTTCCAGAACACTTCTAAGTAAGTTAGGACTTTCTAGTTTTCACCCGTGAAAGAGCGTCTCAAAAACTATCGAAACCAGAAAAAAAGGGGACAATTTTTTTTTGAGTCATAAGCCACCTTTTAATAGGCCGGGTCACATTTATAGTATGGCACACACTCTCTTTTAACTACTAACTCAACCATTTATCGCTAATATTTTGGTGCCATTAATTCCTAGGCGTATCCCCAAACGAAGCAAGCAAAGCCTAATAGCCAACCTTGGCAGGAATTGGTGGTCTAGGAGGTTGGCTTTCTCACTGCAACCACTAAGTAAATGCATAAGTATTTTATAGAAATATTTGCATATGTATGTATGTATGTTCGTAGACAAACGGTGACCAATTTGTGTTCTTTTTGGTATATGACACATTTATTCTGTTTTGCGAACGATTCTTTATAGATAATTTTAAATCTTTACATTATCGTCACGTAAGACTCACCTGTTTTCGTCTTGTGGCTTGATCGTTTAACATAATGCAAAGAGGCGAACGCTTCGTCTCTGTGACGAAACGAACGTTCGTTTCGCAATAGAGAATGAGGCCCTAAGTATACTTATAACACATTCAAAAGACGTTAGTAGAAACTTAATGCCATTTAGATGTTTAAAGTTCAGTTCTAGACCCATTACTCTAAATTGTGAAGAAAAACAAATGTCTTTCGCATTTGAAAAAAAGTATATAATTTGACAGCTTAGAAATCGTTTTTCCTGTCACATCGCGATACAGAGTTTTGCGCTAGTAAGACACCCCTTTGACGAAGCCCTTATACTTAACTTCGGGGTAATATCAGAAGGTAGCCATTTATGTCTACGGGATGTTGGCAGACATGAAGCTTGGCAGTTGTACCCGTAATAGGCTGCGTGAGTCGTTCCTTCATTCTTACCAAGTACTGTGAGGGAGGAGTTGATTTTATCGAAACCGCGGATGCTCAGCGAAGTCACTATTTCTGGATAAAGTTGTGCCAAAGCCGTTGATTTCAGGCCGAATTCGGAGAGATATTTGCTTCAACGACATTTGACGGAATCTTTAATTGACTAGCCGTTTTATTAGCGGTTTCATGATGTTAGAGCTGAAGGTTACAGTATGAAAACAGAAAACCGCCTTGAGGCACTGCTTTGAATTTAAAGTGAAACCTCCGAAATTACCGAGTCAAAGCGACATTGCGGAGTATTTTTAAAGCAGTGGTCGGCAAAAATTTAAATGTAAGTGGATTAGTGAGATCGAGAGCATGAGCATCCCAGTAGGAAATTGAAGTGACAATTACAACATGCAGAAGACACATTTATAGCAAAAACTTTGCAAAACTTCATTTTTGATTCAGAAATAGTTTGAAATATTCTCAAGTCCCTCAAATATCGCAAAAATAGTGGCGATCTCTCGCTTCAAAAATCATATTTCCGAAACTAATACATTTGCCGCAACCGGAAAATACAAAATGTTTAAAATATGCTTATGTAGCTGAGTGATACATTCATGTCAATATTTTTACTATAACGCTAAGTTTTTAAAAATTCTATAGTAGTTTTTTGCAGTGCTGAAGTAAATTTTTTTTTCGGCTCATAAAAAAAAGAGTCCAGAATGAAATTGTTTCAACTTTTGTTAAAATAATTTTGAAAAGTCACATTGTAGTGAAAAGTTATTTAGTACAACATACCCAAAAAGGTAAAAACCCAAAGCTAAACATGTTTGGAAGATAAGCTACCTATGAAAAGGTCGTCGTGACCATCGTAATATTTCTCACTTGGAACCTTAACATTTTTGCGACAGCCGTGCGCAGTGTTTTTTCGTTTCTGTCTCGCTAACGACTGATGATGGAGAGTAAAGGGCCCATTACTGGTACTTAGCATAGCCTTGACTTGACTTGGCGTAAACTTGGCAACTTAGCGATGATTATAATCCACTTAGCGCATACAATCTGGCATCTAATCAATAAATTAACAATTGTTTTTGCTCGAATCGAATCTGAATCACTAATCAATAAATGTCTTTTATATTTTTGCCGGCGAATTCAAGAGTTTTTAAACACATACAAAAATGCAGTAAATTTTCAAACCAATTAAAAAATATTAAAGATTTTGTGTATGTTTGTTTAATGGTGTGTTCAGTTTATACTTATATTTAAGAATTCATGAGCTTAACACCGGCTTATAATAATTGAATTTCAATTATTATGTTTTTCTAAGAGAAATTGAAAAGAAAGAAACACTTACTGGCATATTGCGATGGACCCATTTCGAAAACCGCCAACGTAATCATCATCAGGCAATTTTGTAATGTTATCAAAGGTTTCAACGGGATTCGAACCGTGAATCACATGGTGAAACTGCAGTAGCCTTTAACCACTAGGCCATTCTGCTGGTATTTGTTTTCATGCTTAATTCAGTTTTTCTCTCATTTCTACACTAATAACACAATTGAGACATTTTTTCTCTATATTGATTTGTGTGCCATGTAGATTTGTTTTTTTAAAGTTCTTCTTCGTTGTATTGCGAATGAGAAGCTTTGTAAAATTGCCTGATGATGATTACGTTGGCGGTTTTCGAAATGGGTCCATCGCAAAATGCCAGTAAATGTTTCTTTCTTTTCAGTTTCTCTTAGAAAACATAATAATTGAAATTCAATTATTATAAGCCGGTGTTAAGCTCATGAATTCTTAAATATAAGTGAAAGATTTTCTTTAGTTGAGATCAGTCAATTGTCCAATAGCTAAGTAATATAGCGACCGATAACTGACAATGCAGCTACTTTCATTCTTATACCATGGTCTGACACGCAAATTTCAATTCTTTGCAGAAAATTTTAAATTACGTATATTTATGTTTCACTTTCATCTTTATACACAAATAAATTTTAATTATAAATAAATATAAAAAAACATTTTTTAAAAAACTCACTTGTGCACATCTGCATAAAGACACCACATCCAAATAGGAGAAAATACGTAAAAGAATTTCCTTTGGCAGTTGTTTTATAGGTTCATCATCCGTATCTGAGGAACTGAGGAATGTTTGCTGTAAAGAAAAAAATAAAAATCAAATTTATATTTCAACAAAAATTTAATATTCAAATCACAAGCTGTCTTATGCATAATGAAAGGAATGCTAGAAAATATTATTTGAAATTTCATATGTCATACAAAAATAGAACTTATTTTTATAATCACTGCTAAAGATCAGAGGTTTATAATGAATGTACAGTGATCGATTTGCTCTCGCTCGCTGCACAAAATTTATTCGTAACAAGTCACGCCAGCTATCCCTGTTTCGCAATAACTGACGCCAATTGGGAGCACCAAGGGTGCATCTGCCAGTTCAGTAGAGATCTCTCCCTTCCACTGCTTCTAAACTGCGATGTCGATTACTTTCTTGGCGGGAGCGTCTTCATTAGGGCGGGTCGATTTAAAAATCCCTCATTGCTCTGTGAAAATCGTATTCAAGGGATCAAAATAAGAAACTTTGCCGAAGGAATCATACCTCTAAAACGAATTCTGGTGTCCCCCTATTTGGGTAAAATTTTGGGTAGGGGCAAATTTTGAAAAATCCCACTTTGACCCATTTAGAGTGCTCCAATCGAGTCCAAATGTATGACCGAACCCCACTAACTTTGGAGGCCCGACCCACCGATGCCAGTGGCACACCCCCTGGAACCCCCCTGGGGGTTCACCATAGAAACATTTCAAAAAATCGCCGGTTTTGCACTTTACATGAAAAAATCAGCTAAATGGCTATGTTTTTTCTTTATTTTTATTTATTTATTTATAATAATATTTATTATTTATTTATAATAATATCTATTTTTTCTCTTAAGAAATTTATTTAGTCCGAACATATGTAAATGAAAAAATTAATTTAAGTGAGTTATAGAAAAAAAAACTAAAAAAAATTATTGTTTGAAGTCTTTTTTACTTTCAAGTCTGGGCAATTTCGCACGGCTCTCTAATGTCGTCGCCATAACAGCCTCTACATTTTCCGGTATAACCCGTTTGGAAACGCTAGCTAGCAATTGAACATGTCGTTCCGTTCCTTGTATGTGTGATGCAATTTTTGGATCATTAAACGGTGGATCATCTTGATTTAAATATTCTTTCAATGTATCGTACGGAATGCTTCGCGTGAATGGTGGTTCAAATACGATATTTATATCATTCAAATTGATCATTTCCGTATAACTTGTGCAATTAAAGTTTATATCTGGTTTTTTATAAACTCTAAGTTCCATTGGCTCGTCAACATCGGTTCGATAGCGTAGAATTTTCTTGATGGCACAGTCGCGCTTTTCTTTGCTATCATCAAACAACATTGATAACAAGATATTTTCCGAATGCGCATAATATGTATTATCTTTAATTACTTGATTGACAATTTTGCCTAAATGAGGTTCTAGAAATCGTGACCAACCAATGAACTTGAAAATAATGCACTGCCGTACACGACAGCGCTGTAATACTTGATATTGAAGTACATTGGCACATAACATTTAATTATAAATTCCACCAGAATTCTTAAATTTGCATCTGGATTTTCCGTTGTCACATATAATCGCAATAATCTAGCGGCCTTGGTGAGCCACCGAGAATGTACAATATTCCCTGGTTTGATAGCCAGATCCACCGGAATCACGCCGCTAGAAATTGCATGGGCCATGTCGTATAAGTACTTCGAATCGGTGGAAAATTCAATTTTTTCTGGAGCAGGGGGCATATTTTGCAACACAATTTCCTGGAAGCCGTCCACCACATGAAAATATATAATAATAAAATAATTAAAAATGGTTGACAATTATAATAAATGAGTGATAGCAATAACTTACCGGAAGAGTTTCACAAGTTTCGATTTGACGGCTCAGTTTTCCGGTTGCCGATCTTGGTCCAGTGCTGGTTGATTTATCCAAAGCTTCAAACAAATGCCGAAATGGAAGTTCGTTGAAGTGTAGAAGGCAAACGAACCAATGCAATGGTCTTTTTAACAGTAATTCTAATCGTCGTATAATTCCACCGTGTGGGCCAGTGTTTGTTGGCTCACCGTCAGTGCATATTCCAATTAATGCATCCAGTGATATATTTTTATCGTTGAAAAAACCATTTAATTTGGTTGTTTTGTATTCAGCGGTTTCATGTTCCAGTCTTACGTAACCAATCACTTCAGAATTGGGTTCTCTCAAAATAACAAGATGAGGTTCTTTTACCTTCCTAATTTCTAATAATTTTTTTTAATTTCTGTTCTACTACCAAGTTAAATTCATTTTTTCATTTACATATGTTCTGACTAAATAAATTTCTAAAGAGAAAAATAAACTCCAAAAAGAAAAAACATAGGCATTTCGCTGATTTTCTCATATAAAGTGCAAAACTGGCGATTTTTTTAAATGTTTGTATGGTGAACCCCCAGGGGGGTTCCAGGGGATGTGCCACTGGCATCGGTGGGTCGGGCCTCCAAAGTTAGTGGGGTTCGGTCATACATTTGGACTCGATTGGAGCACTCTAAATGGGTCAAAGTGGGATTTTTCAAAATATGCCCCTACCCAAAAGTTCGACCCAAATTGGGGGGATTGGAATTCGTTTTAGAAGTATGGTTCCTTCGGCAAAGTTTCTTATTTCCATCCCTAGAATACGATTTTCACAGAGCAATGAGCGATTTTTAAATCGACCCGCCCTACTGTACAACCAACCGTTATTAAATCAAAGTTATGATATCTTGTGTAATAGTACAGCTGGGTATAACAAATGTATATAGCATAGCACCAGGGCACAAGGAACGTGAAAATAATAAAAATAGTGTAAATGGGTACATATGTAAGACTATAATAACAAATATATTACACACACACATCCACGTACAACAACCGCATTCCTTTGTGTAAGGTAAAATAAAGATATAGGCAAAATAAACTAACAACAAACACCTCTTTAACAATGACCTTGTAATAATAACAACAATAAAAATCAGTAACCAAAACAAAATGACCGACTAATGGCAAGGGGCTCAGTGTTTAAATATCGATTAATTTTGTCATCGTGATAGGGATTTTTTGCCTTCACTAATAACAACTAGAAAACTTTATTATTTATTTACTTCCTTTGGCTTCGTAAAATTGTTTGACTGCATAATGGGAAAATAATGATGTCTAATCACATTCACTGAGTGATTCCATGCTCATGCGGGTGAGAAATTGAATTTCAGTGAATTTTAGTTATTCATTGCTTTTCTTGCGGTGGGGTGACATAAGATTCATGGTAAAAATGTGAATTGATGTTATAACCACTTCAATTGATCTTAATTTATTTAATAATTTGAGAAAAATTTTAACAACGTGACATCAGGACGGACAAGGCGACAGCTGTTCCGATTATACCTTGTAAATCTCTTCAACGCCTTTTCTCCCGGGAGTGAGAGTCGAACCCGCACTCCTACGATAGTTGAAATGGTTATAAACGCATTCAGCTACGTCATGCCTTAGTTGTTGTAAAGTTTTTCCCAATTGCCTTCTTTCGCATATGTATATTATCTTTCACACATCACATAATTCGTATGTAGTTATGTATTAAAGTTATGCATGTTTGTAAGGCGGTTTTCGGAGAAACTTGGTATTGTGTTGTTGTTTTTGTTCTATTTATAGAACTACAACGAATTAACCAAATGTTGTCTACTTATATGAGTTTGCCGGGGATTGCCCGTATCGCTTTAAATGTATGAAAACATTTATTTCAAGCAATTTTTAATTTTATAATTTATTTAATAATTTGGGAAAAATTTAAACAACGTGACGTCAGGACGGACAAGGCGACAGCTGTTTCGATTATACCTTGTAAATCTCTTCAAAGCCTTTTCTCCCGGGAGTGGTGATCTTAATTTAACTTTAATGTCATTTAAGACATTTCTGTTTGACTTTATTACCAGTGTTTGCATTTGTTACCTCAGAGCAATAGTAGTAACGTAAAAATATGTACTGCTACTGCTCCCGCTCTGAACATGAACAGAACAGAGAGAGCACAGCCGTAGTATAAAGAAGTGATAGCATTTCTTATGCTAGGCTACGAGCTGCGTCGTGTTTTATAGTGGAGCAAATAGCAGTATAAAAACTCCAAACGGAATGCTGTTTGTAGTGGAGCGAGAGAAAAATAAAACAGATGATATTTGCTCTGTTGGGCATTGTTAAGCAGAACTTTGGATTTTACCCGGCTAATGAGGTACCCGGGTGGTGGGTATCCGGTTATAACCCGGGCTCCTTGAATGTGTTTGAAGTTAAGCCCTTATGCGTTGCCCGATATAAAAAAAATAAGTTAGAATATTGCAACCATCAATGTTATCTTCCGTCAGCCTTCTATTTTAGGTGTCATCTCTTCATTTTTGCAATAACTTGCATTTCAATAAAAGTAATGGAATGAAATTTGACACAAAGCTTTTTCTCGCTACGATTAATGTTCTTACTAAAAAGGGGCGTAAGCGGAATATATCCACGACCCCCTTTTATGTATTAAGGAGTAGTAAATTGAGATAGTCTCTTTAAATTTGGTACATTGGTTCCCTGTGTAGAGCGGACACAAAAAAAATGTACAAAAGGGGAGTGGCAACGCCTACTTATTGAAGGAAACCAACGGGATGCTACCCTACTATTTTTCAGTCAGAAATACATGCAATAGAAGTTTGCGGTAGATAATGTCTACGAAGCGGCTCATCCTCGAGGATAAATGCATTGTGGTCCTGAATGATCAGGGAGTAAAGAACCAGGTTTTAGGACAGGTTTCCGGTCATCATAAGGGAGTTGAAGATAATGTACAGGCAGATTACATAGCCCAGGAGGGCGATATATCAGTATTCTATGGTCCAGCTCCGTTCAGTGGGCCCACAAAAAACACACACTAGGGAAACCATAAGTAACTGGAAAACAAAGCAGTTGAGCCAACACAGGATTGAATGCCCATGGCAAAGATAGGTCAAATTTTTTATAATCTAAGCAGAGAAGATCTACGAGCTCTCGCTGGGTACTATACGGGACACTGCACAGTGGTCGGTTTCATAGGCCAAAAATAAAAAAATCAAAGTGAAAAGTGAAAAGTTTGTCACCAAATGTATCGTTAGTATCTCTTATTAGATCAGCCTTTTAAAAGGTATATTTGTTTTTGTAGTATTCGAACTTTACTCTTTAAAAATAGCTTTAAAAGTTAGGTTATGTTATTAGTTGGTTTTTGCAGTGTGAGCAAGTTAAAAATAAAGTGCAAGTTTAAGCTATTTAAAAATACATAAAACATCGTTGTTTTGAAATAAATAATTAAGAATACTGAAGTCAAGGTATTTACTTCATTTTGAAATAATTTTAGAGTCTTTAGCTTCTTGTGTTTTTTTTGTTATTTAAAATTTCAGTGTTTATATGCACAAATATTTAAATTTCATCTAAATGGTTTGTTGGGTTCCGCACCGATCCTCACGTGGGGACTTATATCTTATTATTAGTCAAAGATTTAAGAATCTTAATTGTTAATATCAGCTGTCACTTTCTGCCACTAACTATGTTTTGCGACAGTTTTCTGATAGCGTCACCCTGATAAATTATTGTCGTATGTTATATGTGCTCACACGTAACATACGACATTATTTTATCCAGTCGACGATATGCAAATGTAAACTTTTGTGTGTGTTTGTTGTTTTGTTATTGTTATGTATGCAAGATCTTTTAATAACTTTAATTTCTTTATTTAATCCAATTAAACACTGTATTTGCGATAGACACATCTTACCACTTCCCCCCCCCCCCCCCCCCCCCCCACATCTACTTACTTTTTGTATGCATGCGGTGAAAGTGGCTGGTTGTGGGTCGGTATGAAGGTATCACCCGCACCAATATTATGAAAAAATAATTCTCACATATTTGTAAAGCCGTGACTAAAGTTTCACGTTCATATCTCTACTGGAAGTATTTTTGGCCACCAACCGATCAGTGTGCACTGTACACTACGATATAACCTATGTTAGGTTAGGTTGAACTGGACGGTCCATGAGGACCTCACATAGACTGATTGAGTCCGTACTGTTACCAGAAGTTTGTTTTAACGACCAAGCTGAAAAACCCTATCAAAAACCAGGACCTATGTTATAAAATAACTCCGTCCTCTTGGCAAATACTAGACGCTTCCTAGGACTTAAGCCACTTGCTGCTTCTAGATCTGACAGCTGTATCACTCCTAATAGCTGGAGTCTTAGCCTAGCAAATGCAGGGCACGAGCATGCTCGATCGTTTCCTCCTCCAACCCGCACTTCCTACATCTGCTATCACTGACCAAGCCTAATTTAAAGGCATGTGACGCCAGAGGGCAGTGTCCAGTCAGAATACCCGTCATGAGTCTACAGTCCTCTCTTTTTAATGATAGAAGCAACTGTGTTAGCCTAAGGTTGTAAGACCTACACATAATCTTCGACAATTTACAGCCCCGCGCTTGAACCCACGCCTTTCCCGCTTGGTCAATCATGTGCACCTCTCGCCTTCGCTTAATCTCGCCCAATCTAATTGGGACGTCTACGGAGCAAGCTTCAAGGGATGCGCCCTTTTTAGCTAGTTCTTCCGCTTTTTCATTCCCATCTATTCCCATATGCCCTGGGACCCAATATAGATGTATGCTTCTCCCTGTACCGATTCTCTACAGAGACTGCTTACACTCTAACACGCATTTAGATGCTGTGCTATGCGAGATTATTGCTTTAATTGCTGCTTGACTGTCAATATAAAAGTTAACACGGTTGCAGCTTAAGCTATTCTCTTCCAGGGTTTCCACTGCTTTGGTTACGGCTAATATTTCCGCTTGGAAAACGCTACAGTAATCCGGCAGCCTGTAGGATCTGCTTATTTCCGCATCAGCGCAATATACCGCAGACCCTACTCCTTCCACTACTTTGGAACCATCGGTGTACACATGTATCGCCTCGTCCGCCATTTGAGCACCCTTTGCGCCAACCGATCACCTCTATTGTGGCCTTAAGATCTCCCTCGAAGCGCAGATAGGGAATCAGGTAATCTGTTCGTCTTGTGATTGATGACGCTATGCTACTATGGCCATATGGTCGGCGCTCAAGCTGCCCCGAAGCACCGAGCCTTGTTGCGGTCGTTAATGCTTTGTTCTTTGCTACCAGGTCTACAGATGAAATGTACAGAATGGCATACAGAGCAGCCGTCGGGGTTGTTTTCAGGGCTCCCATAATGCTAAGCATCGATAGTCTGCATACCCCCTCTAATTTTTTGAGGTATGTTGTTTTTTGTGTGGCTTTCCATCAAACAAGAACTCCATAGTATATAATAGGGCTTACAATCCCTGTAAAAACCTAATGAGAAAGAGAGGACGATAGGCCCCACGTACACCCCAGCATTCTTTTACATGCATAGAGTTCCGTTGAGGCCTTCTTGGCCCTCTCCTCCACGTTGAGCTTCCATGATAGCTTACTGTCTAGGATGATTCCTAGATATTTTGTGCAAGGTTTCTCCTGTAAGGTCACCCCTCCTAACCTAGGCCTGGTCCAATTTGGGATCTTGTACTCTTTGTAAACAAGACCATATCCGTCTTCTCCGCATTGACTTTCAACCCGACATTAGATGCCCAGGTATGAATATCCCGAAGCGCCCGATCCATCAAAGAACTAATCGTTGGAAGGCACTTTCCTCTTATGACAATTCATCAATTCAATGTCATCTGCGTAAGCCGTAAGTTTTACGGGTCCCTCATAGAATTGCCTGAGCAGTTGGTTGATGACCAGCGTCCACAGCAGAGGTGATAGCACCCCTCCCTAAGTAAGTTAAATCTTTTCGAATATTTATATAACTAACACAAAAAGTAAACGACAGATCCTAATCCTCATTTGAATAAAATAATTACCAATTAAATTGCGTTCTTTTATAACGGTACTTAATTAACCACCCACGTTGCTTGATGTGTTGGTCAAAGTTGCCATAGTGTCGCAATGGCTAAGACAAATTTTACGGACTAAGGCATACTCGTTGCAGTAAATATGTTGTTGTATATACATATGTATATGTATACAAGACTGGGTCTCTCCTGACAAGTAATGAAAAAAAGTTGCAGAAGACCGCTCCAAAATTTGACACCTATTTTGTGAGGATATCAGGTAAAATAGTTTGTCCTACATAAACACCGTAGAAATTGTTTTATAATTGCAACTTGGTTAGCATAAATTCCAGTTTTAAAGTGGAAATGTCTTTTATTGGGTTTTGAGAAGCTCTATAATGTGCTTTTCAGCTTTGCAATCATTTTTAAATAGTCGATTTTTAACCTTATGTGGAACAAGAAGCACGATTTAAGGGGCTACAGCTTGTTAAACAAGCAAATCCAAACCAAAGTACTTCAGAGCTCAAAAGCACGTAAAGAAAATAACCAAGGAAAAATTAAAAAACAAATTCGATGGTAATGAGAATAAATAAAATAACCTTATTCCTAAACCCTCAAAATTAGATCAGCATTTAAGGCAGCTCTGTTTCAACTTTTTTTGCGACCCAGTCTAATATACGCTCTTATACATTTGTACATCTATTTGTACATTTATGTATGACATATTCTAGGAAAATTATTTTCCACTTCATATTCTCTTTTATATTATAAGCGTTGGTGTTGTCAATAGCAGCAACAATTACTTACTTGTCACATAACAGTAGTCGTCAATCTGCTTAATTCTCGCACATGTCCTGCGGTCACACGCCATGAATTACCATTCTTCCATTAAAGCAATCATACACGGCGTATGATTGATATTCTTAACCCTGCGATGAACAAATTTAGCCTGCTATGCTTTTTTATAACAATTTTTTTTTGTTTGCTGGATTTAAGTAAAACGAACAACACCGTGGTCAAATTTTTAATAGTTCTTCCCACAGAAAAAACAGAATTAGGTTTTTTAATCAAACACCACTGATTGGATCTTAGCAAGCTTACAAATCTTCACTAAGGGAGTTAAATTGCCTTTTTGGAGAACTTTTGATGCAACATAGAAACACACCCCAAGACCTACAGACTATATACGATAACCTAGGAAAGCCCAACTGCTCCAAGCAATACGAAGACGACCGACGGCTGAAGAGTTTCTTCTAGCAGCGTCATGTAGAAGGCTCTACTGGATACGCAGTCAGTGAAGACGACACTAACGCATGACCACGGCACAAAAAAATCATTTTATGGGGCGTCTTAGCAATACTCTTAAGACCGAAAGAGGCTCATTTGGATCCAGACAACGTATGTCCCGATAGGAAGCACAGCTGGAACCTGATGGTTGGCGATTGGTTACTTCCAATTTTCAAAAGCACTGGTTGTCGATTCATCGCTTGGTCGATGACGTAATTATTGGCAGACGGAAAACATCTTCAAACTTTAGGCGAGCTACATCAGACTATCTTAAGTTACGCGTAGCGCTGGTCACCTGAAAGCAGCCTCTAAGTGAACCCTGCTAAGACCAATATCTTTCTATTCAACAGGAACTGCGATATATAATTCTTTAAAAACCACTGCTAAATAGCGAGAAACTCAAAACTTCATCTTAAGTTGAATGACGCTATGATTTCAAAAAGTTAACTAAATTAAAAGATGCCGGTCATGGGCTTATCCAGAATGGCTATAACTGCCCTGGTATTGCTATATATAGTGTTCCAAAACAGAAAACAGTTTTGTATATTATGCTGGCCTTTATTCAAAATAAAAAGTTTTTGAACCAGGTCAATTTTTATCTCAGTCCGTCCTCTATAATCAGCAAGCCCACGCAATCTGATACTTCATCTCATTTTCCTTTAAGATCGTTTAGATTGTGGGTAGTCAAGAAAATTGCCAAGTAAGATATGGAGTCCAGGTTCGGTAGAGCCGGTGCACATAGATTTGTTTAATCAAATTTGCGGCAAAGGTGAACAAAGAATTGTAAATAAATGAACAAAAGATGCGTGAGTCTTTCTTGGCATAGGCTACCTATTCAACTTTTCTGAATCTCTGGGTGCCTGAGCGCAGCAATATGGAAAGCAATGAAATTATATACGAGAATAACAGGAAACGCTCCGAAATGGACTTAAACGAAGTTAACAAATCTGCACGATCATCTCATGAGAAAAAAAGCGAAAAGTAAGGACCCACTGGGATGATTGCGACGTTTCAAGATTCCTATGACTTTGTTCGTATAGAAGTAGAACTAGCTTTTTTCTCAAACTTAACAAATGGGCGATGAGAATACTTACAATCTTAACTAGAGAATATTGATCTATCCCCTCGATGATGGCGTACTCGTATACCACCACGTTCCCGCTACAGAAAAAGTCATCACTTTATTAATTTTTGTTGGGATTCATGGGGTTGGCCAACGTAATTCATAGCTTCTCCAACGTAATTGTCAACCTCGTCTGCCCGTCGCGAATTCTGTTTCTTTAGTAGACGAGGCTCTGGCTGGATGATCTGGTCAAATCAAACCATTCCCCATAAGATCGGGCAAGTACCTTAATGGATGACTATCAACATCGATAAAACTTCACAAAACCTTTAGGCAATCTGCCTATCGCTACAAAAAGAAGAAGAACCCTTAACTAACTCAACGGTGCCAATTAGAGAGCTGTACAGACTCCGGCTGCCATTTACATTCTGATATCAGCTGCTGCTCTGACGTGAACGTCTAATGGGAGCCTGCAGTGATGGAGGCTTTACTAAAGACCTTTGCAACTATAAAACCTTTAAAACTTTGTTATCAAATTAAAAATGTTTCCCATAGCGACTTGGAATGTGATTGAACACTGAAAAGCCGGCGTAGTGCGGTGTCCAAGACAACAAACTTGTGGTTGAACTGTTGAATTGTGGATTATGGGAATATTCAATGAGTATTGTTTTATGTACGGCGGGGTTATGAATTGCATCAAGCATTCAATAAAGGCAAAGAAATGCTGGTACTCTACTGACTGCTGCCGAGTAATCAAGCGGGTTTTGAAAGAGCTAAAAAAAAATATTAACTTTTCAAAAAGAGAAGAAATAAGCTGCGGGTACTTCTAGGCCAGACTCATGAGAGACGCTCCAGCGGGTTAGGGGGCTTAGAATATACCCGCGTAAGGTATGCCTGTCATAACAGGCGACTAAAATACCTAATTGATTCAAGGGGTTGCCAGCGCAATATATAACTCCTTCAACCCAATTGTCAACCTCACGTACCCGTGGCGAATCCTGTTTCATTAAAAGCCGAGGTTTTGGTGACACCGAACTCCTGATGGATCTTGGGAGTGGGAGGGCGGTATGGGCTAAAAGGATTCATGTGGTCATACCAAATCGTTCCCGAGATGGTCGGGCAGGTACTTTTATGGTGCTTGTAACCGCAACGTACCGGATCTGCATCCGGCAAAGAACTATCAACATCGCTAACACACACCAAGGCCGTCGGGAAGTGTCCTTATCGCTACAACAACAACAATAACGCTGATATTCTGCTAAGTAACAATGCGTTCTCTAAAAATGCTGGCACTGGCCAAAACGGTGTCAAAGAAGTGAGTTAGAAGCTATGTGTGGCAGAACCAAAGTGCCAGCGGGCACTCTGCCGTTGCCTGCAAAGTCGCTTTGCTACATTTCCTAAAAATATGGATTTGAACTAGGAAGCTTAATGAGATAGATAAGAGGACAAAACTTATGTGGCAAATATGGGCTTCATAGGCAACACCTTTCCGGAAGAGTTACAGAACATTTTTTGGTGTTTCTTCTGCAATTCGGCACAGATAAATTCTTTATTCCACAATAACTCATCACAGCCCCACTGAGTTGATAACGTCATTAGTTGACTAGCTTCGTAAATGTTGGTTTAATGTTATACATTTTTTCTAAATATTCTTTGCGTTAATTCGTTTAAAATGCGCTCCCTGCAGCTCCGAGTTTTTTTTTTTTTTTCATTCACATATTGATTTACGATTAAAGTCATTAACTTTTTTGTTGTCGGGTGCATTGTTTAGTTTTATACTCAGCTGAGCAGAGCTCACAGAGTATATTAACTTTGTTCGTATAACGGTAATCCGTAACGGCATAAACTAATCGAGATAGATATAGACTTCTATATATCAAAATGATCTGAGTCAAAAAAGAAATTCATTTAGCCATGTCCGTCCGTCCGTCCGTCTGTAAACACGATAACTTGAGTAAATTTTGAGGTATCTTGATGAAATTTGGTATGTAGGTTCCTGGGCGCTCATCTCAGATCGCTATTTAAAATAACGAAATCGGACTACAACCACGCCCACTTTTCCGATATCGAAAATTACGAAAAATGAAAAAAATGCCATAATTCTGACCCAAATATGAAAAAAGAGATGAAACATGGTAATGGGATTGGTTTTTTGACGCAAAATATAACTTTAGAAAAAACTTTGTAAAATGGGTGCAACACCTACCATATTAAGTAGAAGAAAATGAAAAAGTTCTGCAGGGGGGAATCAAAAGCCCTTGGAATCTTGGCAGGAATACTGTTCGTGGTATGACATATATAAATATATTAGCGGTACCCGACAGAAGATGTTCTGGGTCACCCTGGTCCACATTTTGGTCGATATCTCGAGAACGCCTTCACATATACAACTAGGGCTACTCCCTTTTAAAACCCTCATTAATACTTTTAATTTGATACCCATATCGTACAAACACATTCTAGGGTCACCCCTGGTCCACCCTTATTGCGATATCTCGAAAAGGCGT
The DNA here is from genome assembly GCF_040869045.1 of Eurosta solidaginis. Taxonomy (NCBI): domain Eukaryota; kingdom Metazoa; phylum Arthropoda; class Insecta; order Diptera; family Tephritidae; genus Eurosta; species Eurosta solidaginis. Next base: position 256,117,226 of record NC_090321.1, read on the forward strand.
CCACCTATAGAACTAAGGCCCACTACGTTTCAAATAATCATTAACACCTTTCATTTGATAAACATGTCATACAAACACATTCCAGGGTTACCATAGGTTCTTTTTGCTAAATGGTGATTTTCCCTTATTTTGTCTCCAAAGCTCTCAGCTGAGTATGTAATGTTCGGTTACACCCGAACTTAGCTTTCCTTACTTGTTGTGTTTTTCCCTTCATGCAAATAACCGTACTTTTACGAGCTCGTATTGATTTATAGCACATTCAACATTCGCATCGCGGCGACATTGCAAAACCACAACAGGTTTGCCACCACAAAACGCCTCTCAAAAAATTCAACATTCAAATGAGCACCGAAAGTGGGGTGCCACACAATGAATGCTGCTGAAAAGAAGGCGCAGACTTAGAGGCAGGCCAAAAGCTGTTTGGCTGATTGACTTTCGTACAACCTCAACCATGTGTAAAATCGATTTATTAGAATTGTGCTAATGTAAGTATTTGTGTGCATGTGTGTGTGTGTCTGTATATACAATCAGGTTATTACCACTTTGAGGAAACAATTTACGGGAATTGGCGTAAAAGTTTGTTGGTAGTAAAAAGTAGAAAAAATTGTTTATTCGTTACATGAGTTATTGCCTTAAAATCATTATGGCATAATTTATGGATCAACAAGATAATATTTTGTTGATATATTAGCAGAAATTTATGGATTAATCAGATTAGATTGTTTAACAAATGTACAGCAGCGAACTCGAAAATAGCAGAAGCAATTTTTATCAAATTTCGTCAATTGAATTGTTCTTTTTTTAAATTTCGATAACTTAAAAAAAAAACCTGTATTAATTTTGTAATTAAAATATATTCAAAAAAATTCGAAAATTTTATAAAATTTTATGAAAATTTCGAACTTTTTATTTAGATTCCTGTGAATTTTTTTGCGTATGCAGGTTTGTAGCCCATTCAATTTTAGTCTAACATAGTATAAGTTTTAGGTCGCTCACAACTTGCGTTGATTTTTGACAAAATTTTTCCGACGGGTGTTTAAGATTTTTTTCGATGTTAAAAATAAAACCGAAAAAAAAATCAAAAATCAATATAAATTCTGAGAGACCTATAACTTTACTTTGTTAGACCAAAATTAATTGGACTAAAAAATTGCACACTCAAGCATATTGGGAGAATTCTAAATAAGAAGTTGGAATTTTACGTAAAATTTCATCTAATTTCCGATTTTGTTCAGAGATGTTTTTGAGGCTAGTAGGCATTGTTTTAATTAGAAAATTCATGGGCATTTTTTCCTAAATTATCTAAAATAAAAAAGAAGCATTAAATTGATATTGATAAAAACTGACACTGCTATTTTCGTGCTTGCTACTGTACATGAAACCGGCCTGTACGATACTAACAGGTAGCATATTTTCTCCTTTTAGTAACAGACATGTTGTTGCTGCAGCGATAAAAACACTCCCCGAATTGGAGGAAAGGTTAAACTACAAAAAAGAAAGAGGGGTACTGAAGATGAAATTCGGAAAAATTAGCTACTTCATTCATATTGAAGTAAAAAATATCATAGAAGACGTGCACAGACGTGCACTTGAAAGACTTAAACCTCTATAAGGAAAAAGGCAAATAATGAGGAGACAAAGACAAAGAACAAGATAGGAAGTGTGAAGAAGCGAAGACAGACAAGGAGATGTGAAACTACAGAAAGATGACGATAGAGAATAATAAAAAGATATTTTTGAAATGAGCCCACTTCGTTCATATTGGAAAAACCTCATGATAAGAATAAATAAGACTTAAAAACTTAACCCACAGGTGGCGTACAACGCATCAAATTCGATCGAAGGAGAGCGAGTTCTAGAATAAATTAAGAAAAAGAGGCAGATAGAGAACGAGAAAATGAGAAAGAAAGCGGATCGTGAGAGATGCAAATAAAGAGAATGATAGGAATAGAGAAAATCGAAGTGGAAAAAATAGACCGAAAGGCAATGAAAGAGATGATGGCGGAACTATACAAGGTGACAGCACGGTGAGAGCTGATTTGTACTTTTTTAATATGAGTTGATACATCAACTTCCGGCGCAACACGATTTTGATATTAGTCCATCGATTTACAAAAACAAAGTACATGGAACTTTTATTTATGTTTGTAGGTATATCACCGTGTTGCCACCTTGTATGGTTCCGCCATGGAAAGAGATGATGACGAAACGAGAGAAAGAAATATAGATTAATATGGAGAGGAAGAGATCGGAAGTGAGGTAGAGCATGAGTCCGAAAGCAGAGATATGGTAAGCAGCAAAAATGAATAAGTGTAGTGTTATTTGATCGTGCTGAGATGTAGGATTGGCACAGTTCTTGCAAAAATCGCGAGTACTCCATGCATGCATGCATGTATGGAGTACTCGCTATGGACCAACCGAGTACTCCAAAATTAACCACAATTCATACAAAAAATATGGTCCAATTAACATTGCGATGTCCTAGGACTGGACAATATACTCCAGCTTCGCATTACATCAGAGTAATCCATGGAGTACCCACAGTCCAATAAACATCGTGTAGTGATTACAATCGTTAAAAACGAGCAATGATCGGCTTACAATGTGTTCGTGTAGAAACATGAGTTGGTCCATTGCTGCATTACAGTGGAGTACAATGGTAAGTACTCCAGTGGACCACATGATCCAACGATTTTTGCAGGGGTATGTCTAGCTTGAGCAAAGCCAGGTAGGTATCCGACTAATTATCAGGTAAAAGAAAAAAGTAGCTTAAAACCAACGAAGGGTCTTCTAATTTGGCATAAAAATTCTACTTTGCTGACTAAAGTAAAAACTGTCCCGTTTTGAATATGTGTCACTGTAAATATGAATATACAGTAGCGAAAACGAGAATAGCAGTGACATTTTTTTTTCTAAATTTCATGTAATTAAACTTTCCTTGTTTTCGATAATTTTTGAATAAACTTACTCAAAATATGCAAGACAATCTCAAAACTTGTACGAAAATTTCGAACATTTTATTTTTATGGACTACAAAACTGGGCATTCGCTCGAATTTCCGATTTTCTTGAGATTAGCTTATTTGGTTTCATTTACAATTTGGTTTCATTTCGATTCTTTCTTAAACAATCGAAAGAAAAAAAAAAATTGAAATAACGAAATTTGACAAAAAATTGTCACTGCTATTTTCGTGCTCGCCGCTGTAGATAGCAAAAGCAAATACTATATGATATTAAAATATAGTCAATAATATATTTACTGGCACTTCCTCATCCAAAGAATCCTCCTCGTCCATTTTAATGATGGCGCTACTATCGCCAGTTAATGAGCTCACGCCGCTACCCGTTGTTGCTGCTTTTTGATTCACCGTTTGAAATAATAAAGTTTTTGTAGGACCGCGCAAATAGTTGCTGCCGCCGCTATTGACAAAACTGCTATGTGCGCTGCTACGATTGCAACCAGCGCTACAAACAATTGCTGCTGCTGTAGCTGCAGCTGCTACTGCTGCCGGAGCGCTACCGCTTAAAAAGAAATTGCTACCACTTGTATAACTGCTGTTACGACCTTTAGCTATGGTTAATGCGATAGCACTACTGCTGGCTGTACAGTTTGCATACGAAGCGGTAAGCGATGAAGTCGATGTTAAATTTGACGATGAGGCGTCAGCGAGTGCGTATGAGTTTAAGTTCAGAGCTGGCGCAGTGGCAGCAACTAAAGCTGACGAGTATGCTGATGAGGACTCTGTTGAGGATGAAGATGTTGTTGATGTGGCTGAACGCCAAATACTACCACCAAGACCACCAATTAGACGACGACCGCTGCCTACAATACCACCAACGCTATGACCGCCTGAAGCAGATACAATACCAACACCGTTATTGGTATTTTGATGGTTGTTAGTGTGATTGTTTTTACTATTATTATTGTTATTCGTGTTGTTGTTATTGCCGCTGTTGCTGCAGATGCTGCTATGTGTATTATGTAATAAACTCAAATTGAGTCCGCGTCTACCGTTAGCATCGTTATTATTGTCAGTCTGTGCGACGTTATGACTAGAACGCATTGGATTAAGTGGCGTTGCGCTACCTGCACTCACACTACTACTGCTGCCGCTATGACTACAAGCGCTACAGGCGTGACCGCTAGCGCTTGAACTAGAACTCGAGCTGCTACTGCCGGGATAGAGCAACTCGGCACTAACGTCACCAACGCCAACGCCACCGATGCTATTACTGCTGCCGCCGACGCTGCTATTGCTTGCGATGCTAAGATTTCCTGCCACACTGCTAGCGCCCACACGTTGCTCACTACCTGCACCACCACCAATTAAATTGCTGCCAAATTCTAAGCTTTCACTGCCGCTGCTTCTGCCACTAATGCCGACACCTACACCAACATCGCTGTTACGATTTAAAATTGTATTATTTTTGATAAACATTTAAATTTAAGAAACCGAAACGGTTGCCACGCTAAGCTCAGGCGTTGAGTGTGGTAGCTCAACAAATTTTGTTGTTTTTTCTATTATTAATAGAACAAGCGCCTTTGTATTGCACTTTTAGTTCTATTCTTTTTCCCAAAGTGTTTTATTTGCAAATATTTTTTACACTTCTGCTATTTTTTGAGTCACTGAAATAAAAATTAAATTTCTAGTATTAATACTTAATTGATTTTTAAGTTTTAATATTTAGCTTTTTATTCGTTTTTTCTTTACAGTTTTTTCAACACTCTTAATTTGTAGTTCCATTGTTTGCTATTTTATTATTTTCTCCGTTATAATTGAATAACAATTATTATTTACCGGTGTTAAGCGCATTATGTCTTAAATATATGCCTTTTTAATATTAATTTTTATTTCATTTTTTTTATTAAATAAATTAAAGTCTTTTTTTATCTCTTTCTCTTTTTATATAAAATAATATACATAAATTAATGCAAGGCGCGATAGCTTTCGAAGAGATTTAGGACGAGCTTCTTTTCATTAATGAGTTGTTTCTAATTTTTGACTACATACACTAGGCTGGGACGATTTGTATGGACGAAAGTTAACCGATATCGCGCCATTGATTTTTCGATAGGATTTGGGCTTAGGAAAAAAAGTTCCACTACGCATACCCAAAAAAATAATTTTCGAGCCTGCAAAATTTTATTTTTTTGACTTTTTTTCGACTTTGTTTTTTAAGGGTTTTTCATGACCTATTAAAAAATTTTCATTTGATAGTAAAATGTTCATGTATACCCTGTCCGACCCAAAAATGTCCGCTGAAAACGTTGTCGATAACAGTTTTTTGAAAAAAAAAAAAAAAATATATGGGGTATTCCATCCCAATTCAATTCAATTTTCAATTAAATAAAAAAAAAAAAATTATCGGCCCACTCCGGGATTAGTGGGGATGATTGCAGAATTGGTTGAAGTTTTTTATGAGAAAAAAGGCGAAATTTGAAAAATCTCGAAAAACTGAAAAATTACAAAAAAAAACTTTAAAAATTTTTTTGAATTTTTTCCGAAAAGCACATTTAAAAAAAAATTAAAAAAAAAAAAAAGATCCCAATCGGTCAATTTTTGAAAAAGTTATAGCATTTTGAAAACAAAAACGGTGTTTTTTAAAAATTCATAACTTTTTTTGAGTTGGTTGAAAAAATTTGAAACACTTCTGAAAAACGTCTTTCGTAAGGTAGAAAAAGAAGAAAAACTTTCAGCCAATTCTAAAGGGGTCGGGTTCAAAATTGGTCGAAGTGGGATGGAATACCCCATATATATACATCAAAATTTTACAATCAAATGAAAATTTTTTTAGTAGGTCATGAAAAAAATCTTAAAAATCAAAGTCGAAAAAAGTAAAAAAAAAGAAATTACGCAGGCTCGAAAATTATTTTTTTGGATATGCGTAGTAGAACATTTTTCCTCAGCGCAAATCCTATCGAAAAATTGATGGCGCGATATCGGTTAATAAATCGACCCACCCTAACATACACACTTTCTTTGTTGTTTTTATATTAAATATTCAACCCAATTCTAAATAAAAATTCCTTGCGAGTTTTTTCCCTTCTCCCATTCCTTGTATCCTAAAAAAAATTCCTTGTGAGTTTTTCACTTCTCTCTTTCCTCTTTCTTTATTCTGAACAATGTTCGCAAATGCGGAAACCGGTTATGGGAGAAAAGTAGGTATTATGAATGTGTGTGAGAGGGAGATTTCTCTGCAATTTCTTTGGAGTTTCTTCACTTATTAAAATAAAGCGAATGCATCAAATTAGTTAAAGTAAATTGGTTCTTTTAGGAAAGAACACTAATTTGTACAAATTTGTGCTAAAATATGTACATTCTACCATAGTATTCTTTATTTTAAGTCAAAAAGTATATCATAAGCAACGGAAGAGGTCTATATTTGATGCAGCCATCCAGAAATTGCGCAAAGATTTTTTAAGAAGGCTTAAATAGATTTTGGCATATGCCGAATGACAAATTCAGCTCGACTTGGGCGTCAGAAAATGACTTTGCTGAGTGGAAGCAGGCAACTCCAGCGTATTTGTGTTATCCCGCCTTCTTCTTCTTATGCTCCTCTGTTGATGTTGCTGTGGCACCAATTCATTACTCATTTCAGTGAATACCATATGAAATGTAATACTGTGCATTGTTTATACTTTATTTCTTAATTTCAAACAAATTCGCACTAATAATTAAGCTTTTCAATTTTTTAAACAAAATAAGAAATGCGTGCACGAAATTTCAATTGACAAAACAGCTGACTTCGAAAATTCGAAATTCCTATTCCCCATTTATTGTTCTCCCAAGGAGAAAAGAATTGGAGGCATTTTTCCGCGGGAATAAAAAAAAACCGCGAGAACAAAATTCCGAGGGAATATTTAGAATTGGGCTTAATATCTATTTTTCATTCAATAATTTTTCTTTGCTTTATTGTTATCTATAATATAAAAATAATTCGGGTTTTTCTTCCTGACGTTATAAATCCAGAACGTAAGAACCGATTTCCACGGTTTTGCATCCTTGGAAAGGTCTCGGGCTACGTGAGGTTTATGGCAGGATCGACGCACAGGGCCTCGAGATATAGGCCAAAACGTGGACCCGGGTATCCCTAAAACGTGTTTATAGAATATGGATAACAAATGAAAGCTGTTGATGAGTGCTTTAGTGGAGGGTAATTTTCATACCCCTGGGTTACTAGGGTCTCCAGATATAAGCCAAAACGTGGGCCTGTGAACGCCTAGATAGTGTTTTTACATTGCGGGTATCAAATTGAAGCTGTTGATGAGTGCTTTAGTACAGGGTAGTTTTCATACATATTGGTGAATAAGGTCTCGAGATATAGGCCAAAACGTGGATCAGAGTAACACTAGGATGTGTTTTTACATTATGGGTATCAAATTGAAGCTGTTGCTGTATGCTTTAGTACAGAGTAAGTTTTACACCGCTGGGTGACTAGGGTCTCGAGATATAGGCCAAAACATGGACCCGGATACCCATAGAATGTGTGTGTATTATGGATATCAAATGAAAGCTGTTGCTGAGAGCTTTAAAGTAATTTTCATTGTGATATTCGATTTAGTCGCATCAACCTGGCAAAACTGATAAATATGCATGCGAAGCCGAAATAAAGACATGAATTAATAATACCCACATACCTATTTACATACGTCCTATTTGATTTGCCTGAAATTTGGTATATAAATTTGCCTATATTAGTATTTACGATGCTTTTTCCGGGAAGTAGACCAGAGACGAACTGGGACTGGGATTAGGACTATGACTGGGACAGAGACTGAGACTGAGACTCGGAATGGGACTGGAACAAAATACATACCACCCTCTGGGACTGGCAATAAGATATGAAGGAGAATGAGAAAAACTTGAGAGAAGAGAAGACAGAAGGAGAAGGAGACTGAGAAAGAGACAGAATGAGACGAGGATGAAGATTGATGAAGCGAAAAATACGGAGGAAGGAATGAATAAAAAGATTAGGAAAAAGTGTAGAGGGGCGAGGGCAGAATTAGACAAAAAAAAGCTTATTAAAATGTATGCAGATAGACCAAATTTAGGGCAGAACAACGTCTGCCTGGTCTGCTAGTATATATATATTTCTTTATTTTATAAATGGGGCCATTTTTTATTAAATTTTTTGTTTTTGTTTTTTAATTCAATGTTGCTAGTAATCCGGAATACTAATGGTATAAAAATTCCATATGCATATATTTTTTATTAGTCCAAAAATATTTGACTTGATATTATTTTGTTAATATATTCTAAAACATGTGCTACTTTTTTCTAAGTTAGATTTTTTCATATACACTTCTTTCAGTTTTTTATGTAATTAAATTTTTTTTGCACTCAGTCCATTGCTTCATTGCATTACTTAATATTTCTATTATTTTATTTTATTTAAGTATCTTAATTATAATTATTAATGAATATGTTATTTAGTTTGTTACTTAGTCCTTTTTAATATTTTTCTATCAGGAAGCAACTGTCGAATTTTTTTTTTAATATTATTTTCTTATAAAACTTCAAATTTATCTTTCAAATCTGTGCTGTTAGATTTTTATTTTTTCGTCTTCATTCGTGTTTCAATTTCAATTTATTTTAACATTTGAATTTAACATTTTTTTTGTTTCGATTCTCAAAGTATTTTGAATTTTCGAGTAAATATATATTTTTTTATATTATATTTTGTTATTTATTATATCGTTTCGCGTATTTTAAAAGTTTTGTATTTTATGTCTAATATGTATAGTTTTTTTTAAAATATATTAATTAAATGCTACGAAAACTCGCTTGCGGCACTTTTGACACAATTATCTCTTTTTCTGTCTCAAACCGCTTAACCGCGCACGCATGCGTCACAAGAACTGGTTTCAAGTGGTGTAAGTTAAAAAATATAAGGAAGTAAACAAGAGCAAATATTTTAAATTATAAAAAAACCAAAAAAACCAGTTCAAAACTATCGTCATCGTTTAATTGTTATGTTAGTTGTTTTGTAAGTGGGCATGCACGATGTGTATTTATGTACACATCGTCGCCGTCCTGCCAAGTAACTAAGTCAAAAATTACTTTTTCCTGTCATAAAGAGGTTTGTGACTTGGCGATAAAATCCTAAGTATGCAAGCAGCTCTACATGCTGAAATGGACTTGATGAGCTTAGCCTGTCCTTTTTGGTCCTTTTTGGAAATGTATGCTGTCACTAACTCAAATGCTAAAAATAAACATAGTGTCTTTTGCTTGAACGCCGAAGATATATAAACAAGTTTTATTTGCATATCAACAATTGTTTATGAATTAATTGCATTCGCAAGGCGCCTAGACAGCAAACGCCTGCGAGTTGACCGGCAAACATGCTAACTTGTAGCAGACAAAAATAAAATAAAACAATGTACCCAGTAGTCTTAATTCAGTTAGGTAAAAGGCATATACCGTTAACTATACTACAAAATGTTTAATGGAGAAAAATAAAATGAAAATATTTAGTAAAAAACTAAAAAAAAATTTATTTAATGAAAAACTTATTTAAAAAAAGTGAAAATAAAATTCATAATTTTTTTTTTTTAATTTATTTATACAAGGCGTCACCGACAGTTTCGATTAATTCGGTGTGAACCTAACATGAACTACATTGTTGCTAATTTGCCCATTTTCCTTATTCGTTGTTTTAATTTCACTTTCCTACCTAGCATATAGCATACAAATATATGATATGCTTTGTTACATACTCCCATGTATGAATATTTTTTATGTACGATCTAACGGCAGAATCAGCTCATACTTAAAAGGTATAAATACTGAAATAACTGTGTAAAAATGTCTAGTTTTATCAGAGGCAACGAATAAAGTTAAAGTTTAAAAGCATACGCTTATTAAAATCTTTGTTCTTATTTTTTCTGAAAAACAGGCGCGTTAAGTGAACGCAACAATTCTTTTAAACCTTAAAGTGTAATTCGAGATTAAAACCAATAAACATGGATCAAAATTGTCAAGTATGTGAAGAGGTGGACAATGAGCGAATGGTCCAGTGTGACGCCTGTAACTCGTGGTATCAGTTCGACTGCGTCGGAATGGACAGCAATGTTGCTGACGTTAGCTGGAGCTGCGTCGGGTGTAGGCGCGACGTATTAGCTACAACTGCTCAACCAACAGCTTCATCATCGCCAAATACTAATAAAAGTAACGGGCATACGCAATATGTTCCACTGTGTCAACCACTTACAACAGCACAAATAATGGGAACGATCGTAAGGGCATCAACTCTGACCACAACATCCACCACGGTTATCCCAACACCTATTGCTGAGAGCATCGCAGTGCCTGTAACAACAAATTTTTCAACTTCGCAACATCACAACCTCGTAAGCACGACTGTTACGAATGCTGTCTCGCACACAATTCCACAAGCACCCTTTACGGTAAAGTCGTCGACGTAACCCGTAGATATTGGAAGGCACCCGCCGATTCCCTTGGTACATCCCACAGCATTTAAATGCTGGCTATATAGCTAGCTCGTCAACTAATATTTCATGTACTAACGCAAATACAGTGCCACGTCAAGAAATAAGTGCATTAAACGACAAGTGTGATAAGTCCGACATACAGCGAAACTTTCAATTAGAGCGTCTTAAAGAAGAAATGGAGATACAACAACAATATTTGGATAGCAAATACAGAATTTTGTCACAATACAGTGAGCTTCCTTCTACTGTTTTTTCTCCATTCTCGCAGAGTGTAGGACCGTCGCATTCGCAACTAGTGGCAAGGCAAGCGATCCCAAAGCAGCTTCCTATATTTAGTGGCGACCCAGAGGAATGGCCACTTTTTATCAGCAATTTTGAAAATAGTACAGCAGTTGTCGGATATACCGATGCGGAAAATCTCATATGGCTCCAGGCCTGTCTCAAGGGTAAAGCTCGCGATATGGTTAGAGCGAAACTTTTCCTGCAATGGTTCCCGAGATTATTCGTACTTTGAGAATGTGTTTTGGAAGGCCCGAGTACATACTTGAACGCATGGATAATAGAGTTCGAGCAATGCCTCCTCCAAAAGACAAATTGGAAGGCCTTATTGATTTCGCGCTTTGTGTCAGAAATATTTGCAATACTATGGAAAGTTGCCAGATGCATATGCATAAGATGAACTGGGCTCTCCATCCAAAAGATAATACTATTCCGATCGTGAAGCAATTTAGTGACTGGATATTCAGTTTAGCAGAAGCGCCTAGCATAGCTGTCAACTTAGCACCAGGTAAGATCAATGCCACGGTTAACACCCATTCAATTGAAAGTAGTGCAAAACAGTCGAAGTTAGTATCTTATAATACAGCTAACAAACAATGTTGCGTATGTAAAGGCTACGACCATAAAATGCCCCAGTGTGAAGTATTTAAAAGGTTTGCTTTACCACGTAGATGGGAAGTAGTTGAAGCCAAAAAATCTTTGTCGGCAATGTCTTGGTTCGCATAGACGCAAATGTTTCATAAACAAAGCGTGTGGAATAGAGGACTGCACTACAAAACACCACCCTCTACTACACAAATACGCCGAGGTATCAATTGAACAAGTTAACACTCACAACAGTAGCGACGAGGACTCGCGTCCTCTTTTTAGAATTTTACCTGTTCGTTTGTATTCAGACAATACAGTGGTTGATGTTCACGCATTCTTAGACGAAGGCTCGTCAGTGACTCTTATAGAAAGGGAAGTGTTTAACAAACTTGGCGTAAAAGGTGAAAAGGGAACTCTATGTTTGCGTTGGACTGATAATACCACTTGCATCGAAGAAAACTCTGAAAAGGCGTCCATAGATATTTCGGGTAGGACCCTCAACCATAAATTCACACTGGAAAATGTACGCACGGTAGATAACCTTGATCTCCCAGTACAGTCGCTTAACACAACTGATATGCAATCGAAATATCAGTACCTTAGAGGGCTTCCCATCGAATCGTACAATAACATAAAACCGTCGGTACTTATTGGTGCTGATAACTGGAAGTTGGCCATACCGCTTAAAGTTAAAGAAGGTGACTGGCGTCAGCCAATAGCCTCCAAGACGCGTTTGGGGTACACCGCAGGGGTGTGAGAGAAACCAAAACGACAAATTTCATCTGAATGTACACACGTGTGACTGCCAACTGAAATACGATCACCTGCATGAAATAGTGAAGGATTTCTTCGCACAGGAGTCCCCAAAATCAAAGGAGATCCTTTCAAAGGATGATGCTAAAGCTTTAAATATCATGACCAGCACGTATCAGCAACTTGGCGATAGTTACGAGATTGGGTTGTTGTGGCGAGATATAAATGCGCATCTGCCTGACAGTTATCCAAATGCAATACGACGTCTGATGTGCTTAGAAAAGAAATTCGCTAAAGATCCTACCCTGCGATCTATCATGCAACAGAAGATTAACAACTTGGTCAGCAAGGGGTACGCGAAGAAGCTATCGACAACCGAGATTGAAATTCCCAGAAACAAAGTTTGGTACTTACCAACATTCGTCGTTACAAACCCCAATAAACCTGGTAAAATTCGTATGGTTTTGGACGCTACTGCGAAAACTAATGGAGAATCACTAAACGATTTTCTCTTAACTGGTCCTGATCTGCTGAACCCACTTGTACAAATCTTGCTAGCGTATAGGGTCGGTAGAGTTGCCGTATGTGGAGACATTGCCGAAATGTTTCACCGCATAAAGGTTCGAGAAACGGATATGCACGCTCAGCGATTTGTGTGGCGCGATGACGGGGACGATCCGAAACATCCTAGCGTTTATGTTATGCAAGCGCTGACATTTGGGGTCAACTGTGCTCCTTGCATAGCTCATTTCGTACGTGATAAAAATGAAGATAAATTCGTCGATGAATTTCCACGGGCAGCGGAATCCATAAAGAAAAATCATTACGTCGACGATTTCATTGACAGCGAAGACGACGAACAATCCGCCCTAAAATTGGCTAGGCAGGTTAAGGATATACACCGCGCAGCTGGGTTCGATATTCGCGGTTGGTCCACAAACTGCAAACCCTTGCTGGATAAATTTACGGATGACCCCTTATCGGTACACGAGGTCGAAGAGTGAGCATCTACTACAAAGATACTGGGTATGTTTTGGCATCCAACTAGTGACAATTTTAAGTATATTTGCAGGTTTACGAGACTTCGCCGCGATGTCATTAATGAAAACTTGGCGCCTACAAAAAGGGAGGTTCTGCAGGTGCTAATGTCTATTTTCGATCCTTTGGGGTTCGTCAACTGCTACACTGTAGGATTGAAAATTCTCCTCCAAGATGTGTGGCGATCCGGTATTGCCTGGGACGATCCGCTATATGACAAACTTTACGACAAATGGTGCCATTGGAAAAGTATGGTGCAACTTGTAACTGCTGTACAAATTCCTCGCTGTTATTCCTCATTGCTTAAAGGGGCAGACGATGTACAACTGCACACTTTCGTAGATGCGGGAGAAAACGCGTATGCAGCTGTTTGCTATTTAAGAATACAAAAGGGCAACGATGTCTCTGTCACCCTAGCAGCGACCAAATCCAAAGTCGCACCCCTCAAGCCATTGTCAATCCCGAGGCTGGAATTACAAGCAGCGGTTGTCGGCACCCGACTGGCCTCTACGGTAGCCAGTGTGCAACGAATTGGCATAACGTCTATGCATTGGTGGACCGATAACTAGCCCTACTGCTACGGGCCGGAGTTTTTAACGTTAGAGCAGAAGAACTGGCCGCATTTCACCGACGTAAACTCAAATGATGATGACTTAAAGGAGCTCAGACACTATTGTTTACAAATTGGAATTATACCATTACGAAATATTAAGCTGAACGTTAAATACTTTTCTAACTGGAGACGCTTGTATAGAGCAGTAGCGACCTTCATGCTCTACATACAAAAGCTACATTCAAAAATATCATCTAAAAGAACAAAGTCAGCTATTGACTACGAAATGATCTAAAAAGCTCAGCATTTTCTCATTAAGTATGCTCAAACAGATTTCAACGAGGAGATAACCTTTTTGCTGCACGGGAAACCTTTGAAAAGGTCGAGCAAATTATATTCTCTGGATGTCTACTTGGACGAGACAGGTATAATCAGGAGTAGGAGTCGCGCGGGAAACTTGAATAACCGAAAATACGCTATAGTCATGTCTGCTTCTAACTACGTCACATTTCTCATCGTACGTTCGGCTCGCGAGCAATTTCACCACCAAATGCACGAATCAATTATCAACCATGTACGCGGACAATACCTTATACCACGTCTTAGGGTTCTCTACAAAACTGTTCGTAAATGTTGCCAGCTATGCAAAAACAACAGAAGTATGCCGAAAGCCCCACAAATGGCAGCCCTACCATCGGCAAGACTTGCCGCGTTCGAGAGGCCGTTCACGTACGTCGGCATAGACTATTTCGGTCCACTACAGGTGGTTGCAGGAAGAAGGCGCGAAAAAAGATGGGGAGTAATTTTCACGTGCTTAACAATCCGTGCCATTCACATTGAAGTAGCGTCCAGCTTGGACACAAGCTCATGCATAATAGCGATACGCAACTTTATTTCACTACGGAGCTATCCCAGAGAGATATTCACAGACAATGGCACTAACTTCAAGGCGACGGAGAAGGTTATATGCGCTAAGCCCAAGGAGATCAACTTCCCGGATCTTACGCTATCCTTTGATACAATAAAATGGACATTCAATCCTCCAGGTGCACCTCATATGGGTGGAGTGTGGGAAAGACTTGTGAGATCTGTCAAAAACGTACTGTATCATATTCTTCCATCTAAGAGTTTCAACGACGAGAGTCTACGTAATGCATTATGTGAAGTGGAGTTTGTTATCAATTCCAGACCACTCACCTTTGTATCGCTCGAGAGTCACGATGACGAGGGGCTTACTCCCAACCATCTGCTTATTGGATCGTCGAATGGCTACAAACCTATTTGCAACGACAGCTCCAGCCTTCGTGAAAGTTGGCGTCAGTCTCAAAACTTTGCTGACAATTCTTGGAACAGATGGATTAAAGAATACATTCCTATCATATCGCGACGCAGTAAATGGTTCGCGAAACAGCCCCCGGTACGCGTAGACGATATCGTAATAATAGTAGATCAAAATCTCCCCCGAAATTGTTGGCCGAAAGGTAGAGTAATAGACGTTGTTTCAGCTAAGGATGGCCAAGTTCGAAGCGTGAAAGTCAAAACATCAGCTGGTATACTTCATCGACCCGTAGTCAAAATCGCAGTACTAGAAGTAGGCGATATACGAATTAAACATACTGAGACTAGTTCGCTTACAGGCGAGGAGATATCATCGACAGTTTCGATTAATTCGGTGTGAACCTAACATGAACTACATTGTTGCTAATTTGCCCATTTTCCTTATTCTTTGTTTTAATTTCACTTTCCTACCTAGCATATAGCATACAAATACATGATATGCTTTGTTACATACTCGCATATATGAATATTTTTTATTTACGATTTAACGGCAGAATCAGCTCATACTTAAAAGGTATAAATACTGAAATAACTGTGTAAAAATGTCTAGTTTTATCAGAGGCAACGAACAAAGTTAAAGTTTAAAAGCATCCGCTTATTAAAATCTTTGTTCTTATTTTTTCTGAAAAACAGGCGCGTTAAGTGAACGCAACACAAGGATTCCAGGTTCCGTTTTGAGCTTAAGGCCAGAACAATACTTTTTAATAATTTAATAAATGATAATTATTGTTTTTTTTTTTTATTTTCCTATAATTGAAATTTTTTGTTTAATTTAGAATAGAAGATAGACAATTTTTCAGACACCTGCCAGAGCTGCGCAGATAGATCCATTTCGAAGGTTTCTAAGCCATCATCATCAGTAGGCTTTAGGCCCGCTGCGCCAAAACAAAAACAATTGTTTTTTTATAGATAGAATTTAAATATGTTAGTACATATATCATTAGAGTAAATATTTTTATAAAATAATGAAATAGAGTTTAATAAAACATTTTTTTATTTTATTTCATATTATATTTATTATTGTAAAATTTATTTTTTACCATTTATTATATTTTTTAGTTTTTGTTTTTAAATATATAGGCAGTTTTATGCTAACTTCCCTTTTTTATAATTTTTATTTTTTTTTTATCATTTTTTTTTCTTTTCTAATTATATTTTATTTTTATTTTTATAACTTTTTTGATCTTGTTTTATTTAATTTTGCCGTCTTATTTTTAAGATATTTTTTTATTGTTTTGTTTATTTGATTTTTTCAGCTTATTTTTTTAATATTCTGCATTTTTTTAAATGGTTTAAATTTTGTTAAACAATTTCTTCTAACTTTTTTCATAAATTGTTTCAACAATTTTTTTCATTTCTTTTTTTTTTTAGTTTTTCCTTCTTATTTTAATTATCTTCTATTAATCGTCTTAGTTTTAAAATAAGTGTTTTCTTTATTTTCTATTTAAATCTGTTTTAATTACTTTGTATTTTATTTTCTTATTGATTCTTTTTTACAACTTATTTGTATGCTATTATTTTGTTTGTTTGCTTCGTCTTGGTTTATTTATTATTTTGTTTGTTATTGTGCTTCTTTTATTTTTATTCCTTGGGGTAGCTTTTAATTTTTTTTTTAACTTTTTCTTTTCTTTTTGTGATCAGTTTTGGTATTTTTCTATTAAGAAAATAATTTTTTTTCGTATTCGTATTGAAATTTTTTTGTAAATTTTTTTGTACCTTTGTTTTTTGCACTTTTTAGCTTTCTTTTTTAAACTTTTATTTATTTTAACTTTAATTTATTTCATATTATCCTGATATTTATTGGATGGCCGCATCCATCCGGAATTTTTCACTATATAATAATTTTTTTTTTAATAATTCTAAACTAATAACATGTTTCAAATTTGTCCAGAAGATTTATTTGAACTACATATTTCTTTATTTTATTATTTTCCGTGAAGCTTTTATTTCCTTAATTAGTTATTGTTATTTGTTTTATATAGGTGTATTAGTCCGACTAATTTACGCTTTGTTTGCGAATAACTTACCACCATACACCACACTTTTCTTGTTTATTTTTCTTATAAGTTTTCACCTATGAACATTTTCTTTTTTATTATTGCTTTACTTGCTTCTCTCATATATAAGCTTTTCTTTTAATTAATAAGTTTTAACAAGTCTTGAAATATTTTTTTCTTTACTATTCATTTTATTTTATTACTATTTTTTTTTTTTTATTAATTTATCATTTTATCTATTTTTCAGTTATTATTCTTTTTTTATTTGGTCTTTAGTTTTTTTGCTCGGAGCTGTTTTTTTATAGTTCAAAATTTTATTTTTGCATCACGATTTTTTGTTTTATTTTTACTTCTTTATTATATTTATTTTACGTATATGTAATCTATTTTTTTTTCTATTTCATTTTATTCAATATTAAATTTCAACAACAATCTTGTCACTTTGTAGATTTTTTTTCGCGCGCTTTTTATTTAGGCTCTTTTGTCCCCATTATTATCGCCTCTTTATTAAAAAAAGTTTCATCTGGCACTATACAATAATTCTATTCTAATTTCAATGTTTTACTGTTTTTTGTATTTATTGTTTATTTCGCTCAAACAAGCTCACGCTTTACGCTCACTTCTTATTGCTTTGACATTATTTGCTCATCATTATTCGCTTACTTAATCAGCTGTTGCTACGACGCCAAATGGGCCATACGTGACGTATACGTAACGAACATAGAGGAGCTAACGGTTAAAGGTGTTGCTGCCGTTGACGTCATTGTTGCGACGTGTTGTATTAAAAAAAATACATACACATACCCAAACAGTTGGCAGCGTAGCATGAGAGCACAAAAAGATGCAAAAGGGAGAGAGAGAGAAAAAAAGTACAAATACATTTTAGATACATTTGTATGTCTATATGTAATATCTTTGTACAATTTAGTTAACGATCAATTTGGGAAAGAAGAAAGAAAAACATTAACAAACAAAAATATCTTTAGAGAGAAATTTGACTGGTGATAAAAAAAGAAAACAACAACAAATTTGTATGTTTTTTTAATGATTCTCGCGAGGAATAATAATGCAAATATCGAAATATACTATATGTATGTACATATGTAAGTATGTGGCTAATGAGCTGAAATACGAAAATGCTAAAATGGGCTTAAGTTGAATTATATTTAATGAGTGCTGTGTGTAAATAACTGAATGCGCATGACGACTATATTTGATGTGCAACGACTTCTTAATGTTCGCGGCGGGTAAAATTTAGCGGTAAGCAAAAGAGTATGTGAACTCTAAAATGAATTTTCGAGAAAATCAATTGATTTATTTGTGCCTTTTTTATACTCAGCGTGCTTTGCACACAGAGTATATAAACTTTGATTGGATAACGGTTGGTTGTGCAGGTATAAAGGAATCGAGATAGATATAGACTTCCATATATCAAAATCATCAGTATCGAAAAAAAATTTGATTGAGCCATGTCCGTCCGTCCGTCCGTTAACACGATAACTTGAGTGAATTTTGAGGTATCTTGATGAAATTTGGTGTGTAGGTTCCTGGGTACTCATCTCAGATCGCTATTTAAAATGAACGATATCGGACTATAACCACGCCCACTTTTTCGATATCGAAAATTTCGAAAAACCGAAAAAGTGCTATAATTCATTATCAAAGACGGATAAAGCGATGAAATTTGGTAGGTGAGTTGATCTTATGACGCAGAATAGAAAATTAGTAAAATTTTGGACAATGGGCGTGGCACCGCCCACTTTTAAAAGAAGGTAATTTAAAAGTTTTGCAAAGCTGTAATTTGGCAGTCGTTGAGGATATCATGATGAAATTTGGCAGGAAAGTTACTCCTATTACTATATGTATGCTTAATAAAAATTAGCAAAATCGGATAACGACCACGCCCACTTTAAAAAAAAAAATTTTTAAGTAAAACTTTAACAAAAAATGTAATATCTTTACAGTATATAAGTAAATTATGTCAACATTCAACTCCAGTAATGACATGGTGCAATAAATTCAAAAATAAAAGAAAATTTCAAAATAGGCGTGGTTCCGCCCTTTTTTATTTAATTTGTTTAGAACACTTTTAATGCCATAAGTCGAACAAAAATTTACCATGCATGCATTATGTGTTCCAAATATGAGCCAAATCGGGCCACAAATACGATTTTTGTGAATATCTCGATCCATGCGCCACCTAGCGGCGATTTTTTTCGATAGTTCGATGTCTATTCTTGTATGTATTATGTGTTCGAAATATGAGCCAAATCGGACCACAAATTCAATTTTTGCGAGTATCTCGACCCTTGCGCCACCTAGCGGCGATTTTTTTCTTATTATTGGATTGTCATCGGGTTCTGAACTATATTCCAAGTTTCAAGCTTGTAGCTTATCGGGAAGTTACTTAAATTTCAATTACAAAATTCGTTCACAACGGCCGTGCATGCGGCCTGCCTGTCAAGTCAAGCTAAATAAAACCGTTTAATGAATTAGCGGTACCCGACAGATGATGTTCGCGGTTCACATTTTGGTCGATATCTCGAAAACGCCTTCACATATACATCTACCACCACTCCCTTTTAAAACCCCCATTAATACCTTTAATTTGATACTCATATCGTACAAAGACATTATAGAGTCACCCCTGGTCCACCTTTATGGCGATATCTCGAAAAGGCGTTCACCTATAGAACTAAGGCCCACTCCCTTTTAAAATACTCATTAACGCCTTTCATTTGATTACCATATCGTACAAGCATATTCTAGAGTCATCCCTGGTCCACCTTTATGGCGATATTCCGAAATGGCGTCCACTTATAGAACTATGGCCCACTCCCTCTTAAAATACTCATTAATACCTTCCATTTGATACACAAGTCATACAAACACATTCCAGGGTTACCATAGGTTCATTTTCCTACATGGTGATTTTCCCTTATTTTGTCTCCAAAGCTCTCAGCTTAGTATGTAATGTTCGGTTACACCCGAACTTAGCCTTCCTTACTTGTTTTTATATTGTTAACATTTTGGTTTGAAGTTTTTTTCGTCAAATTTTTTCAATAATTCTTTTTAGCAATTTTTGTCTTGCTTATTGCATAGTATTTGTTTTTTCTTATTTTGTTTTTTATTTATATGTCCGAAAAGCTTTTTTAATTTAACATAATTTTTTTCCTGTATTTTTTATTTTATATACTAAGTTTTTGTTATTTTAATTTTTGATTATTAAACATTTTTTTACAGGTTTTCTTTTCCTTCTTAAGATCCTGGTTACTTAGTCCAGAGTAAGGGCCGAATACTCAACTGGTTGAATATTCTGTATTTTTACGAATCTTTCTAACCTGAGGAAGATGAGACAACGGAGCATTTGCCTCGCCTACGCTAGAATCAGGTATCAGGCTGCAGCGATCACACCAGTTGAAAACTAGCGCAAAACTATCGCACTAAGAGACGATACCAGTTTTTATTCTGGTTTTACTGCTCTTCCTCTATGATTTCCAGAAAAGGGGAAAAAAATAAGTGGCACCAAAAAACTCAAGCCGTCTTTATTTGTCAAGGGCGCTAATATATATACATACGCAAGCGAAAAAGAAGGACAAACAACAATTTTTTAAAGATGAAACAAAGTAGCAGCGTTTTACAGAATAAAATGCCATAAGTATATATATATATATATGGGGTATTCCATCCCGTTTCGACCAATTTTGAATTGAACCCGACCCCTTTAGAATTGGCTGAAAGTTTTTCTTCTTTTTCTAGCTTACGAAAGACGTTTTTCAGAAGTTTTTAAAATTTTTTCATCCAACTCAAAAAAAGTTATGAATTTTTAAAAAAACACCGTTTTTGTTTTCAAAATGCTATAACTTTTTCAAAAATTGACCGTTTGGGATCTTTTTTTTTTAAATTTGTTTTTAAATGTACTTTTCGGAAAAAATACAAAAAAAAATTAAATTTTTTTTCAATTAAAAAAAAAAAGAAAAAAAATTCTCGGCCCACTCCGGGATTAGTGGAGATGATTGCAGAATTGATTGAAGTTTTTTATGAGAAAAAAAGGGCCAAATTCGAAAAATCTCGAAAAACTGAAAAATTTCAAAAAAAAACTTAAAAAATTTTTTTGCATATTTTCCGAAAAGTACATTTAAAATTAAAAAAAAAGATCCCAAACGGTCAATTTTTGAAAAAGTTATAGCATTTTGAAAAC
Organism: Eurosta solidaginis; assembly: GCF_040869045.1. NCBI lineage: Eukaryota > Metazoa > Arthropoda > Insecta > Diptera > Tephritidae > Eurosta > Eurosta solidaginis. Next base: position 256,138,425 of record NC_090321.1, read on the forward strand.
AAAAACGGTGTTTTTTTAAAAATTCATAACTTTTTTTGAGTTGGATGAAAAAATTTGAAAAACTTCTGAAAAACGTCTTTCGTAAGCTAGAAAAAGAAATGGGATGGAATACCCCATATACTGTATATATACAAATGAGTATACGGTGGAGAATATTACGTTAAAATAAAAAAATTTGATTTTTAAGAAAAAATTCATTGAAACCAGACGAAGTTAATTTTGGTCACAGCATATTTTTTTGATGGCCATTACTGCGTTGTATTTATAGCAACAAAACAAGTCGTATCTATGTACTTTAAAAATTGGGTTAATGCTGATAACGCATAAATCTCAAAAATTTATTATTTTTATTACTTTTTATATGCAAGACTGCACACAAAAAACAACAGCGCATACTAAGTCTTCATACGACAGCTACAACAATTTAGATGGATTTGGAAAAATGCGTAGAAGCCTAAATATGCGAACACACAACTTAGCTAAAAATACTGAGTACATATTGATAAACGAAGAGATACATGGATGTACGAAAGTGCTGTGTAGCAAATTGCAGTAGGAAGGAAACCTGCTTTTTGGTTTTTATACTACACTGAACCAAAAATTTAATGAAAACCTCTCCAAAAACCGGTGTTCATAAAATTAAAAAAATATTTCTTAGAATATATATATTTTTTCTTATATTTTATGAATGGGTTCATAGATTTTAAGAAAAATATTTATATTCTAAGAAATATTTTTTTTGATTCTATGAAAACTGGTTTTTGGAGAGGGTTTCATGAAATTTTTCTTAGAAACATGTACTTTTTTGGTTCAGTGTAGGATACGGACATTTTAATACATTTAAGAGATTTATTGACAAGATATTAGTACAATTAGATCTAAGATCTTTTATAGTATAACCAAAATGTATAACTTATTTAATAATTTGGGAAAAATTTAAACAACGTAGCATCAGGACGGACAAGGCGACAGTTGTTTCGATTATACCTTGTAAATCTCTTCAAAGCCTTTTCTCCCGGGAGTGTGATTTGAACACGCACTGTGCGAAGAATAAAATATGCAAGGAAGGCAATTGAGATAAAGTTTACAACAACTAAGGCATGACGTGGCTGAATGCGTTTGTAACACTTCAACCCATGGCGAAACGATACAAGGTGGCAGCATGGGACAGCTGATTATAAACTTTTTTTATTTCATTTGATACAGCAACTTCCGGCGCAGTACGATTTTGACATTTGTCCATGGAATTTACAAAAACAAAGTACATGGAATTTTTATTTATGTTTGTAGGTATGTCACCATGCTGCCACCTTGTATCGTCCCGTCATGCTTCAACTATCGTAGGAGTGCGGGTTCAACTCCCACTCCCTGGAGAAAGGCTTTGAAGAGATTTACAAGGTATAATCGAAACAGATGTCGCCTTGTTCGTGCTGATGTCACGTTGCTTAAATTTTTCCCAAATTTTTAGATAAATTATAAATTAAAAATTGCTTCAAATAAATGTTTTCACACATTTAAAAGCAATGAGACCAATCCCTGCTTAATTCATACCAAAATGAATAGCACTTATAATAACAGTTGCATCTAATCTGTAATTTTCTTGAAAAGCGCTATTTTACGCAATTTTTTTTTTAAAGGATTTAGAGAACAGAAGTAATTCATTGTTTGATTAGACAAAGTCTTTAAGGAACTTTTGATATTTTACACTTCTATATTGATGGATTGGAGCTTGAAGGCAATAAATAAATAGGTAACATTAGACTTTCATATTCCTCTCACGCGTTTTGGCACTACTGCGCCTTCATCAGGGAGTATGGTTATTATTATAACTAGACCTCGTTGCACCTTTATTTAGTTCTAGTGTGATTTACCTTCCAGAATTTTACAGTAGTGGGAGGCTTTAATGTACTTAAGTAGATCTTCTTTTTTCATATCACGAAGAAACTAAGAGTCACGCCACTTACAAGGGCCTTGTCAGAACGAAGCATTAGCAGAGAATGTGAACCGACGTTTCCAGCTTACAAAAGCGTCATTTCTGTGATAGATTTAACTAACTGAGGCGATATGGTAGACTACAATGTCCCGTATGGAACTCAGTGAGAGTTCGTAGATCCTCTCTGTCCAAATTAATAAGTTTGGCTGATACTATCGTTGCTGGGAGTATTAACAATTTGCCCTGGCTTTGGCCTGGGCATTCAATCCACTGTCGTCTGCACTGCTTTGTTTCCAAGACACTTATAGTTTCCCTAGTGTGCCTTTTTAAGGCTCAAAGATTTCTGTGCAAAATGAAGACCTCAAAATTATGTGACACTTTGAGCGTAGGGGCCATTGTATCACGTAGTGGCAGTACGGGATTTCCTATGAATTTTCTTATTACCTTCATATGCTCTTTAGCTCAGATATATTTTAAAGTCTTAGTGCAGCAAGTGTTGCCTCTTTCTCTGTTCAAATAGGGAAGGGCCGTATTCCCACTACGACACTAAGTGTGTCAGCAAAGGACGTTCTTATCGCATCATACAAACTAGTCGCTGCAGTTTGCTTCGCTTTGGTATTGCTGTTCTTTACGTTGCCAAACCAAGGAAGTGAATGTTAATATTGGCTTCACAATAGTATTAAATGTCCCGTAAAGTTCTTTTTGCTTTGTTCAAGAAGATCGTTCCATGTGGGTATTTTGCTTCCATTGGAAATCGGATTTAAGTGCCACTCAGGAATGGTTCTGGCAGGGATACTTTCCTTCTTCGTGTAAAAGTCATTAGGACAGTTTTGTTAACAGTGATAGACAGTCCTTTGGTATCACACAACCTTTCTATGATGCGCAGGGCTTGTTGCATGTCATTTAATATTGTTTCCTAAGTCATCTGCATACCCTTGTATATCAAATCAATTCGATTTCAAAGTTCATCCATGACTAAGGTCTACAAGGGAGGAGAGTACACCCCCTTAAAGGCACTGCGTCCATTCCGGCAGCATGAATAATATAAAGGCACGTAGAATTTATAATGGTGGAAAATATTTTGTTTATAAAAATATTTAAAACTCTTACAACAGTAAATATTCTGCAGAAAAAAATTTGGAATTGCTACAATAAGCTAACAAATAGTTTACTATTTTACTTGTTTGCGGAAAGTATCTGACTTCTCGTTCACTTTAAAAAGTGAGTAATGTATTGCTTGAAAAGTAATGCAGAAATAATCACCCCCGACTATTTTTAATTGCCATACAAGTAGTTAGCTTTTTCAAAGAAACCAAACAGATAATAGTGCGCGTTAGTTTATTAGTAACCAGCTTGTAGTTAGCTCGTAGCTAGCTTTTCCTCAAGTTGGGTATCTAGGTATTGCTTTCATTGTCATATTTATTGCGCTTACGAATATGTTGTCGGACTATTTAATACATTGTATCGAATATGAGTGACACTAAGTGATACTCAAATCCCTAGTGTCAGCCGACATGGCAACTCTAACTAAGTAAAAGACGATTTGAGGAGAGAAATGAAATGAGCGAGACGAAGCAGTCTGTCTCGAACCTTCAGAACGAAACGTCGTATTTAACACAATCATAATTCGCTTATAATACATTAAAGTGTATATTCATTATTTCTAATAATAATACTTTCTTCATTTAACATTAAATAAACTAGCGTGCGTCTAATTAATTATTCGGAACTCTGACAAACGTAAGTAGATATGCCATCGTGATAATATCAGAAGTGTGCGAAACCTATGCCACATAAGGATTGTCGCGTTAATAATAATTCGAGCATATTATAAAAAAATGTGAAAAATCTTTGCAACAATAAAAAGAAGTGTTGTGTTAATGATAAAATGCATTGAAAAACGAAAGCGTGCATAGTAAATAGTCATATATGTACATATGTACGAGGAAAAAAGTCCAACCGTGTCGAAAAACGTACAACGAAGTAGAAAAATTGCGTCGAAATTGTGAAATTGCAAAACACGAAAAAAATAAAAGAAACGGTAGTATACATACACACATAAATGTACATGCGTCTATATGTACATACGAACGTGCAACGCGTCGAGTTTGCAACGAACGGTCGGTTAAATTGAAAATTCTACGACTTTAGAGTTTCATCATAAAAACGAAAGGGATAGCGAAAATATTCCTATACTAAAACATATATGTGTTTATGTTGTATGCAAGAGCGTCGTTTCAACCATTTTAAAACATCGCAAAACTTCTCAACTCGTAAAAGCTGAACTCGCATTTTCAATTTCTAATTAGACAAAAACATGAACTTTCGTAGTATGACAGTTAATGATCTGCGCAACAGATGTCGCGAGCGCGGAATTGCAAAGACGGGAAAAAAACACACTTTAATCGAACGACTCGAAGAATATGAAAATGTAAACAAAACCGCGAACGCGAACGCAAATGATACATTTATGAGTGCAAATGAAACGATGCTAATGCAAAGAATAAATGAATTAGAAAAAACAATTACCGATTTGCAAGTGAGTGTAACGCAACGTGAGTGTGAAATGCCAACGCAAAGCAAAAGCACTCAAGTAGTATCTGAATTTCGTCCGTCGGTTGGTTCGTCACCACAGTCCGAACAAATTACAAGTTGCATAAATTCGTTTGTTTCGGTACCGCTTACGTGCGTGCCGCCAACTAGTGTATCATATACACACGCACATTCATCGCGAATGAGTACAAATATTCAACCACCGTATATATCAATAGCAAATGACGTGCACCCGTATATGCAAGTCAACGAGCATTCTTATTGGAATAGTGAGAATATTCACAGTGTAAATTATATGCCACCCATGTCTGTTTATAATGGGCATGCTCAGTTGTGTTATGACGAAAATTTCACGCAAACGCGATTTTATAATGAACCGAATATAAGAAGCAATATGCAGTCGAATAGTTTTCATGCTCATATGCAACAAAATCATCCATTTTCAAATGTAAATATACGACAAAATCCGTATAGTAATGTGAATGAAGTGATAGCACTTCTACCCGAATTCGACCCGTCAAATGAAACATCACTAAGTGCAAATCAAGTTATAAGAAGAATCGAAATGCTACGTACTGCATATCAGTGGAGTGACCAAGTGTTATTATTCGCCGTACAACAAAAATTAAAAGGGCATGCGAAATATTGGATTGATTGTCAAAATATTTTTAAATCGTGGTCGGAATTCGTCGCGAAATTTTGTATTGATTTTGCAACCGTTGAAAACGTCGCGGATATACACATAAAATTGGGACGAACGCGTCGTCAACGTAACGAAACTCCCCAAGACTATTATTACAAAATGTTGTCGATGGGTACAAAAGGAGGAATTCCTGAATTTGCTATCGCGCGGTACATAATAAACGGCATTAACGACCATGATCTCCGTAAAAAGATCTCGAACGATTACGAAAATTGCAATAAGTTGCTACGCGATATTCAAAATTATTCGGTGTACAATAACATAAAATACGAACCGCTGAACTATAAACAGAAAATCGACGAATATACGGCTACGTCCAAAAGCCAAACGAAAAATGTTGGTGAACGTGAAATACCAGCAAACGCTAAAGTAGGTGAACGCGAAACACCTAAATCGGTTAAATGCTATAATTGTTTAAAAACGGGACATATTTCAATAAATTGTTCAGAACCACAACGTGTCGAAAGATGTGAGACTTGTAAACGTACAGGTCATAAAGCAATAAACTGTAAACAAGCGAAAGCAAAACCTAAACCAAATACGACGGTGAATAAAATAAATGATGTAATTCAAGATACAAACTTGACAAAAGTAATCAAAGTAAACGATTTCGAAACAAAAGCTATCATCGACTCTGGTAGTACGTGTTCGCTAATCCGTCATTCTATAGCCGAAAAAGTGGGCAAACTTGTAGAATGTAAACGCGTCTTAAGAGGATTCGCAGGAGGCGAATATATGTGTAAAGCAAACATTTCAGTTGTACTTGAAATTGACAAAAATCATAACCAAGCCGTATTATTAGTGGTTAACGATGATCACATTGATGAAGATGTACTCCTCGGAAGAGATGTGTTTTGTAATAACAAAAATAGGCTGGTTATAGAAAACAACAAGTGTAGTTTCGAGAAATTAGAGAACGTGTCGAATATCTCAACGAATGAACGATCGGAATTGAAAGCTATTATTGAAGCAAACCGCGATATATTTTCTGAGTCTGTATCCGACCTAGGTACATGCACAGTCTCGAAAATGAATATCGAATTAACCAACGATAAGCCAATAACTTTAAAGCCATATAGAGTGCCGTTCGCTAAACGTAAAATAGTATCTGATATTGTATCTGAACTATTAACAAATCGAATAATTCGTCATTCGGAATCACCTTACGCGTCACCGGTCGTGTTAGTTGAAAAAGCCAATGGGGAATCGCGATTATGCGTGGACTATAGAGCGCTAAATAAAATTACGGTGAAACACCCATATCCCATGCCAATAATCGACGAACATTTCGCACAACTATCGGGAAATAGTTATTTTACGACATTGGACTTACGGATGGGATATCACCAAATAGAAATCGAAGAGTGTGCGAAAAAGTTTACTGCTTTCGTGACTACGGATGGTCACTATGAATACAATAGAATGCCATTTGGCCTGGTAAATGCGCCTTCTGTATTCCAACAAGTAATGAATAAAATAATTGCGAAAATGAGAGCGGGTGAAATACTCGTATACTTGGATGACGTCATAATTCCAAGTAAAACGGTTAAAGAAGGTTTATCACGTCTTACAAAATTCTTAAATATCTTACGAGAAAATGGTTTAACACTACGTTTTTCAAAATGTAATTTTCTGGCTGAAGAAATACACTATTTAGGCCACGTAATAAATAAAAATGGTATAAAACCGGGAGAAAAGAAAATAATCGCTATCAAAAACTTTAAAGTACCATCTAGTATAACGGAAACTAGACGATTTTTGGGTTTAACTGGGTTCTTCCGGAAATTCGTACCGGAATACGCGCTAATTTCGAAACCAATAACGAAACTTCTCGCGAAATCAAACGAATCTTTTGTATGGGGTCGTGAACAACAAGAAGCATTCGAAACCTTGATCGAACGTTTAAGCAACGCTCCAATTCTCGCGTTGTACGATAGGATGGCCGAGCATGAAGTACACACCGACGCATGTAGTGTTGGCCTTGCCGGTGTGCTACTTCAGTCAAACGACAATAAAACGTGGAAACCAGTATTTTATTTTAGTAGGCATTGCACGAGTGCAGAAAGTAATTATCATGCGTACGAACTCGAGGTACTCGCCGTAGTCGAATCCCTCGAACGCTTTCGAATGTATGTACTAGGCAAGCATTTTCGACTAGTAACGGACTGTTCTGCCATAGCTAAAGTCAAAACTAATAAAGAATTAAAATCTCGTATCGCGCGTTGGTGGATGAAACTTTTAGAATTTGATTTCGATATAATTCATCGCCAAGGCACACGTATGGCTCATGTCGACGCTTTGAGTCGCGCACCAGATCAGCCACCAAACGACGTAGAACCGGCTGGGTTGGTAATGAAAGTTAATACTTCATCCGAAGACTGGCTCTTGACAATGCAGTTGCAAGACCCAACGTTATCATCGATAGTATCAGTACTTAAGCAAGAGAAGAAAACAGATCAAGACGCCCAAATTCGACAAGACTACGAAATTAAGGATCATCGATTATATCGCCGTACGAAAGATGGGTTACGATTCGTTGTACCAAAATCAGTTCGTTGGAGAGTAGTGCATTCTTGCCATGACGAAATGGGACATTTTGCACTCGACAAAACGATCCAACGAATTTCGACACATTTTTGGTTTCCTAAAATCCGCAAATACGTTAAAGATTATTTAGCAGCATGTCCAGATTGTTGCTACAACAAATCTCGTCACGGTGTGGCTGAAGGTAGGCTGCATTATAGTGAACCTGATCCCATGCCATTTCGGATCCTTCACGTCGATCACTTAGGACCTTTCGTCAAAAGTAATCGTGGAAATTGCTACGTTCTGGCAATATCCGATAGTTTTTCCAAATACCTGGTAGTGAAGCCAGTACGCAATACGAAAACCACCGCGGTAATCAACGCACTAAACGATATGACAAGCTACTTTGGACTGCCTGTCAAAATCATCACCGATAGAGGTACATGTTTTACCTCGAAGCAATTCGAACAGTTTTGTGAAAAAAATTCGATCCAACATATTAAAAACGCCGTACGTACACCTCGCGCCAACGGCCAGGTTGAGCGAGCTAACCAAACCATATTAAATTATCTTCGAACATCGACCGATAAACCGAAAGAGTGGGATTGTCATCTACGAAACGTGCAATGGTCAGTCAACTCACAGCGCAACGATACGTCAGGGTATTCGCCGAACGAACTAATTTTTAATTTTCGTCTCCGCGATATCGTACAAAATAAGCTAATTGCAGCTATTCACGATACAACCGATAATCCGAATCCGCTACCAATCGACGAAAAACGGCAACAAGCCCTTGAAAATATTAACCACGAACGAGAAAAATGGAAACGTAGGTTCGATGATAAGCACCGTACTCCGACAACATACACTGAAGGTAACCTCGTTGTTATTGAGAACGAGCCAGCAGCAACTGGCGAATCGAGAAAGCTGGAACCCAAGTTTCGCGGTCCATACGTTATTACCCGAAGCTTGGGAAACGACCGATACCTCATAGAAGATATTCCTGGTATAAAAATAACAAATCGCAAATTCTGCTCAATATTTAGTACCGACAAAATAAAGCCCTGGTGTCACAGTGCACCCGAGCTCGACGAATACGACGACGACGACGACGACCCTGATCAAATCGAGGTCGATTTGGAGTCAGGAAAGGCCGAATTGTCAGCCGACATGGCAACTCTAACTAAGTAAAAGACGATTTGAGGAGAGAAATGAAATGAGCGAGACGAAGCAGTCTGTCTCGAACCTTCAGAACGAAACGTCGTATTTAACACAATCATAATTCGCTTATAATACATTAAAGTGTATATTCATTATTTCTAATAATAATACTTTCTTCATTTAACATTAAATAAACTAGCGTGCGTCTAATTAATTATTCGGAACTCTGACAAACGTAAGTAGATATGCCATCGTGATACTAGTCTGATGCTAAGTAAATGAAGTCACAACAAGAATAAAGCAGACAGTCACTTGTATCTACATAAACGAATCAATCACTATGTCTACACATATATACGTACACGCAGCTGAGAAGCAACGCACAACCACATGCATATATCTGAGATACTCCCGAAAGTATGCAATAAGAGAAGCTATAAAATCGTGCAATTGTAGTTACAGCTGAGAAATTTGATAGCTGATGGCCAGCTAGTAGATTCTGGAAATGGAAGCGCCTAGAAGATGTGAACGAGGAAGTCAGAGAGTATAAAAGGCGATACCAGTAGAGGCGCTTAAATCAGTTTTCGATTAAGCACGCTATTTGTCGAGTAATAGCAGTATTATTTTGAAAATCAGTAAAGAATTTGAATAAAGACCATTTTGCATTATTAAATATTGGAGTTATTTATTCAACAGTTTAGTGATTCGAACTTAGCAGAAGGTTGCAAATAAGAAGATTTGCAAGTAAATTCGTTACAATATTTTAATTTAGCAATAATTTTTTATACTATTTTTAGATATTTTTGTATAAGTTGTGCTGCCACTGACAGAAACCTAAAGCTTTATATGTAGCTTCATATATTTTAATTGATTCATTTAAAATGTCACGGCCCATGACAGAACAAAGATTGTGGATTTCAATGAAGCTGCGCTTTTGTAATTTAAAACTTTTGTGGTGTAATAAGCTGAATGTAGACGTAAAGCATATGATATTCATTAAGATAATTCAGCACTGCTCAGATGTGCAATAATTTTCAATTACTTTTAACCATATTAATGAGCTGTGAAAGCCCTTATATAACAAGTGGGATATTAAAACTTTAATTCGAAACCGATTTCAATAAAAAAATGGGACATGACTCTAACAATCAAAAAAAATATTTGTGCTGTGTTTGTTCACTCAGCCACACAAAGCAGCTTATATTTCTAATGAGAGAACACTGAAGGCCCACGATGTTCATACTAACTGGACTCTGCTTTCTGGCGTCACATGCTTATGAGTTAGTTCTAGTCAGTAGCAGCAGATGTAGGAAGTGCGAGCTGCAAAAAGAAACGGTTGGGGTTTTGCTGTTTGGACGTCAAATAAATTTTGGTAACACTGTGAACACATTCAGTCTATGTAAGGTTGTTCAAAGAAACAAGGTCTCTTAAGCTAGCCCAACCCATATGCCCAATCAAGAAACGAAAATGTATTTAATTACACCATATTTAATGCTAATTGAACACAGGTTAATTAAATTTATTATGCCAATTTCGACCAGAGGCTTAATGAAATAATTAGTCAAGTTTTCTACATTAAAGCCCTAATCGAACTCAATCTTCCATACAAAATACAAATTCTTAATTATCTCATTATGGCTTTATTGAATGCATAATCGAGTGAAAAATCCAGTCGGTTTTGCTTGGTGCTTCGAATTTTATTGTCAATGTAACAAACGACAATCAAAAATTTATAAAAAGACACGAAAAAATTCAAAATTTAATTTTCGCTGCATTTGCTGCAAAAGATAATAGGGCTTTTTCGAAAATAGGCACATATTTGGTTAGGTGCAACATCTATGGGCGGTTGCGCATGAATTTTATTTTGAATTTATTTATAGTTAAGAAGGAAACTCCTGCTTTCCAATTTAACTATTTTTTGTAAAAACGAAATATTTTTTTGTATGAAAAGGGAAACTTAATTATTTCATTAAATAAAATTGCGTTTCGATTAAGTTTGTGTGTGGAAACGGTATTACACTTGTTTTTTAAACTTAAGCTAGACCAACCCTCGATATTTAAAAAAAAAACAAGTGTAGTAAATTTAATTAACCCGTATTAGATTAGCATTAAATATTGTGCAATTAAGTATGGTCTCGTTTTTTGATTGGGCTAGCTTAAGAGACAGAAAGAAACAACTCATTGGTATAAAGTAAAAAAAGCTCGTTATGTTTTTCCAAAACTACCCAGATTTGATTACAGAGTTATAGTTGAAACGTAACTTTTTATATGAAAACTAAAAATTTGTAGCAACTAATCCATAAAATTATTAAATTTGAAGCGTGAAAATATGATACCTAAGATATGATGTACATTAGAGCGTGTCAAATTTTTTTTTCATTAGGAGTATAGCAAAAACGTAATCTACAGATGGTTCAAAGAAAAATTGCTGAAGACACCATAGCTCTAAGTCCGATTTCGAGTCCCCCACTTTTGCAAAATAGATATTTGGCCATACGAATGTAGGGTTCGGCCAAAAAATCTTCATAGCTTCTGATAGAATTATAGGAAAAATATCATATTGGGCTTACTTTTTTTTAAGTATATATTAGAATCGGTATTAATATCTATAGTGTTTTTGAATTTTAGTAGAGACATCAGCCTTAAATTCTGAGAAATTAGCCTAAAATGAACTTTTAACTACTATATTACCATTTTTAACAAATTTCTTATGGAAAATTTGTTTCTTTACAGCAAATAAGTTCAGAAAATTTCCAACAACTTTCATTCAGACAGTTTTTCTTTTTTCGCATTCGTTTTAGTAGAAAAAAATTTTCAAAAAAAACCTATATTTTCAATTAATAAGCAAAAAAAAACACAATTTTTAATTTAAGCAAATCTTACAATTTTTATAATTTTAATGTAATTTATTTAAAATATTATTTTTTTTTTACTTAGAATTACCATTTTAACGTATTTTTCAAAATAAAAGTAATGTTATGTTATTATTTTTTTAAATATTTTTTGCTCTCCATTCGTGGTTGTTTTTCAGGAATTTCTGCTGTAACAGCCATAACACCTTCACGTTTTTTTTTTATAACACATTTGGAAATAGATGTTAACAGCTGTACATATCTTGGTCCAATCGTGACTGTTTTATCTATTGCTCTAAATAAATTACCAAATGGTAATTCATTGAAATGAAGCAAACATATAAACCAGTGTAGTGGTCTATTTAAATGCTTTTCAAATAGTCTTATAACACCATTTTCTATTCCAGTATTAGCTGGTTCTCCATCACTGCATATGCCAATTAATTAATCTATTGACAGTTTTTTGCTATTAAAGAATTCATTAAATTTTTTTTTTTAATTGGTGGTTTGCATTTTCTTCTTCACCCAAATTAACATATCCAAGTAATTCACCATTCGGCTCTCTTTGAACAACTAAATGGGGTTCTTTTACCATATTTGTATGAAATTTCTCATTAATTTTCTCTCTAGTTAATGAATAATTTTTTCTGCCATCGAAAGAAAATACAGTTATGTTGGAATCTATGTATCGTTTACGAAGTACTTCATCTCTAGCTTTAATTTTTTCTCTTGCAACTTTTATGACAAGTTCACCACGAACATCTCGAAAATTTATATCTTCGAAAAGGGCTGTTGCTAAACATGAAGCAACTCTATCTGCAACACCGAATCTGTCACACATTATAGCTAAATTTATAACATCGTATCGTTGAGTATAATGTCCTCGTTTCATTGTAACAGATACTTCTGCAACTGCTTCATTTGCAATTTGTGCTTCACCTGTTTCCATATCTGTTCCAAGTGGTTCGTATGTTGGATCATCACTAACTGTTGGCATTGTTAGTATTATTGTAGGTGTTTCTTGTACAATTTCATCCATATATTCAGGTATTGTGAATTTTCTATCATTATGTTGGTCCATCATAAATTCTTTTAAATGGTTTGGTATTAAACCACATGAGCATTCTGTTGTTTTTAACTTGCATTTACATTTTCCAATGTAAAATAATTCATTTATTGATTGTACGAGTGCTGTTAATTCCTGAACTTTTTCTCTGTGTTTAATGCTTTCGTGATATTTTTCAATTAAAACATTTAGTTTTCTTAGAATACTACGTCTATCAATTAGTTGAATATTCAATTTATTCCAAATTTCAACCAATTTATAAATTACATGAGGAGTAAAATTTTTATGCGAAAACATTTTACTTCGAATTTTAGCATGATCACTTAAAAACAAATAAAATCTTAAAATGTCACGACTAGACGGTAAATTCAGATTATTTAATTCACTTGATAAACCAAATGCAATAATATCGTGTTCAAGTATATGTGATAAAGTAGATTCAGATGATGTAGAAGGATTTTGTTAATTAATTTTAAATTTAAATATAAAAAGCTGTAAATAAAAAAAAATTATTCCATAAGAAATTTGTTAAAAATGATAATATAGTAGTTAAAAGTTCATTTTAGGCTAATTTCTCATAATTTAAGCCTGATATCTCTACTAAAATTCAAAAACACTATAGATATTAATACCGATTCTCAAATGTACGTAAAATACCTTTAAAGTAAGCCCAATATGATATTTTTCCTATAATTCTATCAGAAGCTTTGAAGATTTTTTGGCCAAACCCTACATTCATATGGCAAAATATCTATTTTGCAAAAGTGGGGGACTCCAAATCGGACTTAGAGCTATGGTGTCTTCAGCAATTTTTTTTAGAATCATCTGTAGATTACGTTTTTGCTATACTCCTGATGAAAAAAAAAATCATGCATACAATTTGATTCGCTCTAATGTACATACAAACATACTATACATTCTAATAAACCACACAACAAGCTCTCAGAGCATCAATATAGCGCGTGGTATGTTGATTAAAGCTAATAATGAACAATAAAATAATATGTATATGACAACGGACAACAAAGCGTGGAAGAAACAGAAAAACAAAATACAGTAATAAATATTAAACAAATCACAAAATTTAGTAATAGACCAAATTTATGGACCAACGGATCGACAAACGAAGAGAAGTTGAACGAACAGCGCAACCAACAACAACCAACATCACTAACAAAAGAACACCACAAAACGGTCGTTGGACTCTGTCTTTGTTGTTACATCTTACAATCATATTGGGCGTGAACCGATTTCTCTCCTTCCAAATTATTAAGCTGATATAAAAAGTTTGGAATGAAGGATGAATTTAAAAGTACACTTAAGTAAACGAAAGTGATATAAGATATGTCCAACAAATACAAAGCCATTGCAAGTGTTAACGACCCTTATTTTCTGCAGGTACTGCACTTGAAAGGAAGTACAAGCGCAAATAAGGAAGAATACAAATGCGATCTAGATTGGCTGGAAGATTTAAATTGCAACCAAAGTAGCAGTCCGCACGATTATTCGAATGTGTAAATTTACATAGCGAAATTTAAGCATAAAAACTCAATTTTTTTCAATTTAAACCAATCTTTGGATTTGCTACTCCACAGCAGCAGTAGCAACGAAAAATATGCTCTGCTACTGCTCCGCCTCAGATATGAACAAATTATAGAGTAGAGTCATTCTATAAAAAAGTGTTAGTAATGGTTTTTGTAGCAAAGTGGATTTCGGGATCATTTCGGTCACTCCAAGAAGGTTTTAGGGACTATTTCGTTGTAATTTCGGATGGCTTTTATGATCATACGGGATGGTTGTAGGGACTGGGAGATAATTTGTGGACTATGTCGTGGTTCTTCCAACATTCCCCTGCAAAAATCGTTGGATCATGTGGTCCACTGGAGTACTTACATTTATACTCCACAGTAATGCAGCAATGGACCACCTCATGTTTCTTCACGAACATATTGTAAGCCGATCATTGCTCGTTTTTAACGATTGTAATCACTATACGATGTTTACGGGACTGTGGGTACTCCATGGATTACTCTGATGTAATGCAGAGCTGGAGTATATGGTCCAGTCCTAGGACATCTCAATGTTAATTGGACCATATTTTTTGTATGAATTGTGGTTAATTTTGGAGCACTCGCTTGGTCCATAGCCCTGCAAAAATCGTTGGATAATGTGGTACACTGGAGTACTTACCATTATACTCCACTGTAATGCAGCAATGGACCAACTCATGTTTCTACACGAACATATTGTAAGCCGATCATTGCTCGCTTTTAACGATTGTAATCACTAAACGATGTTTATTGGACTGTGGGTACTCCATGGATTACTCTGATGTAATGCGAAGCTGGAGTATATGGTCCAGTCCTAGGACATCGCAATGTTAATTGGACCATATTTTTTGTATGAATTGTGGTTAATTTTGGAGTACTCGGTTGGTTCATAGCGAGTACTCCATACATGCATGCATGTAATACTCGCGATTTTTGCAGGGCCGTGACCATTTTCTGATGATCTTGGGACCATTTCGGGGTTCTTCCGGGGTCATTTAGAGATCACTTCGGGGTAATTTCGGGATAGCTTTGGATACTATTTCGTGGTAATTTTCTATTTCGGCATCATTTTGGGGACTATTTCGTGGCCAATTCGATGACTCTACATATTTGAGTGTTTTAAGACCCCTATTATATTCTTATTTTTTTAAATAACAGGCTGAAGCTATGCAAACAAATCTTAAATACTTATTCGACAAAATTCTCATAATCTAGACTTACTTACTTACTTAATTGGCGCTTAACCGTCTAAACGGTTATGGCCGTCCAACAAGGCGCGCCAGTCGCTCCTTCGCTCCGCCAACCGGCGCCAATTGGTCACACCAAGAGAGTTTAAATCGTTTTCCACCTGGTCCTTCCAACGGAGTGGGGGCCGCCCTCTACCTCTGCTTCCATAGGCGGGTTCCGATAGAAACACTTTCTTGGCCGGAGCATCATCTTTCATTCGCATAACATGGCCTAGCCAGCGCAGCCGCTGCGTTTTAATTCGCTTTAATGCTCATAATCTAGACAGTTCTACGAAAATTTCGGAATTGTTTTTAGTGTATCCTGAATTTTTTTGAATAAGCAGTTTGGTAGCCCTACCAATTTTTGTCTAACAAAATAAAATTTATAGGTCTTTCAAATACCGCATTGATTTTTTCTAACTTTCTCTCACACAAAATGCGAGCATCTTTGTATTATATGTAATAAAATGTGAAATAGCTTTTGGAAAAAAGTTTTCAAAATTCAGAATTCAATGCGAATTTTAGAAGCACAAACAGCAAGCAAGCTTAGCAGACTATGCCTGACCGAATACTTGGCGCCCGAGCAGGTATGGAATACGCAAACTTTGGGATCAGTCCAGAAGGTGCAAAGAACCCAAAAACTTAGTTTGTTGCTGGCCTTAGCTGTTTGAAAGAATTCGACAACCTTTTCATGCAGTTGGTGCATTAAAACTGACGCTAGGCTCTCGCGTAATATACTTTACTGCATGAGAGCGATTAAACGAGTGCTAAGAGAACAATTTCCGTTTTCTTTCACAGGTGGAAATGAAGTTTAGGGTTTCCATCTCCTAGCTGTAGAGTGCAACTTAGTAGACCCTACTTTAGAAAGGTACTGGCACAGGTATTGCATCTCTCTAATCTTTGGGTAGTAGCCGCTCCCCAATCAACTGCCTTACATGTTCTGCAAATTTGCAACTTGGTAGACCCTACTTTAGAAAGGTACTGGCACAGGTATTGTTTCTCTCTAATCTCCCCAATCAGCTGCTTTACATGTTCTGCAAATCGTGTAAAAATCTTTTTCATGAAAATAGATGTATTTTTTGCGTCCTGTTAGTCAATTGTTTTCAGCTGCTTTATTGTTTTTAGGTTGAAATATTTCAGCTCTCACTTCATCATAGTTGGGTGCTCAAACATATTTCTTCGTCAGGGATTGTGATATCGGGCTTGTCATATACCTCGCTATTTAGCAATGAGGAGGTGCGTTCCCTACATAACTTAAGTACGCTCTGTACTTCTGTTACCAGGTCGTCAATATTTTTCCTGCATGAATTTACCCCGGTATTGAAAGCTTCCATCATACCATGGATTTTTAGTGGAGTTTTTGATCAAGACTTCTATGAAGCAATATCTGAAGCTCCTCGCTTGCGATATCAACTTTTTTCCTGCGATCTGGGCGCCTCTCTTCACCATCTTCTCGATGCAACCCTTATGAATGAGAAAAGTGATACTTGTACTTTGTACTACATACTCAAATACTTCAAATATATCGAAACCGTTTTTGAAATTGATTTGCTTAAAAGTTTTTCTTATAAATAAATAAAAAAAATCAATTTATCTATTTGATGAATTTTCAAAAAAAAAAAACCTGACCACTGCTATTTTTCTGTTCGTTGCTGTATATGTAATTCTTTTTTTTTAATCAGATTTCAATATCAAGTAGATCTCTGATACATAGTGTTATCAAGCCATTATGAACCCTTGAAGAAAAAAGCTGTTCAGCCCTTTTACTTATTTATCTGTCAAGTGCATTTCTGCAGTTTATTAAAATATAACTCAAAACAACTTGGCAATAAACTGTAAGACAAAATTGTAATACTTTACAACCAACCACTTGCGCACAATTTCCATTCAATTAATTTCATTTGAAGTTATCAATCTAGAAATGTGCTCAAATGGCAACAAAGTTGAAAAAATGTCAACAGTGATACATTTACGCCCCGATTTTTGTGAGGTAACAACATTCTTCATCACGGTAACGAAATCATCCGCGCAAGTGGCCGGATAATTTTTTACCCACAAAACTAGGTGGTGAAATTTGAAGGTTCTAGCTGTTAAAATAGGGCAAAAATTAGTAAAAGTTTCTTATCTGAACAATCGGCTGTATGGGATACATACCATATGTATATACAACCGATCCCTATTATTTTTTTTCAGACAACAATATATGATATATACGTGAGCATTTGGTAAAATCTGAAGCCTCTAGCTGTTAAAATGGGGCGGAAATTACGAAAAGCTTCTTATCTGAACAATTGGTTGTGGGAGATATATACTATATATACGACCGATCTCATCAATTTTTACAGACAACAATATGTGCAATATACGAAAGTTTAAGGTGAAGTTTGAAGCTTCAATATGATAAATTGAGGAAGATGTGACAAAAATCCTCTTTTCTGAAAAGTCGGTTGTATTAGGGGAGTTACGGTATAGTGGTCCGATCAGGCCGGTTCTGGCAAATGTCTAATCGGACACCTAAATATACCCTGCAAAAATCGCGAGTACTCCATGTATGCATGTATCGAGCCTGCGAAAAAAAATGGCGAAAGGGTCAATTTTCGACCAAAGCACTCCCCAAAACCCAAAAAATATTTTTTTTTAAAAAACTGTTGGAAAAACGTTGGCGATTTGGCGATAACAGTTTTTTGAAAAAAAAAATATTTTTTGGGTTTTGGGGAGTGTTTTGGTCGAAAAATTTACCCTTTCGCCATTTTTTTCGCAGGCTCGAATATTATTTTTTTGGGTATGCGTTGTGGAACTTTTTTTCCTGAGCACAAATCCTATCGAAAAATCGATGGCGCGATATCGGTTAATAAATCGACCCAATCTAACGTATATACACATCGTCCTGTTTATTCGTTAGCGTCGTATCTACAAGTGAGACATTTTCGGTAGAGCGGAGAAAACTAATTTTCAAATTTCCCTGCAGACATAGGTGAGTTTTTCGGTGATGACCGCGTTACCACATTGGCCAGAATCGCGGATAAAAGAACTGATAATGATATTCGGTTACATAATGTTCTGGGTACTATTTTACCAGTAACGCTCAGAATCGGAGCGTTAGAGTCAAATTGAGTAAAACGCAGTGAGTCATTTTTAAACGGTTTTATTTAGCTTGACTTTGTGTAGCGAGCGTTGTTTACGAATTTTGTAATTGAAATCTAAGCACCTTCCCGATAATCTACAAGCTTGAAACTTGGAATATAGTGCAGAACCCGATGACAATGCCATAAAAAGAAGAAAAAACTCCGCTAGGCGGCGCATGGATATTTCAAAAAGTCGAATTTTTGGTCCAATTTGGCTAATAGTTGGAACACATATTACATACAGAAATAAAAAGCTTTATGAAAAAAAAATCCCGCTAGGTGGCGCAAAGATTGGGATACTCAAATAAATCGTATTGGTGGTCCAATTTGGCTCATATTTAGAACAAATATTACCTACAGTCCGGTAGAAGTGACATCAAAATTCTTTGGAGGTCGAGGAGGGACAAGCATACGTAGCGCTGAGTCGAGTAAAGCTTTTGGAAAGATTACATATTGAGGACTTAGATTGTAAGAAATTGTCAGGAAGGAGTCCTTGTAATAATGAGTCACTAAATGAACTAAATAGAATGAGAATAATAGGCAATTAAATAAAAACTAAAAACGTGAAAATAAAATAACTAAAAACAAAATTTTTAAATTGAGCGGTTTTATTGAAAACAATACTTACATTAAGTAATAATAATACTGTGACGAATATTAGCATCACTAAGCGATACTAGCATCACTAAGCCGATACTAAGCAGCCACTCGTATATACGTAAACAAATCAATCATCATGTACACACATACTTACAAGGCAACGGAGAGATACTCACAAACACATGTAATCATCAGCCGAAGTACTACTCACATATGCACACGCATATGGCTACAAACTAGAAATATTCATGTATATGGCTGGAAACCAAGCACGAAGTTCGCGAAATTACTAGACCTTAGGAGAAATGGGTGAACGAGGAAACCGAGAGTATAAAATCAGCGCAAGCTGAGGCATGACTAAGCAGTTTGATTTAAACACACAATTAGTTGTGAAGTAAGAGTTATTGTGAAGTACTCTCAAAGTAGTCTAATAAAGCCCATTTTGCATTACTGAATATTGGAGCTATTTATTCGCGATTAGCGATTCGAACGTTTGCAGAAGGTTTACAATAACCAGGATTTCCCAAAATTCGTTACAATACTAAAAGCTAGAAAACAATTAGGTAGGTACTAGTCATCACACTCCTCATTAATCTAGGGTGTTGACCAGACAAATAAATAAAAGCGTTGGGCGCGTGAAATTTCAGTTGGTGTTACTTATACATATGTACATATATGAAAATATCATTTGTAAAGATATGACTATGGTTCACTATCAATAGATGTTTGACGGGACCCACGTTTTTATTTATTTGTTTGATCAACGCCCTAGATTAATGAGAAGTGTGATGACTAGCACCTACGGCCTACCTAATTATTTTCTGTCTTTTAGTATTATTATTACTTAATGTAAGTATTGTTTTCAATAAAACCGCTTAACTTAAAAAAATTTTTAAAGTATTTTAATTTTCATATGAACCAAAATTCGTATGATATAAGAGCATTCACTCCCTTCAGTGAAGGACAGTAAACCTGAGTGCCTCTGGAATTATATAGTGGTGAATATGAATGCGAGTGACTTCGACGCAAAATGACACGGCGTAATACATAAAATTACCATAAAACAGTCTAATAGTTAAGACAAATTTAAATTATGTAATACTTTTTTTTCTCACAGTCAGATTTTAAAATCATTAAAACAAATGATATAAAAAATTCAAAATCGAATCAAATATAAATTTGGACATAAATAAAACGAAACGTTATTGATGGCATGGCACAAATAAGGCGTGAAATTAAAATGAAGGAAGATAGATTTAGAATACATAGACAAAATAGAATGAATATATTTTTATTGAAAGTGACACAAGGCTATTGAAGTAGAGCAGAACGTTGGTTAATCAAGTAGGTGACATACAACTCAAGAGCATCATAAACAACAGACACTTTAATGAAAAAATATATTCACTAAATTAGGGTAAATGGATAAATGACATCAAGTATGCAATGTCAATGATACCGTAAATGGAAGAAAAGAAACTCGTGCTGGCGGTTAATATTGTAAGTGTCATCAAATACAAAGTAATGAGAGCCTTGAAGTTTAACGCAGATGCAACAGTAACCAAGCTAAAATCCTTGTAAAATTAACTAAATAAGTTTAAAGACAGCTTTAGCTTAGTACTTTGTGCTAAATAGTACAAAGAAAGCGCTCAACCAATTCAAAATGTCTCCTAATAACAGTTAGCGAAGAGGAGTTAAATTTTGATCAACAGAAAGCTGTTTACGCTTCTAAAAACGTATTCGTGGTTTTAATTGTGAAAAACATTCATTTTGGAAAAATAGAGGTTTCTATTGAAAAAGGAGAGAATATAAAATTCACGAATCTCTCATAAACGAATATTCGACGACATCATTAATTTGGGCAGTTCGGTATAGTCATCTTCCACTAAGGACTGTTGCTTTCATCTAACGATTTTAGGCAAATTCCGCTTATTTGCAACCTTCTGCTAACGTTCGAATTGCTAAATTGTTGAATAAATAGCTCCAATATTCGATAATGCAAAATCATCTTTATTACACTACTTTGTGAGTACTTCACAATAACACTTATACTTCACAATCAATAGCGTGCTTAAATCAAAACTGATTAGTCAAGCCTCAGTTTGAGCTGCTTTTATACTCTCGGTTTCCTCGTTGATCCATTTCTCCTCAGGTCTAGTAATTTCGTGAACTTCATGCTTGGTTACCAGCCATATATATGTATATTTGTAGTTTGTAGCCATGTGCGTGTGTATATGTGAGTACTACTCGGCTGATGATTACATGTGTTTGTGAATATCTCTCCCTTGCCTTGTATGTATGTGCGTAAATGATGATTGATTTGTTTACATACATACGAGTGGCTGCTTAGTATCAGTTTAGTGATGCCAGTATCACTTAGTGATGCTAATATTCGTCACACTATTTTGTGTAAATCGAAAAACTATTAATCTACTATTTATTTCTATGGGTTCAACAGTTGCTAATGAATTCATTGACGGCCACCGAGTCACTAAAGTAGAGCACCACCATCGCGACTAATTCAGCTCATTCAGGAATTGTAAGGTCACCAAACTTTGGGCCAGATTCACATAAGCACGCTTGAAGAATCTCCGCCATTTTCGTCAGCACAGCTTGCAGTCAGTAGCTTCAAAAATAATAAGGCTCCAGCGCCTGATGGTGTCCCAGCAGAACAACAACAAAAAACAAGCTGCCACTCTTGTGTACGTACACAAATCAATCATCATTTAAACACATACATACAAGGCAACGGAGAGATACTCACAAACACATCTAATCATCAGCCGAAGTAGTACTCACATATACACACGCATATGGCTAAAAAACTACAAATATACATGTATATGGCTGGTAACCAAGCATGAAGTTCGCAAAATGACTAGACCTTAGGAGAAATGGGTGAACGAGGGAACCGAGAGTATTAAAGCAGCGCAAGCTGAGGCATGACTAATCAGTTTTGATTGAAGCACGCTATTGGTTGCGAAGTATAAGTGCTATTGGGAAGTACTCTCAAAGTAGTGTAATAAAGACGATTTTGCATTATTGAATATTGGAGTTATTTAGAAAGAAACGTTTAGGATGTTTCAAGAACTGTGGGAAAATGAACAACGAGACAGGTGGACAGCTAGACTGACAATGTTACAGCAAAATTGCTGAGTGGTCCAGAAGAGTGACAAGGGCGCAATTAAAATAAACTTTGAATGTCACCAAGGGAATGAAGAAACCTTTAAACTAAGAAATTATATAATACGTCAAAATATTAAGCGATCTTACTATATTTAAATATTCCGTTAGGTTGGATGTCATAATGTCAACGGCCATAAGGTCAATTGACCTTTTTACCACTTTAAATATTATAAGGTCATTTGACCGCAATTTTAGCAGATGTTATCGGTATTAATACGTGGACGAGCAAACCAAAATAATGTATCTTATGGCCAGATGAGAATATATGAGTCGACTTTACGAACAGAAGCAAAATGGTAACAATGCCATATTGCTGATATTGTAATCATTTGAAATGTGACGTATTCTCACCAGAAATGTTAACGGTAGTACTTCAATTAGGCTGCTCGCTGCTATAAGCTATGCTAGGCGAGAAGCAGCTTTTATTTTTATATATTTTACAAGCTTGAAACGTTTTTGGCACTGTGACACCTTTTTACAAGTTTCCATAAGAAATCATTTTCATATCTTTCTTTCTTTATATTATAGCAACGCTTCTCGCTTTCACACTGTCATCAGCCTTAGTGTCCTTGGGGATAATACTACAAGTACTCTTCTTGCAGATTGCTTTATCTTTGGCAATTACTTTCTCTGTAAGCAAATTAAAACGAGTTTCCACAATTAGGGAGGGAGTCATTGATGTTTCTCACAAGGTTCACCTCGGTCATATCAGTAGGTTTCCTGGCTAAGTCGTTTATAACTCTTTACCCAGCTATGCCAGTAATGATTAGGAGCATGAGCGCTATGTAGCTATCCGCGTTTAAATTGAACATTGTAGACTTATGCCAATTTCACACCGAGGCTTAATGAAATAATTACTACATTAAAGGCCTAATTGAACTTAATCTTCAATACAAAATACAAATTCTTAATTATCTCATTATTGCTTTATTGAATGCCTAATCGAGTGAGAACCGAGTGATGCGACCACCGTGGTGTGATGGTAGCGTGCTCCGCCTACCACACCGTATGCCCTGGGTTCAAACCCTGGGCAAAGCAACATCGAAATTTTAGAAATAAGATTTTTCAATTAGAAGAAAATTTTTCTAAGCTGAGTCGCCCCTCAGCAGTGTTTGGCAAGCGCTCCGGGTGTATTTCTGCCATGAAAAGCTCTCAGTGAAAACTCATCTGCCTTGCAGATGCCGTTCGGAGTCGGCATAAAACATGTAGGTCCCGTCCGGCCAATTTGTAGGGAAAATCAAGAGGAGCACGACGCAAATTGGAAGAGAAGCTCGGCCTTAGATCTCTTAAGAGGTTATCGCGCCTTACATTTATTTATTTTTTTTTTTAATCGAGTGAGAAAACCAGTCGCTTTTGCTTGGAGCTTCGAATTTTATTGTCAATGTAACAAATGACAAGTAAAAATAGATTATTTTCAATAATTTACGAAAAATAAAAAAACACGAAAAAATTTCAAAATTTAATTTTCGCTGCATTTGCTGCAAAAGATAATATGGCTTTTTCGAAAATAGGTACATATTTGGTTAGGTGCAACATCTATCGGTAGTTGCGCATGCATTTTAGTTTGATTGTATTTATAGTTAAGAAGGAAACGGCTGTTTTCCGTTTTAACTATTTTTTTGTAAAAACGAAATATTTTAATAGGGCTGCTGACAGATTTTCGCTTAATGAAGCAAAAGGCCCTGTATGAAAAGGGAAACTTAATTATTTTATTAAATAGAATTGTGATTCGATTAAGTTTCTGTGTGAAGACGGTATTACGTTTGGACTAAGTAAGAGCCCGTCTGAGCAGATATAATTGAGGATCCAAATTTGTACTATTGAGCTGTTGTCACCCTATCTGGTCCCGGCGATTACAAAGGGTCAAACGATTTTATAACAGCGGTATTTAAGGCCAGATTATGTATGAAGCCGTGACACTTTTCGCCGCAATCACTCACATTCACAGGCACCACTATATAATACCAAAAATTTCATAAAGGCATTCAGGTTAACTCTCACTTACTGAAGTAAATGAATACTCTTAAATGATTGGTACTTTAGTTCACACGTTCTACATAATTTACCCTTTAATTATTCGATTTTTTCATTCACTATATCAATATTAAGTATTTATGCTGAGAAAGATTTTTCTAATTTATTGAAAGCAAATGTTTCACTAAGTGAGATTTTAACTAAGTAAGTACGAACAACTGTCGGTTCATTCAACTGAAGTACAGCGACCCCTGTAGGGCAATGTCTTCGCCACTTACCAGTTTTTAACTTTGTAACAACAAAACATAACAACAAACAAAGAAACAGATTGCCGGCAGTAGTAAAGTAAAAGCTTATGTAACTCATCACTTTCACAGGTTTTAAAGACGCACTATAGAAACACGCATTAGGGTGATTCAAGAAGTTAAATAAAAGGCGCTTTTTATTCTAAATTATTTGTACAAGGAATTTTGAGTAAAAAAAAAATACGCCAAACTTAGATTATTTGGTTTCGATAGATGGCGGAAATATTACCTAATATTACCTAATTATCGGAAATATTACCTAAAAGCTATTTGAAAATCAATTTTGAAGAGAAAGTTTTCACTTCGAGGGAGGTGTCGGGAAGAAGTCTATCCGACAGAGAGCGTTGTGTGAGAGTAATTTTGAGATTTAGCATTGAAAGAAAATTACAGTTTTTAGAATCTTTGCTTACCTGTTCGCATCACTCGAAAACAGTTTTTTGGAATGAAATCCGAAATTCCGCGTTATATAGAAAGAAGTCTTACCCGATATCATTGTAAACCTTACCAAGTAGCGCAACTAATAGCTGATCGCTCAAAACTAGCACACACACACAGATATCACTAATGGCCATCATCATATATATTATTTCTAATTGCTGGTTTTATGTACGGGTCCCTTTTTCGCTCTTATTTGTAATCCAAATCTATAAATAAAGTTTTGGTTGTAGAGATGGAGATTCGGGCGATTAGCGAGCTTTGGGCAATTTTGGAGGTAGTGCTTTTGTTTAGCTATATTTTATAAAAATAATTTGTTAAAAATAAACGAGTGTGAGCACACTAAGAAATCTTTTTGTACTATGGCACTATTGTGAGTGTTTGCACTGCATTACCGGCATTTGCTATTGTACGCTAGATGGCAGCGCTAGATGGCAGCGCAAGCTGTAAGTTTTAATTGATTGAATTGGCGCACGGGTCCGGCTCATATTACTAAAATATATTAGGAAACGCAAGCTAAACGTTTAAATAGGCATAAACTGTGATAATTTTGGAATATATGGCATTTAGTACACAATATTTGCAGTAGTTAAGAGAAAATTTTTGCTTATATTCAATGACTTAGCTATTTTTTCTACATCTTTAATATTGATACAAAGATTGAACGTATATGGGTGCAATGCAACTCTGCTCTTCCTGTTGTTATTCATTCCACTCCATTCGAATATAACCTCAATTTTAACTGCCAAACTATGTACATTAGGGCGGGTCGATTTAAAAATCGCTCATTGATCTGTGAAAATCGTATTCTAGGGATCAAAATAAGAAACTTTGCCGAAGGAACCATACCTCTAAAACGAATTCTGATGTCCCCCCCCTTTGGGTCGAACTTTTTGGGTAGGGGCAATTTCAATTCTACCTGCTGTGTCTTGTGGTGGCTTAAAAAAACTACACAAGAAATTTTACGATCTGCAATTGTGTCACAGTGATACCTTCATTTTTAAAACGGTTGAATAAAAAACCCACACAACTATTTACGACATGCAAATGCATCACAGTGATGCCTTGGTTTTAAAAGGGGGTTGTAAAAACGCTAATTTCTAATAATTTTTTCTTAATTTCTTTTCTATTACTAAGTTAAATTCAATTTTTCGTTTACATATGATCTGACTAAATAAATTTCTAAAGAGGAAAATAAACTCCAAAAAGAAAAAACATAGGCATTTCAAAGTGGGATTTTTCAAAATTTTCCCCTACGACCCAAAAGGGAGGACATCACAGTTCGCTTTAGAGGTATGGTTCCTTCGGCAAAGTTTCTTATTTTGATCCCTAGAATATGATTTTCACAGAGCAATGGGCGATTTTTTGCATCCCCACAAATCGACCCGGCCTAATGTACATAGTAAACAATGCTCCATATATTGTTCATTTACATCTAAATTAAGTTAACTCAAAAATCTGCATTTTCACCATAGATGCCGTTGTCATCAAAATCTTTTGTATATTCTGTTCTACTCTCCGTATAAGCTCATAGCTTTGGGCTTCAACATGTTTATGTTCCCATATTTTTTAAAAATTCCAACTACTCCTTATATATGGCGATTAAATCAAGACAACTGTACAAACCATTCTTTATAACCTCATACAATTTCAGTATTTAGCTTCAAATCCTTTGAATTCTATATTTTCATAACATTCTCTCCTTGAGAGCCCACCTCATAGTAGGTTTTCGTTCCTTAAAGGGATCTATGTTTACAGTAAGCAAACATAAACTTACACTCAATGATACCCAGACAACAGTTAGTCGGATAGTTATTGGATGAATTGGATTTACGGAGTATTTCTATTGAGTTCAATGCCATGCTCAAGCGTTTTTCACTATATTATTATTCGCATATTATTTCACTTTAACTTTTTTGTGTTGTGTCTCGCATTTCATTGCATACATTAACATGTAGATGTGCAAGTCTATGTGTATGTTGGCGACGATATTAACAAAAGTTCGCTTAGTCAACCAAATAGAAATATTCAAAAAAGATATGCCAAAAGCTTACTTGAGGAGGATTGATAAGTAACAACTGAGACATCAAGGTCTCGCAAAAAATTTTCGAGTTCTAACTTACCTTAAGAAGCTCACCGTCATGAGAAAAGAAAATTAAACAGGCCAGCCTGACCCGTGCACATCTTGCGCAACCAATATAAAAGTCTCTTATCAAATATCAACAGATATCAGCTGTTCAATTAACTTACAGCTTGCGATGCCATCTAGCGTACAATAGCAACTGCCCGTAATGCAGTGCAAATATTCACAATAGTCCCATAGTACAAATAGATTTCTTTGTGTGCTCACAATCGTTTATTTTTAACAAATTATTTTGATAAAATACATATAGCTAAACAAAAGGACTACCACCAAAATTTCCCAAAGCTCGCTAATAGCCCGAATCTCCATCTTTGCAACCAAAACTTTATTTATAGATTTGGATTCCAAATAAGAGCGAAAATGGGATCCATACATAAAAGCAACAATTAGAAATAATATATATGATGATGGTGACAGATGACAGAGGTAATGTTGAAATACGCTGGTGACAGTACGGAAACCCATCTAATAGGCACATTCTCAAGATGTCTTCACTTGCTTCTGCCTTTGACAATGCTAAATCGGTGGCCATCTAAAAAGCGCTTTTACAACAAAGAACCCAGGGCTCTATAATTGCACGAGTTCAATGTGTACTCAGGAGCACGGTCATTCGGGTAAAAGCAGAAATCCAAAACTTGCCTCTTGGAAGTCTCAACCATTATAAAATTTTGGAGCGGTGACATAAGGTTAACATAAAAAAATAAAAAATAAAAATAAATACAAGGCGATATAGATATTAGGCCGAGCGTCTCTTCCAATTTGCGTAGTGTAGGCCTACATATTTTACACCGGCTCTGAACGACATCCGCGTGGCAGATGAGTTTTCAGTGAGAAGCTTTTCTTGGCAGAAATACACTCGGAGTGTTTGCCAAATCACTGCCGAGGAGCGACCTCGTTTACAAAGACTTTTTTCCAATTAAAAAAAACTTGTTTAAATTTCTTCGATGTAGTTTTTCCCGGGAATTGAACCCAGGATCTTCGGTGTGGTAGGCAGAGCACGCTACAACCATACCGCGGCGTCCATAAGGTCAACAACCATAACGTTAATTGACCTAGTACTCACCACGATTGGCCTTTTTCTTGAAATGGTCATAAGGTCAAACGAAGTTTTCTTAAATGGCCACTAATATAAATTTAAAAAGGTCACAGAGTCAAATAACTTGTATGACTGTTGGAAGTGGTCAATTGACCTTGTGGCCGTTGATCTGGTGTCATCTCAGCAGAATGTTACCTTATTTTCCAGCTTTTTCATTTATACAAAAAAAACAAACGATGTGAAAGTCGGATATACCGAAAATAATGAAAGGATGCCCATGGAGTGTACAACTCAAGAAGTGGTCTCCTCCGGATATTGGTAGTTAACGAAGCTCACGATAGTTTAAGAGTAGGCCCATGCTAACCCTGCCTGCCTATGTTCAAGGTTTAACCACGAAAGAAGTTCATAAGCTGGTTGGATATAACATGTAGAAATCAGCCTGCTAGCCTAATAAGAAAACTTATGACAAGAGGGCGACTAAAAGGTATAAAAACTGAACTCTGAATATAGAGTACCTAAAGGGATAAATGAATGCAGATTTGACCTCTGGAAGGTAAGTTACAATCAACATCGAATACTTAAAAATAGAACATCGACCTGGGGTTGGTTAAACTTGAATGATGCCAACAAGACATACATAAATACATTTCAAATATAAGGAATATAATCTGAAATTGTGCGAACGTTTCGAACTTTTTTGACGAGGTCGAAAAATACTTAAAAATAGATATAAGCGAGACAAAAAACCCTGTAAAACTGCGATAAGATGATTTCCTAAGGAAAATCGAAAAATCCAGGGCAAAGAGTACGCTGTGGACGGAGCGCTAAATGCGAGATCTGAAGGTCCCTATAGTAAGGTAGAGAAATGGAACTAGCATCATTGTTAAACTGAACAAATCTGCAGTGAGAGTACTTTTGGGCGACAATGGCGTAAATCATTAAATGCCTCTATAGCAACCATCAGGATAAAAAGGAAGAGGAGCTAACTATTCAACAGTTTTTTTTTCGATGACCAGGACAAAGCGATTCGGCTTGTTTGCTACTAATCTATTATCTGCTAATTCACTCTCGTGATGGTGTGACACTCTGATATTCTCGCAGCCAGCCGTTAATACATTAACTTCTTCAGAGCCATAGCAACGAAATCATCGGCGTCAGAGGAATGTGGCGTCTATAATTCTCGAAATGCCTTGGAAATCGAATGCAAACAAATTTTAAATTACAATTAAATAAATATTGTAACGAATTTGGGGGGATCCTGATTATTTTGCAGATTCTCTTAAAGTTCGAATCTCTGAACTGTCGAATAAATAACACAAATATTCAATATAACATAACGTTCTTTATTTAGACTACTTTGGGAGTAGTACTTCACAATTATCGCGTACTTCACTAAGCGTATTAAAATCAAACTGATTGACTATTCCTCAGCTTGCGCAGCTTTTATAATCTCTTCTGCCTCGTTCGCATTTTTGTTCTAAGGTCTAGACATTTCACGAACATGCCTTCTGTAACAGTTGTATCTCATACTTGATTATTTAGCTATATGCATGTGTATGTGTGAGTAACAACTGCTCTTAGCTGATGATAACGTGAAGTGTGATTGTTTCTCTTTCGTCAAGCTGCTGGTTATGTGTATGTGTGGCTGCCTGCTTTGATGTGTTCATGTACATAAGTGTGACTGCTTGCTTTAATGTGTACATGAACATTAGTGTGGCTGCTTGCTTTATTGTTGCTGTGCATTTATTTAGTAGCAGCATAGTAATGTATAGAACTGCTAATATTCGCCACAATATTTATACGTAGTGGGTCTTTAGCCTACTTCAAAAACCTAAGCGAACTATTTTTGGTCCCCACATATAACTGAAAAAGAATTTCTTTAGCTTTTTGTCGGCTTTGGACGCTACAGGTTCTTTGTTAACATTGTTAACTTACATTGCCTTCTCAGATTTTTCGTTTTTGTTCAATGCTTTAGCAATTCAGCTCACATAACTACAATACGTGAACTCATGAATTTCAAACGAACCTTCCAATCTCTTTGCGTCCGTCATCGACGCATTCAGGCAAGCTTTTAACCATTAGTCTGTAGTCTTAGTTGGTGTTCGCTTGGTCCGTTTCGGCTCATATACGGATTCTTGGTTATTAACATGAAATTATGGACTTGACATGTTTCATACCCAAATTGAATGAGTGACCGAATGAGTGAGTGACTGACGGGTTGATGGTTTGCTTCATTGTTGTTATTATCTGTTAGCAAATTGTAATGTAAGGTGGCGCGGGTTGGTCGTTTTAACCGAAGGTGGTGTTACCAAAGTCGCACTGCCACTGACAGAAAATTGACAATCAGGTTTTACAGAAGCTGCTGAGACAAGAAAAGAATGTCAAGTATGAGACACTTAATACGTTAAACCGACGATTAAAACTATTCAGTTGCTTGTTCGAGTAATTATATAGTTTTGTTTAAGTTTACGGAAGTATTGTGTTACACTTGTCTTTGCGAATATGAAAAAGAAACAGTTTTACTCCGCTAGCACCGTTATATATTATATGGAATATTTGAACCTTTCACTAAGGAAGTAATAAAAAAGTCCAAAAAGATTTTCGACTTCGACCTTGCAAATAGAGGTTCTTTACTCTTTATAGTCTGGGCAAAAAAGAATAGCCATGTGATGAAATGATAAGATACTTGACGACATCGTCTTCCAAAGTTTAGAGGTCATTACACATAAACAAAGGCACAGAAGTTTTTGTAAGACCCAGATGCTACGATGAATAATGTGCTTCAACTGTTCGTTTTCTCGAATATCAGTTTAAGCAATACTATCCTCTCTTTGGACCACACAATTATTTTTCTTCTTGTAGCAGTGGAAATTTTCCGGCAAACGCAACAAAACCAATTCTTTAGACCAGGTTTTGCTAGGATCTGCTTCGAAATTGACAAGGGACGAAATAAATTAAATGGATGTACACTTAAATGACAGCATTTGGTCCCGAGTCACTCCGGTACATAGAACTGGCTGCAGTGGGCAGCGTGGGAACCGTATGAGCTACGAGATTTCAGTTAAATGTCTGACCACAGCGGGTTAGGGAGCTTAAAATATGCACACGGCAGCTATGCCTGCCTTAAGAGGAGACTAAAATACCAAATTGTTGCAAAGGGGTCGTGTAGCGCAACGCCTTTCAAAGGAATGCCAGCGCAGTTTATAGCTTCTCCAACCGAATTATCAACCTTTTATAGCCGTAGCGAATCAAGTTTCTTCAGCAACCGAGGCTCTGGCGACATCAAGTTAGATGGTTCAATGTAGTCATATTAAATCGTTCCCGATATGATCGGGATGGTGGTGCTTGTCACCGGAACTGACCTGATCTATATCTGGCCAAAACCTTCGGGGATAGTCTTTATCGCTACAACACAAACACCAGTTAAATGTCTGGTTTGTAGCTTGCAGGTACCGAGCCCTGCAGATGTACCAAGTTTGTGGTACAAAAAGAAATAGAGCTCTACGTACCAACCCAAAAAAGCTATGACAGAGAGAAACCAGAAAATACGATGGGCAATTTTGTTGGAAAACTTATTTTTTTAAACATCAGCAAAAGCTTCACAGCACTTGGATAAATGTCAATTCAATGCACTCGTCAAAGCAAATGAAAAAAAACTTTAGAAATTCCATTAGCCAAAAATTGATTGCGGTCGATGAATTGAGCTTTTGAGTTATTTTAAATTACGGTTCTCTAGAGTCAAATCTTAGAAGTAACCATATATATAATACTTCTATATCAATACCTTCCTATCTTCCTAATGTGCAAATTTTCTGTCAATCATTATTTGCTGAAACTGTGCAAATGTATGTTCTGCGTATGCGCGGGCTTTGTTAGTGTTAGTGAATTGTAGTAGCGTGTGTACAAAAAAGTATTAAAGGGGTAACAACGGGTCACTATCCCCTTTACCCAACTTCTGCATACTAATTGTTATAAAATCTCAATTTAGTCGATTAAACAATGAAAAGGGCAACAAATACAATACAAGGATTGATGTATTTATTATTTAAGCATGGGCTGAAGCCATATAAAATACATTGTTTACATAAAAACAAGGCGAAGAACTCATATTTTTGAAATGGAAAAAATTCAAATATAAATGTATAAAAATA
Source organism: Eurosta solidaginis (assembly GCF_040869045.1). Lineage (NCBI taxonomy): Eukaryota > Metazoa > Arthropoda > Insecta > Diptera > Tephritidae > Eurosta > Eurosta solidaginis. The sequence goes on from NC_090321.1 coordinate 256,170,950, forward strand.
TACTTATACATACATCCCAACAAGTATTTCTTCAAACGTTTTTAAAAATAATTTTAAGTGAATTAGCTTCAACAAACGATATATAAACGTTTTCAAAATTTTACTTATTTTGAGTTTTTTAATGAAGTAAATTTTTGATGTAGTAATCAAAATATGAGTACTGGGCTGGCTGCTATTGGTGTTGAAATAATATCAATTTTGTAAATTTGTTTCTAACATACTCTTGTTATAAGTTAAGTTATGATGCCTATTGCACATCTCTGCTAAGTCAACAATATGCCTAGCTTCTCTACGCAGCCTCAAACTAGTTAGCAACCAAGTCAAATGGCAAGGTCAATTGATGCAGAGCAAAACAAACCAACAAATGATCATCGCTTGCCTAACAACAATCCAGCTCAAATGCCCATCGCTTGCCTAACAGAGCTTGCCCAACAACAGCGCAACTAATCGCGCGAAAGCACTACGTGATGCTACCATAGTAACATCATGTGCAAGCCAACAGCATAACAATCCACTGCATACGATCACAGCATAGCAACATCATATGCACGGGCTTGGTAGGCAACCCAACGGTAGAACAAGTAATCGCTCGTGGTTCTATCATAGCAACAGCAGGTTTAATATCCAGCCCAGCAACGCACTGCACAATGCAAATATTATCGAAAATAAAGATGTTGCAGGGACGAAAAATCGTGTGAAGCAAGCTTCACAAAATTCTAGTAGGTCACATTCACCACTTACCACAGCAGAATTTGCTAAACTACCACGTTATTTAACAATTATTTGTACACTTTTTATTCAGCTAATGTGTTCAGAATTTTAACTTTTACTTTCTAAAACTCCAATCAGTGTATTTCTGTGCTTAAATTATTTTAAAAATTGTGTTAAAGTTTTTGGTGTGGTGAAAGTGACCTACTAAAATTTTGTTACGCTCCGCTGCTTTCCACCGAAGTTTGCGCCTGCAACATCTTTATTTTCGATAATCTTTGCAATGTCACTGCTTTCGCTTGCTTATCATAGCAACGTGATGGTCGTAGGCAAGCATAAAGAGAAGCGATAAAACTGATCGCGCGACGTCGCTGCTTGCACTTACCTAGCAACTTGCACTTATCATAGCATCACATGCGCTAGCAACAACAACTGAATGTGCGACCGTTTTACATATGATAACAGCAGCAGCAGAATGGCATTAGGAAAGGTATTTAAGAAGGCATCATTGCCTTTCGAGGGTAATTCAGTTTAATAAGAGAAGTTGCACGGTCAACTAATTAGTCGCTAAATATTTAAATAAAGTGTTAAAGTGTATTAAAATAAAGTGTTGTGTTGTGTTATTTATTTAAGGAAAGCAAGGACCATAAGGATCTGCATAACTTATACTGCTTGTTGAAATATACATATATTGAAGCCCCTTTTTTACAAAAATTTAACGACAGCCTTGAGAAGCTGCTAAACATTGATAATTTTCAATAAATTTTAATATGAATTGCTGTTCTTTCGCGCACTTGTTCATTTTGAATGTCGACACAAACTAAATACAACAAATTTTTGATTTTCATCAACGTGTAGCCGACAACAAATACGTGTGTCACGAAGCCACCCGACTGCACTAACACACACAAAATTCAGGCAATCTGGTTGCAAATCGCGAAAGGCTTTTACATATATGGAAGTAGCCGGATATTTGAAACAGTGCCGAAATGGTTGTGTCTTAGCGTTTCACACACACATGGCGTGGCGATAGCACACAACTAAAAATAAGATCAGTATCAAACGAACTACGAAGCGAGCAAGACTGCTTGCTGTTCGTTTGTTGTTCTGAATTGTTTGCACTTGTGAGAATGTCAGTTCCTGATCAAGTTGATGCAACGCACATTTTTGTAAATTCTTCAATATGCGATTCTTATATAAGAAGCTTATTCCGGACAGTTTAAGAGTCTTTTGGCACTGAGTTGTAGTTCTCTATACCATATTTTTCGAGTATTAATGATGTAATACCCGTAGCTTCCGCTTCGTTAAAGTACCCGATTATCCGCATCCACGGTTATGTGCATCACTAGCCAAATTGTCAATGACACAGACTGACAATGGAGGAAACTGCAGGCCTGTCAAAATACTGCGCTGGAACTGCCACAGGATGTCCTACTATGGTATGCTATGGGAGACAGCCTCATCTACACAGTGAAGCAAAAATTTTCCCCATAAAGGAGAGAAATGAAATGATGAACAATCAGTTTCTGCTGAACACCAAGAAATCTGGGTATCCAAACAGGAATTTGATTGAAGAGGTCGTGTCTCCCAGAAACTTAAGAAGTCATCTCTATAAGCACTAAAAGAAATCCGGCGCCCAAGAAGTCAGCCGTATGAAGAAAAGGAGCACAAGAAGGCCCTCAAAAAGATACACCTCCTTCTTAAAGACAAATACCCTGAATTTGCAGTTGAGGAAAGCATAGCCTTCCGTGGAGACGTACATCACTCTAGCTCAACTTAGATCTGGATACTGTAATAGGTTAAACTATTAATTATACATAAGCAAGCACGTCATACCCAATTTATATCCTGCTTGTAACGTGTTCCCACATGACAGCAACCATCTTTCCAATTGCAATGTGAAACCAACCAACAGCAAGTTTCCTTGGACACCCGTTAGAGGATATTGATGACAATGATCGCACGATGAGTGCTCGCATCTATTGGAAGGGCGAAGCACTGCTGCAACAACAACAACACCTCGTGCAATCTGGCGACAATTTTTTCTAAGAGGATTTTCATTTTCTTAATTGCCAACTTCATAGTCATCTGAACGATATTAGTCACGTTCCACAAACTACGCCATTCGTGTCCTCTTCACGATAACTAAAGCAAATTACAACTTCCATAGGAAGCCAAATGTTTCTAAACTTTACACTGCAGTGGGGGTACCTCTCCGTATTCTGGCGCCAATGTCCAGTTTCGATAGGAATATTGTCTGAGCTGAAATATCTGTATTTAATTGCACAAGATCTAGGCAGCATGGCTAGTATGGGATCGTAAACGCAATTGTTAGCAATAATCTACTTTAGTTCCTCCTTTCGGAATTAATGCACTCATAAGAAGTTTTCAAAGTGCTCTTCCACTATCATATTGTGACGAATATTAGCATCACTAAGCTGATACTAAATAAATAATCACGCAGCAATAAAAACATGAAGCAGCCACTCGTATATACATGAACATATCAATCATCATTTACACACATATATAGAAGGCAACGAAGAGATATTTCACGCACACACTTGTGGTCATCAGTCGGAGTAGTTGCTCACATATACACAGGCATATGAGTATGAGAGACGCATAAACTACAAATATACATGTATATCGCTGTGAACCAAGCAGGAGATTCTGGAAGGTGAAACGTCGAGACCTTTGGAGAAATATGCCGACGAGGCAACAGAGTATAAAAACAGCACAAGCTGAGGAATGACTAGCCAATTTGATTTAAACACGCTATTAGTTGCGAAGTGAAGTATAATTGTGAAGTTTAATTGTACTTCTCCCAAAGTAAGCTAATAAAGACCATTTTGCAATACAGAATATTGGAGTTATTTATTCAACAATTTAGCGATTCGGACGTTAAAAGACGGTTTAAAATAAGCGGAATTTCCTAAAATTAGTTACAATATTTCTAAAACTGAATAAATATACCAATATCCCTATGCACAAAATCAAATAGCATTATATTTTAGTGCTCGTCTAGCATACGCTTTCAATCCTAAAGAAACGTACTCGTATAAATAAAGTAAAAACACTTGCAATGCAATTATGCCCCCAACCATTTAGCTACACGACTGATAACTCCTCCTCCTAAACTTATCATTGCAACAATTCAAATACGTCTAGTCAATTTGACGCTAGCGTTTTTGCTTTCTTTAATAAGTTGAACGACTCAGGAAATCGGGAACAGAAGGAAACAAAGTCTCAAGTATGCATTTAGAGAGTTTTAAGTAAGTGAGCATGAATGTTTGTATTTCCATTTACATGAATGAGTTTGTGTCGCTAAATGAATTGGTAAATTGATCAACATAAACATGTCCACATATATACATACAAAATATTGGTAGAACTTCGTAAGAGTAAATATCCGTATTGTATATCCAAATCAAATTAAATAAGATGAGTCAAAAGCCGACAATACCAATGTCTTGTGCAATCAACGGGAAACAAAGTTGGTTTGTCGTAAATTCCGCCTTCTTATAATAGGTCGGTGAGGGGGAGCAAAAAAGAGTATAGTGCAGATAGGAGGTAAGCATGCGAAATATGCTGCTCAATTTAAATAGAAGATGCGTTGAGAAAGGTACATGAACTTATGTTAAAAATCTTGCAAGACTACTAACTTGTATACAATAGCGCTTAATACACAAATACAGCTATATTCAAAAGTGAACATACAGTGGTGGTGATAATAATAGAAACGCTAAAAAATTACAGAAACGCTAGAAAATTACAGCTTTTACTAACTTTTTGATATGTGTTTACACCAAAGCAGACTTCACTTAGGCCGGACCATACATCTATACTGGGTTTCCGGTCGTAAAGAGATAGAAGGTAACGAAAAGGCCAACATTTCTAAGACCATGTACAGACAAGGCCTAATCTGAAAGCATGTGACGCCAGAACGCAGGGCCCAGTAAGAATATCCGTAATGAGCCTACAGTCCTCTCTTTTTAATGAGAGTAACTGTGTTAGTTCAAGATTGTAAAGACTGCACATGATCTTCTATACTTTACAGCCCTGCGCTTAGATCCACGCTTTTCCTGCTTGGTCGATCATGTGCAGCTCTCGTGTTCTCTTGGTCCCGTCCAACTTATTCGGATTTCTACGGTACAAGCTTCGAGGAATGCGCCCTTCTTAGCCAGCTCATTCGCTTTTTCATTCCCATCTATTCCCATTAGCCCTAGAACCCAGTATAGATGTATGCTACACTGACTTGGCAGCTTGGGGGATCGCTTTATTTTCGGATCAGCGCTGTTTACCGCAGACACCCTTCTCCTTCGAAGCGTAGATACGGAATTAGGAAGTATGTTCATCCAGTAATTGATGACGCTACACTATTATGGCCATACGGCCTACGCTCAAGCTACACCGAACTAATGAGCCTCGGTCTACAAGTTGAATGTGCAGAATAGCATACAGTAACCCCGTCCGGGTTGTTTTCAGGGCTCTAATTTTTTGGTGGTAGGTTATTTTTTGTGTGGCTGTCCAACAAGCAAGGACTCCCTCCATAGTGTGGAATAAGCTGTAAATATGCATTGAGAGATAGAGGGGACGATATACTCCACGTACAGCATTAAAATTGCTAATGTACGTCTTTAATATATTTAATTAGCCATTTAGTACGTGTTTGTCCGTAAATTGGCTCTCTTTATAATTTTTATTTTAATCTACATATTTTCTAAATTTGTTTTCTACCTATAATTCCATTAAGTTGGTGCTTTACACGTGAAGTTAGAGCTATTGGCGGCTCCGTAACACTTTGCACGCCCTGCTCAGCCATGCAAATTGTTTCGCTGCAAAAACACAATATGTCTGCTATCTTTATTGTTTGCATTCGATAAGAGCTCTCCAACAACTTGTGGCTCATCTAATGCTTTGATACGAATGGTACTCTTTTTTTGCTTTTTATGTACTTAAATTTGATGGTGGATACTTCTTTTTTATTGCATGTTACGTGACTTGCATACCAAATCGTGGATACCAAATCCAAGGAGCTGTTACTCAACCGACCGAGACATACTAATGCACCACACAACTTTAACAATTCCCCATCCTGTTATGTATGTATGTATGTATGTAGCTTAATTCTGCGCGTCGTTGCAGCAACATGTTCTACTACTCCATTGCGCCACTGCTCCCATATTCCACTTCTAAATTGAATTTATACTTTGTTGTATTTTATAATTTTATTTAATTAAATTTTACATGCCGCGATGGTTTTTTCTCTGTGAACTCTTTTTCAAATGTGTGTATGTACTTAATAAGTATGTATGTATGTATGATGGTAGTTATTGCAAATTTAGTATAAATTTGCATTTAATTAATTTTTTTACAGTGCATTTACTCTTTTAATTGTTTGTATTCTTACTTAAAATATGTACTTGCCCAAAGAGCTTGTAAAGTGAAATGAACTTTGTATGCCATTCTAATAGTTTTGTGGTAGAAAAAAGTCGGCTCAGCAACTTTTTGTATTATGATAATCAGATTTTTATATCAAAACTTTAGACTTTATTTGTGTATATTACTAAATTTTTTAGAGCATTCACAAGCGCTTATCTATAATCCGAATTAAATAAATAAATAAATGTAAGGCGCGATAACCTCCGAAGAGATATAAGGCCGAGCTTCTCTTCCAATTTACGTCGTGCTCCTCTTGTTTTCCCTACAAATTGGCCGGACGGGACCTACATTTTTTATGCCGACTCCGAACAGCATCTGGAAGGCAGATGAGTTTTCACTGAGAGCTTTTCATGGCAGAAATACACTCGTAGCGCTTGCCAAACACTGCCGAGGGGCGACCCCGCTTAGAATAATTTTCTTCTACTTGAAAAACCTTATTTCTAAAATTGTGATGTTGCTTTTTTCCAGGGTGTGAACCCAGGGCATACGGTGTGGTAGGCGGAGCACGCTGCCATCACACCACGGTGGCCGCCAGCAATCAGAATTACAACCATTATTAACAAGTTATCGACTCAATCGAACTACTTACAGCAGCGAACAGAAAAGAAACAGTGAGAATTTATTATATAAAGAGGCAAGCTGAAATTTTCTCACCCCTTTTACGGCCAAACCATAATTCTAAGATATAAACAACTATACATGTATCTACAGGTCTTCTCAAAAGGACAGGGCGGCCCACTAAATAAATTTCAAAAAAGTTAAATATTACTCATAAATATCAATTTAAAAATGATACCAACACAGATGCCAAACACTTATTTAATCTATGAGACTATTGGCACGCACAGTACCGATGCTACGTGTGTTTGATGTTGTTGTATTAAGAAAACCAACAGGCCTCATGCAACGATCTCAGATTTTACCCCGTCAGCTAATGTGCGAAGAGTGTTTACATAGTTGTTTTGTTGGAAGTATAACGGGAGAGTCAGCAGATACGAGTAAATGTGTTATTTTGTTTGCTGATATTCAATGTGTTTACAAGAACAGAATGAGAATATTCAAGTCGGGATATTTATTCCTTTTATTGGTTGCAACAATTTTGTATACTAAGTACTTGTTAAGCCAGTCAAAACATTTAATTAAATTTAATGAGAGGAAATAAATAAAATAAAATAAAATAAGATTAAATAAAATAAAATAAAACAAAATAAAATAAAATTAAAATAAAACAAAATAAAATTAATTAAAATAAAGTAAATTAAATTAAATTAAATTAAATTAAATTAAATAAAATAGATGTACATATATATAAAATCAAATATGAATGAAGCATTATTCTCTTCAGCACAACATTCTTACACCAAAGGCATGCCAGTCTATACTGCAGTACATAGGGTGGTCATTGATACAGTTCTGCCCTGGAACACCAGGAATATGTCCTTGGTGTTTTCTGGGCATTGCCAGGGCTTTCAACAATGTCTCGAAACGAGCAACCATCGACAATTTCAACTCTATGACGTCGTTATGGGGTTTATGCAGAGATATTATCACCAGTTCTGTAGACGTTGGTCATCAACCAATTGCTTAGGCGATTCGACAGAGAACCAGTCAAACTCAGGGCGTATGCGGATGACGTTTCAGACATCATAAAATAAGAATAAAAAGGGTAACCCTACAAAAAAAAGTGTAGCACAAAATATCTACGAATTAAACTAAATATTTAGGTCTTCATTCTGTATTGCGAACGATAGCTCAGACGAACGATTCGCCTCTAAAAGATTTCATCTAGCAATGGTATTCTCGATTATTTTCGAAACGAACGTGCGTTTCGTAATAGAGAATGAGGCCCTTAGTTGGTGTGGAAACCTTATATGGAAGAGTGAGCGAAGAAAGCCTCCGTTTCACTGTATGCATGCAAAAGGATGCTAGGATGCAAGTGGGGCCTTTAGCTGACACTCTCTCATTGGGTAATTACGCCAATTTTCAAGCCTTACTATGGGGTCCCAGTTTGGTGGACAGCCACATAAAAAAGTACGTATGCCAAAAACCTTGAGGTGCGATGTACCTCCGAAGAGATTTAGGCCGAGCTTATCTTCCAATTTCGGTCGCACTCCTTTTAATTTTTCCTACAAATAGGTCAGACGAGGCTTTCATGTTTTACGTTTTCAGTGAGCGGCTTTTCACGGCAGAAATACACTCGGAGTGTTTGCCAAATCACTGCCGAGGGACGGCCCCGCTTAGAAAAACTTTTCTTTTTCTAATTGAAATAACTTGTTTTAAAATGTTCGTGTTGCTTTGCCTTCCGCTTGAACCCAGGATCTTCGGTGTAATAGGCCTAGGGGATGGACTAGAGCGTTCAATGTGGTCATATTAATTCGTTCCCGAGATGATCGGGCTAGAACCATAATGGTGCTTATTACCGGAACGTACCGGATCTATATCCGCCAAAGGACCTCAACATCGATAACGCTTCCCATAACCTGCAGGTAGTGTCATTATCGCTACAACAACACTCACATACCGATGGTTTCAAATTAAGGGAAGGAATCGGATCTGCTGTTTACTATGTCGATTCACAAATAAGTAGATGCTGCAGTATGCCAGATCACTGCAGTGCCTTTCAGGGGAAATTTTAGCAGTGAAGAAAGCAGTCTGGTCAATATATATACGTTCCAACCCAACTTGAGAGAAATCAAAAGGAGACAAGAGTTGCATATGATCCATCAAGCAGGTAAGGCGTGAATAGAGGCGGTGTTGAAAAATGTCTGAGGTCATTTGCAAATCCTACAATAACAGGCTTACAAAGTTGCTCATATCTCTGAGGAGAGAAAACTTAAAGCTCATAAAAGGTAACTGGACACTGTTTCATGGCGCCCACATGCATATAAAATAGGCTTCGTCAGTAACAGCAAATGTAGGAAGTGTAAGCTGCAGGAAGAAACGGTTAAGTACGTTCGTTGTTCGTGTTCTGCGCTACCAAGATCAAGATTTCAGTCTTTGTCAGGTCTTTATTTACCGGCCAGTTCAAGCTCACCTTAACTATTTATAGAAAATGCTTGCTTTACTAAATGTATGTTGAGGTTTTCTCGTTAATTAAATCGAAAAATATTTGAATACATGTATTTTTTTCTGAGGATTTATTTCGAGTTGACGTTATATGTTTTCACTTCAAGCAAGCACACAGAAATAGATATTTTAACACTAATATTTAGTTAGTATACATTTCATATTTTCCTGTCACGCATACGCCATGGAGTATTTGGTTGTCAGTTGATTTGAGCTAAATAATAGGTAGACGTGAGGGAAAACAAAAACATATTGCAACATCGGAAAAAACCCAAATGCAAATAAATTGCGCGTGGAAACCAAAAATAAAGGCAAATCGAAGAAAATTATTGTGTAAATAAAAAAAAGTAAAAAACGACAAAATGAAAATGGGGGAACAAGTAAAATTTTTTTTAATGAGGGAGACCACATAGCCAGGTCAGTACCGAGCAGTAAGATAAAAACTAAAACAACAAAATAAAATTAAAAACATGCGCGCTGACATGAACAGCATTTAAATGAAAACAAGTAAGGAAGGCTAAGTTCGGGTGTAACCGAACATTACATACTCACCTGAGAGCTTTGGAAACAAATAAGGGAAAATAACCATGTAGGAAAAATGAACCTAGGGTAACCCTGGAATGTGTTTGTATGACATGGGAATCAAATGAAAGGCGTTAATGAGTATTTTAAAAGGGAGTGGGCATTAGTTCTATAGGTGGACGCCTTTTCGAGATATCGCCATAAAGGTGGACCATGACTCTAGAATGTGTTTGTACGATATGGGTATCAAATTAAAGGTATTAATGAGGGTTTAAAAGGGAGTGGCCTTTAGTTGTATATCGTCGGTACAATGCCAAAGTCACGAATGTGCCATTTTTGTTTTAACGAAATATTATATGTATATGTCAAATTTTGCAAAGCTAAAACAATAAATGTTCATTTTTTTTAAAAGATAAAATAAAAAATAATTTTTCAATTAACATTACTTAGTGGTTTACAAAATTAAACCTTCCAATAGTGGTTGAAAAATACAAAATTAAATCTCTATTAATTAAATCTCTATTTTTAACAATGCCTTACGCGTTTTTCTCAAAACATCAAATATGCACATTCGTGCATATTGGACCGACGATATGTGAAGGCCTTTTCGAGATATCGACCCAAATGTGGATCAGGGTGACCCAGAACATCATCTGTCGGGTACCGGTATTTTATTTATATATGTATGTAATACCGCGATCAGTATTCCCGAATCGTTCCCAAGATGGTCGGCCAAGCACCTTAATGGTGCTGTGTTACCGCAGCGTACCGGATCTGTATCCGGCAAAGGACCATCAGATCGATAACACTCCCCAAAGCCTTCGGGGAGCAACCTTATCGCTACAACAACAACAACAACATCAATTCCTGCCATGATTCCAAGGGCTTTTTATTTCGCCCTGCAGAACTTTTTCATTTTCTTCTACTTAATATGGCAGGTGTCACACCCATTTTACAAAGCTTTTGCCAAAGTTATACTTTGCGTCAAAAAGCCAATCCAATCACCATGTTTTCGTATTTGGTATAGAATTATGGCATTTTTTTCATTTTTCGAAATTTCCGATATCGAAAAAGTAGGCGTGGTCATAGTCGGATTTCGGCCATTTTTTACACCAATACAAAGTGAGTTCAGATAAGTACGTGAACTGAGTTTAGTAAAGATATATCGATTTGTGCTCAAGTTATCGTGTTAACGGCCGAGCGGAAGGACAGACGGTCGACTGTGTATAAAAACTGGGCGTGGCTTCAAGCGATTTCGCCCATTTTCACAGAAAACAGTTACCGCCATAGAAGCTATGCCCCTACCATACAAGGATTGCTAAATTTTTGTTCGACTTATGGCATTAAAAGTATTCTAGACAAATTAAATAAAAAAGGGCCAATTTTTTAATTTTCTTTTATTTTTGTATTTTGTTGCACCATATTACTGGAGTTGAATGTTGACATAATTTACTTATATACTGTAAAAATTATTTTTTTGAAAGTGGGCGTGTTCGTCTACCGATTTTGATAATTTTCATTTAGCGCACATATAGTAATAGGGGTAACGTTCCTGCCAAATTTCATCACGATATCTTCAACGACTGCCAAATTACAGGTTGCAAAACTTTTAAATTACCTTCTTTTAAATTGGGCGGTGCCACGCCCATTGTCCAAAATTTTACTAATTTTCTATTCTGCGTCATAAGGTCAACTCACCTACCAAGTTTCATCACTTTATCCGTCTTCGGTAACGGATTATTGCACTGTTTCGGTTTTTCGAAATTTTCGATATCGAAATAGCGATCTGGGATGAGTGCCCAGGAACTTACATACCAAATTTCATTAAGATACCTCAAAATAACTCAAGTTATCGTGTTTACGGACGGACGGACATGACTAAATGAATTTCTTTTTTCACCCAGGTCATTTTGATATATAGAAGTATATATCTGTCTCGATTAGTTTATGCCGTTAAGGATTACCGTTATGCGAACAAAATTAATATACTCTGTGAGCTCTGCTCAGCTGAGTATAAAAATAAAATAAAAATCATACCAAAAGTTCCATATCACGCCTTCTACTACTTTGAATATTGAATAGTTGTCTGCTTTGTTCGCTCGTTGGCTTGATTTATTCAATAAGTATGCACTGCAGCTGGTAAATATTCGTGTACTTGTGATTTTGTCACAGCTACTGAAATATCACAGTAACTTTCAGCGACAGCTTGAAACAAATCACCGTGACTGATTAACTGTGACAGCAACTGCTACCTGTTCACAATCACGCTTATCAATAATAGCAATGACAGATTCATACACAGCTCTCGTCACAGGAACAATTACATACAATGCTATGAACCAATTACTTGAAATGCGACTGAATAGCACTAGATTCGACACCACATTATCTTTCGCCTACATTAAACAAGAACTTTAAGGTGCAAATACCCTCTAGAACGGATGAGTTAGCCGATATGATAGGTAAGCAGGGTGTCACCACACTAGGCACTGACGGGTCCGAAATTGTCGGTGGTGTTGGTGCTGGGATCTTCTTCGAACAGTTAAAAGTCTGCGTCTTACAAACTCAGCTAGTATCTTCCAAACAGATCTACTAGGAATTGAGAGGGCCTGTTGCTTTCTGTTGGATAACTCTGTAATCGGTTGAAATGTATGCATATTTTCAGACAGCTAATCAACGCTAATGGCGTTGGATTCGCCACTTACATCCCCAAGGCAGTCGATAACTGTAAGAAGGCGCTGCGCAATGCAGCAAATGAAAAAGCTGCTAAACTGACAAAGGCAAGTGCACCGTAGGACATCACTGAGGCTTACATCAACAAAAAGTGACCTATCTCAAGAAACCCGCTAATCAAAATTGGTACTCTCTATGGACTCGTACGGGATCACCAAAAAAATTTGGTCGGACTTCAAACCAAAAAAAAAACAGAGGATTTCCTAAAATTGTCTAAGAAAAAATATTTCGAATGACAGCCACAATTACAGGAAATTGGCCATTTGGCCCACACGCAGGAAGAATGGGAATCCCGTTCAACGACAGTTGTAGGAGTTACAATTAAGAGCGTTGTAATGAAATGGTCACCCATTTCCTCTGCAAAGGACCAGCTCTGCCCAAGATGCCGAGCTCTAGGCGGTTTTGTGGTACCTGATATAAGAGAGGTATCAAAATGCTCCATAAATGAAATCAACAGGTTTATTGAATGAACCAAATGACTCGAGTAAAAACAGCAGCTTATTGTACAGTAATTTAATTTACATAATAATTCATTGTTTCCAGGAGAAATTGCATAAAAATGGCGCTACTTGGGCCCGGTCTCGACTGTGCAAACACGTTCGCAATTAGTAGATATCGCCTGTATATTTCATAGGTTTTCTTAGGTGAGCTGGGGATCTTAACGCTAGATGCAGGTAAATAAATTTTATTTTATTTTCTTTTTTATTGATATTGTAACGAATTTAGGGAATTCCGCTTATTCCAACCCTTCTGCTAACGTTCGATTCGCTAAATTGTTGAATAAATAACTCCAACATTCAATAATGCAAAATGGTCCTTATTAGACTACTTGAGAGTACTTCACAAGAACACACAACTTGAATATTCTCGTTTGTTTTTGTAACCACTTTGAATAGCAGCAAAGAAAATTACAAATTTTGTCATATTTGCTGGTTCTCACACTATACACCCAACAGAGAGTTATGTACACACTCTCCGCTCATTTGCTCCAGAGAAAAAGCACCATTTCAAATTATTTAGAAAAAGTTGTTTCAGTTAGAAAAAAAATTTCTAAGCGGAGTCGGCCTTCGGCAGTCGTTTTGCAACACCTCCGTTATTATTTTTCCCATGTAAAGCTTCTCGGCGAAAATTCGACTCTTGAAGATGCTGCTCGGCGACGGCATAAAACATGTAGAGACCGTGCCGCCAGTTTGTAGAAAAGATTAAAAAAAAATCAGGCCACAAATTGGAAAAGAAACGCGGCCTAGAACTCCTCTATCTATATCGCATCTTGTATTTATTATTTACTTTATGTATGTATGTATGTATGTGTGCAATACTAAGTATGAATGTATGGAAGTTTGTATTTCAACAACACGCAAAATATGTTTATTTATATATTAAACATACATTCAAAGCATGTCGTGATATACTTACAAACAATATTATGAATAAATTTAAGCAAGTCTATTTTTATTTATCATAACGAGGGCCCAAAGCATCTTTATATTATAAAACGGGTGCTTTGGAGTACTATTTTGTTAGTGCTTATTTGTGTTTCGGAACTCGTCCATTGTAGCAGGGGAAGAGGGCGGCCGACACTCCACTGGAAGAGCCAAGTGGAGAAAGATTTAAGTTCCCTTGGTGTTACCAATTGGCGACAGTTAGCCTAACGAAGAAGCGACGAGCGCGACTTGTTGGACGGCGAAACGGTTAAACGCCAATTATGAAAGTATGTTATTTGGGATTTTTAACTAATATGTAAGAAAATGTTCACCTTAGTTCTAATTACTTTTCCAATCGGGCCAGAACAACCATATGACAGCGAACCCAGTACAGTCTGATCTAAGCACGGAATGACTGCTAACAAGATCATATTATCGGGTTCCGGTACATGTTTTTGTTTTTTTTTTATCTGTACGAGGAAATTCAAAATGATATTAGGCATTCTCAAACTAGCCTTGACCTTGCAAATTTTTGGCATCTGACTTCACTGAGAAGGTGTTGAACTTGTCGGCTAGGCTGAACTTACAGTTTTTCGAAAGTTCTTTACAGAACACACTTTTCTCCAACATGACTCAAAAACCATTGTGAGATATTTTAAATAAAATAAGAAGTGTTGTTTGCATGTGGACATAGAAAGAAAAAGGATGTTAATTGTTATTTATATTATAGCTCTTTGTATACTTTTCACCTTTACGATAACAACTTTTTTTCATGTCTCTAAAAAAGTTTTCCTGCGTACATGAACAGCATTGATTCCTAAAGCTCCTATAAAATGCTGTCGTTAACTTTTCACTTAGAATTTATATTTAATTTTTTATTGTTGCGTACAATGACCTGGCTCTGGAAAACCACGCGACATATTGGTACAAAAATTTTGCGAAGATCACATCAAGAATTTGGGACAGGTTACGCCAGAGAGGCCAACGCTGATTTAGAATACGTAACTCCTGACGTTAATGACATTTATATATTTTAAATTTCTGAGCCCTAAACTAGTAGTACTCAAAGTAAATGAATAGGAAAGTCATAATATATCTATAATAATGAAAAAATAATATTAGGCTAGACCAATGCGCATTCCAATTTGGAGAGCATCTGGCGGATGGCACTTTACTGTAGCCTAATGTGGAAGAATCAAATGAGCGAAATCACACAGCAACTCAAGGCAACACATTTACATATATGTAGAATTAAAGTCTCTGAGCATATACAAAACTTTTATGCATGCAAGTGCACGAAGAGCTGTAAACCATGCTGTTTTGCTGGAAATATAATAGCAAACATGAGCAAATGTGCGATTTTTATTTCTGATACACAAATAAAAAAAATGTATGGCGCGATAACCTCCGAAGAGATTTTAGGCCGAGCTTCTCTTCTAATTTGCGTGCTGCTCCTTTTAAATTTTTCTACAAATTGGCAGGGCGGGACCTAATTTTTTTAGTTATGCCGACTCCGAACGGCATCTGCAAGGCAGCTGAGCTTTCACTGAGAGCTTTTCATGGCAGAAATACACTCGGAGTGCTTGCCAAACACTGCCGAGGGGCGACCCCGCTTAGAAAAATTTTCTTCTATATAAACAAAAAATTAAAAAGCATGACGCAAATTGAAAGAGAAGCTCGACCCAAAATGTCTTCGGAAGTTATCGCGCCTTACATTTATATATTTATTTAAATTAAATAAAAATCAATTTTTAATCGACGAGTTTTCCTTTTGTTATCGAAAATTCTTTATCGGGGTGTAACGATTTGTTATAGTAAAAGTTATCGATTTCTTATTCAAATGTTACCAATTCGTTATCGATTAGTTACGACGACTCGTCGGTTTCATATGAAAAAGATACCTTTAAAATATAAAAATATAAAATCGATGACACATGTGTAACCCTTCGATAACAAGCCGATATGAAACCAATGAGAAGACGATGACAAGCTTATACCAAATCGATAGCAAACTGATAACAAATCGAAAACCCAATGTTAATAATAACAAGCTAACTAAACAATAGCTTTTCGATATCTGTGGCCTCTTTGTGGTTTAACTTCGCCCTATGGCGAACTCTAGCTAACATAAAAATATTACACCTGTATTTTTACACATCGAACATCACGAGTACTTCGTACTCACGCCTTTTATTAAATAACTTTTGCTTCATTTTAATATGAAAAAGAAAATGTTTCTGTGAGGCGTAATACGTACATTAGGGTGGCCCTAAGTGTTCCGATTCTTCATCTAAGGTTTGTAGCTCATTCAATTTGACTTTAACGACGTACCAGTTTCAAGAGGCTATGGACGACTTCTATTTAATTTTGAAAATTATTTTCGTGACAGGTATTGGTCATTTTTTCCTATATAATGAATAAAGAAAAACTGTTTTTATTTTTATTATATTTCAGTCTGTAGCGCTGTTATTAATGGACCGATTCCTAAGGTTGTAGTAATTTAAAAAAAAGCAAGGAATTAAGCATAAACAATTCTTTGGAAAGGAGTAAACATTTCTAGGCCAAAGCAATATAAACACTTTACATATTTAAAATTCGTCGTTTTTCAAGACTTCAAGTTCCTTCTGCGCCTCTAAATCCTTATAAATTGGCATAAGACTTTGTATATATTCGTTTTTGCGGTATACACATTTTTAGGGCCACCCTAATGTACATATGTAAACGTAATTTACATAACGAATTTCTTTAGTTGTTGCTTCTAAAATCTTACATGCATCGTTTGCAGCCCAATCCTTCATTTGGCAAATCGAAATGCAGAGCACACAAAAACAAAATATTCATTTTGCAGAAAATTTTCGTATAAGTAACAACAAAATGCAGCTTACAGCAATCAACAGCGCGATATAAATAACCCAAATGTGCGTTCAGAGGGATTGGTCGATAGTTATGTATGTAGATAGCTGGTCATTGATTGTTGCGAAGAAGATGGAGAGAGAAGAGGCTTACATAAAAATTTGTTGGAAACAGCTGATCTAAGCAAACTAAATATGTAAGTAAAACAGCAAATAATGTATTCAATAATGGAAAGAAAGAGCATGAAAGGCAAAGTGGAATGCAATGAGCAGAAAGGCTGAAAAAGAAAAATATTTAGATTTGAAAGTAATGAATTAAAAAAAAAATTTTAAATGTAGAATGCAAAATGAATTCCAAGATAAGCGAGAAGGAAAAAAGTAAAAGAACTAAAAAAAGACAATGCAACAAGAGAGGGATGAAAGGCGTTAGAAACAGCTGATGGTGGCTTGGCGAGAGCACATACTTACTTCTTGCGGAATTTTATTGAATACTTAATTCCTTTTTTTTTAAATAATTGTGTTTCATGCTACGTAATTACGTTCATTACAGATGACTAATTTTCATTTTGAACAGAACCGAAACATTTTTCTTGTGCTTTTTGGGCCGGTGTAACAATATACTAAGTATAATAATGATTTGGTTCGATGTTTTTCTGAGCAGATCGCGGTCGAGTTTCGCCTTCAATTTATGATGTGCTCCTTTGTTTTAATTTTTGAAATGCAATGAACTAAAAGGTTTTACGTGGCATATCAAATCGTTCTCAAATTAGTCAGATTCAAGGTCTAACAACGGAGCGTATCTATTGTACATCAGGCAAAGAGCTATTAACGTCGATAACACTCGCCAGAGATGCATTTCTATTGACCAGCTTTTCATGGCAGAATTACACTGCGAGAGCTTCCCAAGCTACTACCGACCCCGGATCTAGGAACTTCGTTATGGTAGCCCTGTACACTACCTATATAGAGCGGTACGCACATTTGGTTCGTCGTTCGGTTCAAAAAAAGCGGTTTGGTATAAAAGTGTTTTCAGATTGGAGAGAAACGAGAACATTATTCCCTCACAAAATTAAAAAAATAATGTTCACACGTAACCATGCTGCAAATTGGTACCACTTTGACTCCCTGGTTTAATTTTAAGTCTTTTTTTTATTTTTTGTTTTTTACTTAAAATTCTTTTTATTTATTATTTTTTTTTGTAATTTTTTCTAAATCAGTTATTTTTATTTTTATTTTGTTTATTATTTACCTTTTTCCAAATTCAATAATTTTGTATTTGCGTTTTAGTTGGACTTAATTTTTTGTACTATTTTTGTTTTTTAAATATTTTTATTTTTATTTAATTCCGTTAATTCAATTTTTTGTCTTGGTGTTTTTTTGGCAGTCCCTATCCGTCCGAAAAATTTTGTAAACAAGTTTTAGAAATTTGTTTAGTGTTTCTATTATTTTTTGTTTTTTTTTTTTGATATTCTTCCCCATTTTCTTTTAGTTTGGATGATAAAAAATATGGGTCAATAGCCATTGATATAACTTGATCTTTAACTTTTGAAATTTATTTATAAACATATTTTTTTTTTGGAATTTAATTTTTTTTACTTTTTACTTATAATTTTTTATTTCATGTGTTTTATTTCCATTGTTTGCATATTAGTACAATATTTTTAATATATTATATATGTATTTCACAATTCCCTTTTATTATAAACTTTTCTTTTTTATTTACCTTTTCTTCTTCTTTTGCATAAGCATTTCTTTATTATTTTATGTTTTTTATTTTTTCCATAATTTGCTTATTTATAATTTTTGCTTTCTCTTTTTAATTTTTACTTTACATATATTTTTTTTTATTATACTTTTTATTAATTTTTAATTAATTTTTTACTATGGTAAGTATTTGTTTGTAAGAAACTCCTGACGTTTGCTGTATCGACCTGTTGGTTTGAGTAGGGGAGAAATCACCGTGGTATCCCAATGGACCATTTGTGGGCCTAAGTGCAATGGTGCTCGCACCGGTGGCCACTCTAACCTAACCTAACCTAAGTATTTGTTTTTTTATTCTTTTTAATTTTGATCGTATTAATTTTACATATCATGCACTATTTGATTTTCTTTTGTTTTTATTTCTTTTTTATTCTTTGTTTGCCTTCTTTTATTGGCTTTTTTTACAAATAGTGTTTTTATTCTGAATTTTTCTTTTAATTTTGATTTTCATATTTTTCAATTTTCATTTAAAACAGATGTTCTATCATTTGCATTTTTTTCGGTTTTTTTTTTTTTTGTTTTTTTTTTCTAATTTCTAAAATAGTTTTTAATAAGTTTTTAATACTTGTTTTTTTTTTTTTTTGAGTGTTTGCCTATTTTCATTCTTATATTTTATAACTTATTATTGTATTTTTTCTCATTTTTTGTTTCTATTTTCACACATAAATTTTTTAATTTGTTAATTTTTTTTCCTTTGTCCGAAAGTTCAGTACAAAAATTTCCGTATGTTTTGATTTGTTTTTTTTTTATTATTATATTCCATTGTTTTTTATACAAATACGCTAGATCGTATTTGGTATTGGTTTTTCTTTTTTAATATTTTTAATTTTGTTACTTAATTTAATAAATCGATTTTATTATGGCACTTTTTATAAATCTTTATTTTTTTTGGATTAATAATCAAATTCGTTTTTAATAATTTTAATTTTTTTCTTACTTATTTTAGTTAATACATTTTTTTTAACATTTTTATTTATTTTAATTTTTTCAAAATTCTTTTATGTATATGTACCTACATATCGCACACTATCTACAAAAGAGTCATAACTTAAAATTTTTCAAAATCGGTTTTTTTCCATAAACCAATTCACAGTATACATCTCTAACTGCCCCTTAAATTTCGTTGTCATTATTTTCTTCTTTAACTGGAAAATTACCGTTATGCCAGTTTTGATGTTGATTGCATCGCTTGCGCTTTATCAACTAATGAGTACTATTTTTAGTTGTGTCAATGTGCTTAAGAACAAGTGAACAGTTTTTTTACGCATAAAGCGTATTATTTTAGATTCTGACTATCTTGTTGCAAAAAAGTTTTAAATTTGTTGTGTATTAATTAAAACTGTGTCTTTTTATACGTAAAGAGTGCGTAAATTTGCTTGTATTATTGTGAAATGTGCCTTTTTTGATGAAATAATTGTGAATGTACGAGTAGTAAGTTTTCTTAGAAATAGTCATAATTCAAAATTGCTATATATTTTGCCCGTAAACAAATAATTACAACAAAATGTCAATTCATTTTATAATTAAGGTCTCCTTCTGTGTAAAACTGGATTTCAGTATAATATTACAGACTTTTCACATAAACCGGGTTTCTTCCCTCCTACATTTACATTTTTCAAGTTGTGACTCTTTTGTAGTTAGTGTGCGATATATGTTCAATTTTGAGACAATTCTTTTTTTAATATACATTTTTTTAATTTAAATAAATATGTAAATTTTTTTATATATTTTTATTTCTTTTCAATTTTTAGTTACATGTATATTTTTTATTATACAATTTTGTATAATTTTTTTTTTAATATATTTTTTTTTGTTATGAGAAATTAATTTATATTTATTGTTTTTTTCTCATTTTTTGTTATTTATTAAATTTTTTATTTGTTAATTTTTTCTATGGCCCGAAAGTTTCAGTACAAAATTTCCATATTTATAATTTTTTTAGTTATTTTAATAAATCGATCTCTGTTTTTTTTATTTTTTAATAATCAAATTCGTTTTTAATACTTTTAATTTTGTTCTTAATTATTTTAGTTAATACATTTTTATTGATTTAAATTTTTTCGAAATTCTTTCATTTATGTTACTATATTCAATTTTGAAACAATTTATTTTATATTATTATTATAAATATATTTTTTATTTATTATTATTTTTTGGACTTTTTTTGAATTTTTTAGTTACATGTACATTTATTTATACAATTTTGTTTATTTTTAATTTTTTTTGTTATGAGAAATTAATGAAACATTACCCTTCTTGGCAATCTCACAATCCATAAGTGCTCTTTTTCGAAAGTCAACACTTTATCAACACTTCAATAGGACACAGCAGCCATTCATTCATTTTTGAGGAACTTTTTTTCGAAATTCTTGTTTTATATTTTTAATTTCTGCATTTACACGTTTGCTGACGTGAATTTATCGACGTGAATAGACCAAAAATGATTTAAATTGTACTCGTTGAAAAATCGAAATTTCCAAGTACAACAACACACCGCTATACATTCATTACACAGAAATTTTTCATTGCATTTTTTTTAGCAGAGCGTAAAAAATAAACAGCAAAGAAAATTATTTTGCTTCTGCTTTACACTTGCATTTACCGCTGATTACCTTTTTTTACTTTTATTTTGTTAATTTCACTTTAATTGAGTATGACCTTTAAATTTCACAAAATTTTCTACACTTGATTGAAATTTAACATTTTCTGAACTTCACTTTCGTAAATGCAGCTGATTGCAATGCCAATGTACGAATGAAATTTTCACATCAACAACAACAAAAAGTAAAATTCATTTTTAAACAAACACTGGCTAATAAAAATTTACTTTTACTTGTTCTTGTTTTTTCTGCATTTTTTTATCTCTTTTCGTTGTTAATTGCTACTGTTAATACATCTGATACACACCAAAAAAATGCTTAATGGCGAGAGTTTCTTATATAAAATCGTCATATCACCAGCGACGCTGTGGCTGCTGAGAGCAAGAAGATAAAAACTATTGCGATATTTTTGAAAAAAAAAAAACTTTAGTAAGCGAACATCTACACGGCGGTCAGTTGGTGGAGCAAGACGTTCTTCTTGTTTTATTTGTAATGCAAAACATTAGCCACCAAAATGTCTAACAACGATCATGACAACACAACGGATGGGACGACAATGAGACAACATTGCCTATGAATTCAACTATTTTGCTAGGGCAGGTAGACTGTCGTTGTCTTCTGCTGATGGAGCGAACTATGTGTATTGGGGCTACATAGCAGAGAGGCGTTAAACATACAATATATATTGTGCAGCCATAAAGACGATAACTACAACTACAACACCATGTAAACATTAACGTATGTATGTATGTACTCCGCTCGACGTTTCCATTGCGCTGGGAAGATGGGAAAATGTTGTCAATGAGCTAAATGAAGGGTACATATGCAGTAGTTTGAGCAAACAACTAAATGAATATTCACTGTCAGAGCCGAGTGGCCATAACAGCTGTTGATGGGACTAAAAAATAAATAAATTTTAAGAGCGCAGCTACCTTAGCATGTTTGACGGAACTTGAAAACTATCTTTTCCAAAACCATCTCGATTAGTCAACAAACATGCTCAGAGTATGAGAGCCAAGCTGTTAACGTAAAGTTTTTGTTTTTAGTTTCAATACAATGAAAAAATCATAACAAATTGTAATGTTATTGCAAAACGTAGTATATACAACCCTCTCTCACCACATTTTACATAGGCGAACTCTCTCTTGATGTACACAGACGTTAAAGCTGTAGCACGTTTACAGGGTCACGTAAAAATATCTGTTTTATCAAAAGCATTATTAACTACGCCCAGTCGATAGTTTATTGAACTACACATCGTGAAGTTCGATGTGTAAGCATACAGGTACATATAGAAGAAAATAATTTCTTATCGCTAACAACCGATACCGACAAGTTATGGCTTAACTATCGGTTTTTTATCGATCGATCATTATCGTAGAGTTATCGGTTTGTTCTCGGCTTGATATCGGCGGGTTACAGATGCGTTATCGATTTTACATTGAGATTTTATCGGAAGCTGTTGCATAACAAGCCGATGAGTCGTCGATAACACTTTGATAAAAAATCGAAACGAGTCAATTACTTTTTTGAAACAAATCTAAAACTTTTCAACAAGAAATCGCTATTTGCAGTCGCAAATCGCAGCTCATTGATAACTTTTGTTTCCGATGGAAAATTTATAACAGTTCGATAACAAATCAATAACTGGTATATGTCTCTTCATAAAATTTATAACACATCATATAACAAACTAAAAACTCGTCGATAATAAGTTGATAATACACCGAAAAAAACCAATAACACTCCCATAACAAATTTATAACACGCCGGCCCGTTACTGTTCCGGCTTCTGTTTTTACTACGAATCTTCTTTATTCCCTTCCTTTCCGTCTCTTCCCTTTGCTTTACGTTCTTCTCATTTTCCTCTCTTCCTTCCATTCCTTCCTTTTTCTTTGCTTTCTTTTCCACCCCCTTTCTTTACTTTCCCCTCCTCTTCATTCCTTTCCTCTCCTCTAATTTCCTTCTTTTCCGTTCCTTTGCTTTTCTCTTTACCTTTCCTCTCTTTTAATTTTCTTTCCTTTCCTTTCCTTACATTTACATTAAACGAGGAAAAAATTTTCCTACAAAAATAGCCTTTAAATTGATAACATTTTTCATGGAATGAGTGCGTTAAGTTCGATGATCGCTGGAGTGGTAAGCAATGTCTTGCCAGACGAGCTCTTAATCTAGGAAATAAAATTTCAAGGTGCTTGTAGGCTTCGGGAGTTCGGCCTCTGAAAAGAGCGTACACATGGCATGGCCGTATTTTTCTCCCTGTAAATGGCCTCTTTATCACCACGAAAATGGACTACATATGTCCTATGACAGTCTTCAATACAAACTATACTATCCTCTCTCCTACAAGAATAGAGACATATGCGACATTTTACTCTTATCGGACGGATTTAGATGGCTCGTGGACTGAAAGAAGGAGTCCTAACAATACTTCCGGCCACGTTCACACCTATTCGTCTTCCGGACTAAGCGAGTGTGTTTCAATTCGAGATTTTCTCAGATAGCCAGGCGGTTCTCCTTGCTTTCGGGTGCCATGAAATTGGCAGAGTTGATGACTTTTTCGGATTAAAAGGCAAAGAGATTACCGATGCGTTCATACAGCGGGGATCGACGTTAAATGTCGTAGATCAAAGGTAGTCCTTGCCCTCTTAGAAATCATCAGGATTCGCACCTCCCAGCATTAGCTCAGTGAGGCTACACGGAAACTCAAGAAATTTTTTAAACTTAAGCTAAAATGTTCGGGGACTCCGTGGTGATCATTTACGGGTCATTTAGGTATGGTTTTGCGATCTCCCGCAGGATCCTCCCTGGGTAATTTTGGGGACTCCCTCACGATACTCTCCGGAGTCATTTGGAGGTAATTTTGGGATGATTTCGAGGACTCCCACGCGGTATGGTCATTTGGGGTCTCAAATGAATAACTCTATCAAAACACCGAACCTAGGTATGTTATAAAATAACTCCGTCCACATCGCAAATACGAGAGGATTTCTAAGACCTATGGTACTTGCTGCTTCTAGACCTGATAGCTGTGCCACTTCTTATAGTTTTAGTCTGGCAAGCACTATCACAAAACGTGCTCGATCGTTTCCTCCTCCAACCAGTACTTCCTACATCTGCTATCAATAACAAGGCCTATATTAAAAGTGACGCCAGAAGGCAATATCCAGTCAGAATACGCATCGTAATCCTATAATCTCCTATTCCTTCATTGATAAGAGTAAATTTTTTTTGTCTAAGGTTTTAAGACCTGCACATGATCTACGACACTTCGCAGTCCTGTTCTTGCGTTCACGCCTTTCCCGCTTGGTCGATCGTGTGCAGCTGTCGCATTCTCTTCATTTTGTTCAACTTCATTGGGGCGCCTATGGTGCCAGCTTCGAGGCATGCGTTCTTTTTAGTTAGCTCATCAGCTTTTTCATACCCATCTATTCCCGTATGTCCCAGAACCCATTATATAACCCATTAAACACACTTTTACGCGTTATGCTATGAAAGGTTACAGGTGGAATGTGCAAAATGGCGTACAGTGCAGCCATCGGGGTTGTTTTTCCCAGATCGCGCAATCCTAAGCAACGGTTACCTCTCAAAGCTTAGGTCTACTCCAATTTGGGACCTTATATCTCTAAGTAAACAAGAACATATCCGTCTTCTCCGCGTTGGCGGTCAGCCCAACATTATATGACCAGGCGTATATTTTATCACGACGCGCCCGAAACATTAAAGAGTTAATTCCTGGAAGGCACTTTCCACTTATGACAACTTAAACGTCATGTGGGTACGCCGTAAGTTTGACGGGTCCCTCGTCGAACTGCCTGTGCAGTTTGTTGATAACCAGCGCCCACAGCAGAGGTGATAATACCCCGCTCTGCGCCGTGCCTCTGTCCACTGATTTCGTGGCCTCCTACAACCCCTACTGCGAAGTAATCTTCTTGCAATTAAGCATGCAACCCATCCATCTGGTTAAATGGGGTTATACAAAAAAACACAACCAGGTCCTCAGTGAACTCCACAAACAGGCATCGGACCTCTATGCCAGGAATAGCCCGGTGAATCCTGTACTCAAAGAACAATACCCAAAACTAGCAGAAGAGGAACGCACTCTCCCTAGGGAAACGCAAATCACTCTAGCTCAGCTTCGATCTGGATACTGTAACAGGTTAAACTCTTACCTATACAGAATCAACTCCGACATACAAAACATATGTCCTGCTTGTAATGTGTCCCCCCTCATGACACCAACCATCTCTTTAACTGTATTGTGGAACGAACGCCTCTAACACCCCTCTCTATATTGTCCACCCCTGTTGACTCTCGTTAGAGGATATTGATGACAATTTGTGATCGGTCGCACCTATTGGATGAGGCGAAGCACTGCTACAACAACAACAACATCCTTCTGGTTAGGGCTGGATGTAGTTAAATGTACATAGGACCCTCCATGATTGCCTGTTAAGATAAATTGTTGTAATCACCGGCAATGCCTTTAAAGGCTCCAAAGGAGTACTCCTTATGTTCCAAGGCTTTCTCTGTGTTTATAAGCACCCTAAGTAGTGCCGTGTCTACCGACTTGCCGTTAGTGTACGCATGTTGTGTTTAGGAGAACAGTTTTTCATATATACACATCAATCAGCCTCTTAAAGCAGAAATTATGTTTAGCTAATGGGTCTGTAGCCTTTGGGATAAATGTGACTGATCTTCCCCGCCTTTGGTAGAAAAACGACACGAGTAATTCAGATACAGTTTTATGCACCCGTCGAATATCGTTTCAAGCCATTACTCGATCGCTCTACTCGAGATTTGTGGCACGACATAAATATACATTAGCATGCAGCCGATCAATTTGGTTACGCCTAAATTTAGTTAAACCAACTAATAAATATTTATGTTTATGCTATTTTTACGCCTGCCACTGTATTTATGGTTCATATTCATATTGAATGCAATTAATTAGCGCCAATAATGGCTTAAGTAAGTAGTTTATTATGTTGCAATTACAATTGAAGATATCACTGAAAGAAATGGTGCTAGTAAAATCAACAAATCGGTTCTGTTGTTCTTGACTTCACGGAGATTCGGTGAAATTGATCGAATTATGATTAATTCGACCGAGTTCTTTGTCAAGCGAACAAATTAGTTTAGTCATATCAACAGAAGATAAATTGTCGCTTTTAAGTTAACAAAATTTTGTAAAATTGACAGATTCCTAATCAATCTAACTGATTTTTCTGTTAACACAACTGATCTTACAGGTCATTTCAACAGCGAACAACAGTCAATGCATGAGCAAATTTCAAAGAGATATTT
Organism: Eurosta solidaginis; assembly: GCF_040869045.1. Taxonomy (NCBI): domain Eukaryota; kingdom Metazoa; phylum Arthropoda; class Insecta; order Diptera; family Tephritidae; genus Eurosta; species Eurosta solidaginis. The sequence goes on from NC_090321.1 coordinate 256,197,365, forward strand.
ATGCTCACAGCGCTCTGTACTTTGTACTTATGACGATGGTGCCACTTGTTAAAAAAAATACCAAAATAAGAAAACCACCAAATCACAAAAACACACAAATTGGGAAAACAGCAAAAAACTGATTTTTCAGTTATCAATACAAAACGAAAAACACCTCTTTTGAATTTAATGTGCATAAAACTGCAAAAAATTATGCGATACCGGGACACGTATTTATCGGGTAAAATTTTGCAACTTCTCCTCCAAGCGAAATGCAAAATTGTGCCTCTTGTTGCAAAAGTTTTGTTCGAACGAACAGGATTTGTCCAAAGTTAGTAACATTTTGTTCAAGTTTTTACGAATTTTCACTTACGCGAACGAATCTAATAAGATAATAAAAAACATCCTTTTTTAATGTTGATGTTTCCGACAGCATAAAAGTTTAAGCTGTTTTGGAATCGTTTCAACCTAACATGTTACGAAAATTAAACTTTCCGAATTACATGTAAAGTTCCAGTGGTGAATTACCTTCCCTCAATTTTACTCTTTACTTTTCTATAACTTACAAGTTCTCTATTTAAAATGTTATGTCAAACATGAATACTACAAATTTTGTTCGAAACAATCAAGTGTGGCAACTCTACATGCGAGAGAAGAAATTGAGAATGAGCTGCAACTGAAAGAATTGAGAATCAGTTTCGTGACTATTTTCCTTTCTATTTGAAAAGTGAAGTGACGCGCGGCGAAGTTCAAAACTATAAATTAAATAAATTATAAAAAATAAAATTTGGTGAAAGTGCGTTTAATAAAAGTGTATAATATTTAATGTATGCCAGCATATTTGATGTACGCCCAATTGAAGTTCGGTTAGTAAGTACATACATATGTACTTATTTGTCCGATTTTTGTTTTAAATTCAAAGAAAATGGAAACATTTTATATCAAGTGTGCGTACACAAATATAACTATGATTATAATATAACAATATGGTGAAAATTTTTAAAGAAAAAGTTGAAATAAAATTCTTGAAACCAATGCCAATGTGGTTCGCTAGAGAATGTACTAACGCGTGTGTGAATATATATGTAGCAATCATGTGTATTTATGTATTCACATATTTACGTATATATATGGCAATATACTTTCGTCCAAAGCTTTCGATGGTGATTCGGAACAAGTTTTGTTTATTTGAATTCAGATTTAAGTTATTATTATTTTAATTAATATTACTAAATATAGCAATAAAATCATTAGAAATGAAATGTACTTATGTGTAATTTATACAAATAAAAAAAACTACGTAAGTTTAAAATTATATTTATCCGGCTTTTATTTTTTCCACAGGTATTAATGTCATATGAACAGAAAACTCTGTGGATGTAAAAGTTTACGCTGTTAATCTAGAAAAAACAGAAATATCTGTTATGTCAATAGATTTCACTGTCAGTGTCATTTCGACAATAAACACTGTTAATTTAACAGTTTACGCTGGTTATTTCGAATGAAAATAAATCCTTTTCATACTAACAGTTTTGATTGGTATTCTTAGAGCGACAGTAATAATTGTTAAATTAACAAAACTATGGGTAAAGTATAATGAAATAACGTTTTTTGTTTATTTGACTACTAAAACAGTCAATTACGAATTGTGCGCAGTTGATTCAACACCTTGTGCCGATGGATAAAAATTAACAGAAATTTTGGTTGAATTGACCCGTATTTCGGTGTCTTTTTCTTTCAGTGTATGTATTTGCGTGTATATGTATATGCTTTAGGTTGCGAAAATCATCTCCATCTCACACTCTCATCGTTATTAGCGTACAATAGCAATAAAATATGAATAAGTGGGTAAATAGATTTGCACTTTGGATATGACATGAAATGTAAGTAGGTAAATTAGCAGGTATTATTTATACCATCGCATGCCGGTATATACCAACTAAAAGCGCAACAACAACGTCAGCATCATATGATGAAGAACTCTCAAATATTTGTTCGATGTAGTAGAGAAGATCGGCGGCTGCGGCAAGATCGTTGTAGTCGCTATAAAGTGATTGCGTGTTTTTGCTCATTCACAGATGTATTAACATATTTGCACATGTTGCTCCAATTTTTCAGCTCATTAAGAAATGGAGGCAAAAACAATGCGGCTGTGAAAATCAACAAATTAATGCATAATTTCCACATTATCAAATGTATTATTAAAAGTAGTCTTCTTTAGGCAAATGTTAGACTTTGTGGAGTGGCAAATCAAAGGCGGCCAAGTAAACATGCAACAGGCCGTGGTGTTGGGATACCGTGGTTTGCCTACCACGCCGAAAATCCTGAGCTCAACTTCCGGGAAAAGCAGCATCAAAAATTTAGAAACAAGTTTTTTCAATTAGAAAAAAGTTTTTCTAAGCGGTAGTCGCCCTTCTTGTCAGTGAAAACTCATCTGCAGAAGTCCTTGCGATTTGCCAAGCCTGCAAATCACTCAAGGTCTGTATAGTAACTGGTAAAGTATATATATGTATGTATACTGAAAATTGGAAGTGCACCACGAGCTGCGCGATTTCAAGAGCTACATGGCCAGACAACAATGAGAGGAGGACAAGGAATCTACTGGGTAGATCTAGGGCCGACCCCATAAACTAATGGGGGTCGGCACCGGAAAACATGGATATTGCGCGTAATTATCACTTCGGAAGTTGTAAAGACGTAACTGCAAAAGAGACTGTAGAGCAGCTCGAGTTAAAAATTGTTTAAAAATCTTGTTGGAATATCAGCAATCGGGATACCAAATATTCTCGGGCTGGTTGTAGTACGTATACGATGTAGAGCTCAGTAGATACAAGCGAGTTTTATGGCATAGTATCGGCTTTTCATTAGCTACTTCGGCGAGCGGGGTCGCAGCGATTGTACATACCTACCTACCAATCCAACTTATGTATACAAAGCTCATCCATTGCAAGGCTATATTACAAACAGATCGTCAAGAAGAAAAGGTCGTATTCATATTAAACCCGGGTGAAACCGAGCAACTGTTTTCGTCAACTTGGCTCATTGACCTTAGTTATTTTCTTCTAAAAGCGTAAACACAAATTTTATCACACATTATTAGGGAAGTCAATATAAAGAAACTCTGTATAGGAATCAATTTGCCTACTATATAGCATTACGGGAAAAGTTTAATTAAAAGGCAACGGATTTGAAATCGAAAAAAATTCTATTGTACGGAATGAAACATGTAATTCGGCAAGTTTAATTTTCGTAACACGTTAAGTTGAAACGATTCCAAAACAACTCAAACTTTTACGTTATCGGAAACATCAACATTAAACAAGGATGTTTTTTATTATCTTATTAGATTCGTTCGCGTGCGTGAAAATTCATAAAAACTTGAACAAAATGCTACTAACTTTGGAAAAATCCTGTTCCTTCAAGCAAAACTTTTGCAACAAGAGGGCGCAATTTTGCATTTCGCTTAGACGAGAAGTTGCAAAATTGTACCCGATAAATAGGTGTCCCGGTATCTCATAATTTTTTGCACAGTAAATTCAAAAAATGGGTTTTTCGTTTTGTATTGATAACTGAAAAACTATGTGTTTTTGTGTTTCTTTTTCGATTTGATGGTTTTCTTATTTTGGTGTTTTTTTTTAACAGGTGGCATAGTCATAAGTGGCAGGTCATAAGTACAAAGTATAGAGCGCAGTGAGCGTAAAATTCTCTTTGAAATTTGCTCATGTATTGATAGTTGATCGCCGTTGAAATGACCTGTAAGATCAGTTGTGTTAACAGAAAAATCAGTTAGATTGATTAGGAATCTTTCAATTTTACAAAAATTTTTTTACTTAAGAGCGACAATTTCTCTTCTGTTGAAATGACTAAACTAATTTGTTCGCTTGACAAAGAACTCGGTCGAATTAACCATAATTCGACCAATTTCACCGAATCTCCGTTAAGTGAAGAAACAACAGAACCGATTTGCTGATTTTACTAGCACCATTTCTTTCAGTGTAAGTGACCAACCGAAGATGGTGGAAACGGCTGCGGGAATAACTTCTTCTGATAGAGAAATGGACCACACTAGGTAGATTAGATATGAAGATAATAAGAAAATACAAAGCTTTGTTGGTTTTGCTACAACAGTCGACCTATCTTGGTGCGCATATTAAGATCCTAGATGAATTGAGTTTAATGATCATAAAATTAAGAGGGTGACTGTAATTTTAATGTAAGCGACAAATCATGAATAAAATGAATGAATTATTTAAATCTCGACATAATGTAAGCAAATATTTAAAATTGTAATTTTTGAGATTAAAATAATTTAATATTTTCTTTGTTGACTTAATCACTAAGCAAAGAACAGAGTAAGACAAACGAAAAATATGTATGCTTTTAAGTATAAAGTTTCCTGTCAAAGCAACTAAAAAGTTACTTAGAAACGAGTGAAAAAATTCTTTTTTCCACAACCAATCTAATAAGCGACAAAACGTAAGCTTAGTTGTTTTTCGATCAGTGAAGTGTAAGTATTTTTTAAGAGTTTCTTTCGCAAAGTTCACGCGAGGCACCCAAAACAAAAGCACTTAGAAAAGAGCAACAAAATTGTTTTCTTCGTAGGTAATGAGCACGGTTGCCACACCATGTTTTCATTTGGGACCAAAATTAATCGAAAAAAAGGAGCAAGACCCAAAGAAATTGACCAAATTTCTGTAGTTTCAATTGGCTTACAAACAATTCGACAATTCACGAATGTGTCGAATTCTTTGTAAAATCTTTGATTTCAGGTTGTGGTAAAGTACAAAGTCAGACACAATTTCATTCTTACAAAAAGACTTATATAAATAATTGTTTTAACGAAAAACCTTAGATCAAACCCGTGCCGCAAGCCAACCTAGTACTGTTTTATTTACATAAAAATTGTATTTTTAAACTAAATTTCTCCAGGGCTCGGTTGTATCAATTTTATTATAAAATCAGACAAAAAGTAAAAACAAAATTGTTTCCAATAGCTGAATGCTCCACTTTTTTTAAATTTAATTCTTTACACTTCCATTTACCAGTGCACCCTCACGCTTCAATTTTCCTATCTATGGCCTAGATTCAGTAAGTGCGGGTTTTGAAATGTACATTATTTCCATGTAATTTGTGTTAGAGAAAAATATAAATTTCAAAACTCACATTGATTGAATCTAGCCATAGTCCTCAGATTTACTATTGAAAAGTCTTAAAAGTTTGAACTGTGTAGTACTGGTCGAATTTCCATTTGACGAGGTACGAGAAATTAGTTATTATTAACAATGTTATTATTAAACTTTCTGGGGTTCGTTTCTCCAACGGGAATAATTTGGCACAAAGCGTTTATATCCGATCTACGTTGAGGATTTGTTAAGTTATCGCTTTCCAAAAATATTCCTGCCTTACTTCCAATAAAAATATTTCTTGGGTTAAGATACTTAGTATGCTAAATTATGTACACTGACATTTTTTAAATGTCCAATATTTTAATATAATCATTGCACCTAAAATTACTCATATTGATGGAATAATATAAGCAGACTTAATTTTTCTGATTTAACTCTTTAGCGCAGGTCGGAAATATATAGAAACTTTTAATTCCTTAACTGATATTGAATTTGACGGTTGTATAGCAGAAATGCTATTAACTTCCAGACACAAAAATAGAAAATATAGCCGCATCGCAGTGTGAAGAACATAATAGCCTTGGCATTCCTAAAACCATTAATTTGTTTTGTGCTGTGTGAGAAAAATTTAAAAACTCTCATTACCTATCGAAGCATATCGTATAACTTGAACATAAAACAGTGGTAAGTGCACTTAATATAAAATAAATTAGTCTCATTAACTTATTTAGTTTTCAATACAAGAATGTCTTCTATCAGTGGACAACTCCGTCAAATTAATTTGAGATCATTGTTTACTATATAGTTTGGCAGCTTAAGTAGAGGTTATGTTGCGAATAGAGTGGAAGGCAGTGGACTAGGCAGTCGAATGTCATATAATGAAGGAATGGTGTTCGGAGATTTTTCAAAGTTAAAAAAAAAAAATGATAAAAGCTTTAATATAAATAAAACTATTGTTTTAATAACAACAAAAACGCCATATATATTCTGTATACATAAATTTGTAAGGATTATCTCACTTTAAAATTTGAATTAAATAATCTAAAGTTTTGTTTTGAAACTGAGTCGAGAACTGTGCGTGTGAATGTGCGAATTTTCACCGATCAGCTGTTAGTTGCGCTACTTGGTAAAATTTACAATGTTTGAGATGTACGTGCATTTGCAACAACTTTTGTTAAGCTCAAACAGTGACAAAAGTCTATCACGAAAAGTTTTTGATAAACGATCGAAATATCTAGCCACCAAAACAAGATTAACCAAATGGGGTTGGAAAGGACCATTTTTGGACCAAAAGTGGCAAACGTGGTAATGAGCGCCTTATTTGCGGCAAAACACCGACCGGGTAGTTTTTTGATCCGCCGAAGGTGCTTCGCTAACTTCATGTTCGTGTGAAGATCGTAGATGAGAAGAGAGAGAGAAAAGTTTTAACTTAAATTCGTATAACAAGCATTGGGTTTAATAGTCATGAAATTACGAGGGTGGCTGTAATTTTAATGTAAGAGTACAAATAACACTCAAACATGAGTATTTATTTAAATCTTAAAATAAATTAGGCAAATATTTAAAGTAGGGCTAGGATTATCCGCATATTCGAATATCCGGATAACCATACGAATATCAGTTGACACGGATAAAATCCGGACGGCATGGCTATCCGGTTGATATTCGTTTGTGAAACTATCCGGATATCCGGATTTATGAAGATCCAGTTAATAACCGTATTTTTGGATATCTCGTGAAAGCAATAAATTGATGTACCATATATGTTTATTTAACATTAATAACAATAAATTCGTGGGGCATTTAAATCAATTAACAGTGAATATAAAAAAGGCTCGTATTGAGAAATATGTAATATGATGCTAAGCTATTTTATTTATTTTTTTTTTTTATTTAATAATTTACAAACATATTTTGTGGATAATTTTTCGATGTTTGCTTCGTTCAATTCTGATATGCAGATCTTCAACTTTTATATTCCAGTATCCAGACATACGGATATCCGGATTTTCCGTTCACGTATCCGGTTATTCGAATATCCGGTTTATCCGAATAGTTGAAAAATCCGGATGCAGTTCACGGCCCAAATTAAAGCAACAGTTTTTTAAACTAAGATAATATCACATTAGCGAGTTGTTTTCTTTACTGGATTAGCTGCTAAGCAAACAACTGATAAGAACAAAAGGGAAATATATGTTTAAGTATAGAAGTATAATCAGCACAAGTAAATTTTACTGTAAAATCAACTGAATGTTTTGTAACAATAACTTGATATTTACAAATGTACGTAGATAATGTTCATGTTTGTTCTTTAATCATGGTATCCACATCGCAAGGAATGAAAAATTTCTACCAAAACCACTGAAGAAAAATTTCGTTTGTCAAGTAGTATACACCCCTCAGGAAAACGCGACCTTTTTCTAAAGATTTTTTAGCGAGCGCCCTCGTTTCGCCAACAAATATATGTGCATCTTATTATTTCTTGAGCATCGACCCTGTAAAAACACAGTCGGTTAAATACCAGGAATAACAGTGACTGTATTTATGAGTTTTTTGAATGGAATTTGCCATTCCATTTGAGCACAAGTGTTCTTTTTCTCTTTTTTAGGGTATTCTTTTCACTTAAGTGCATTTTAAATTCGAATACGTTAATCTTAACAAATTTTCTTGTAATGCATTGCTATATCTGACTTTCTAGTCTTGCAGCGAAGTGACGCCACTACTTCATAGAGAACAGGGATATAGAGACAATGTCAAAACTACTTGAGGTCTCTTAAGCTAGGCCAACCTTTCCAGCCCAATCAAAAAACGAGACCGTACTAAATTGCACAATATTTAATGCTAATTTAATACGGGTTAATTAAATTTATTACACTTGTTTTTTTTTTAAATATCGAGGGTGAGGCTAGCTTAAACTTAAGCTAAAGCTGAAAGTGTGTCCTTTTTTGATTGGGCTGGAAAGGTTGGGCTAGCTTAAGGGACCTAACTACTTGGCTACTACTATTTTTCACACAAGTAATATATACGAGATATTTCTTGAACAATTTCTTATGATGTGTATACCGCGCTTAAAGCAAACGATAACATGATTAAACAAAAGTTGCGATATTGTATTCACCTATAAAATGAATGCTGAATATTTAATAAACAATAACAATTTGGCTGGGATGAAAATGTCTTAAACGGCTGATGAGAAAACCTATATGAGCAGTGAAAACTAATAAAAAGATAATACATATGGGGTATTCCATCCCATTTCGACCAATTTTGAACCCGACCCCTTTAGAATTGGCTGAAAGTTTTTCTTCTTTTCCTAGCTTACGAAAGACGTGTTTCAGAAGTTTTTCAAATTTTTTCATCCAACTCAAAAAAGTTATGAATTTAAAAAAACACACCGTTTTTGTTTTCAAAATGCTATAACCTTTTCAAAAATTGACCGTTTGGGATCTTTTTTTTTTTTAATTTGTTTTTAAATGTACTTTTCGGAAAAAATTCAAAAAAATTTTTAAGTTTTTTTTTTTTTGTAATTTTTCAGTTTTTCGAGATTTTTCGAATTTCGCCCTTTTTTTTCTCATAAAAAACTTCAATCAATTCTGCAATCATCCCCACTAATCCCGGAGTGGGCCGAGAATTTTTTTTTTTTTATTTAGTTGAAAAAAAAAACTTTAAAATTTTTTTTTGTATTTTTTCCGAAAAGTACATTTAAAAACAAATTTAAAAAAAAAAAAGATCCCAAACGGTCAATTTTTGAAAAAGTTATAGCATTTTGAAAACAAAAACGGTGTTTTTTTTTAAATTCATAACTTTTTTTGAGTTGGATGAAAAAATTCTGAAAAACGTCTTTCGTGAGCTAGCCAATTCAGCCAATTCTAAAGGGGTCGGGTTCAAAATTGGTCGAAATGGGATGGAATACCCCATATATATATGCTATGTTATTAATAAATAAATATATTAAAGCAAGCACATAGCTAAAAAATTCAAGTAAACAAAATATAGAAATTTAAAAGATTTGTTACTTACATCGTTGCGTTGCAGGCGAAACCCGGTCACGGAATTTATGGCAATGCTAGTCATTTTGGTCACTTTTCGTTGATTTTGTTTGTTTGTTTTTAATTTTTGTAAATTTTCTGCTATCTGCGCGAAAATGGTGTGTACGAAATCGCCGACAGCGCCACCGCCAAAGACGCCAATGTTACAGACACTTTTGTTGTATGAACGACAAAATAGCTAGAATTTTTCTTTACGGTGTGCGTTATTGACATCAACGCTATCTATTATTATTAACTTTTATTTTCGTTTTGTTTCAATTATCAGTGATCGTTGATTAAGAAAATCTGCGCATTTTTCCTTTTACATACTTCGTTTTTTATTTACCTATAGAGAATATTTAACAGTTAATAATTAACATTTCTTCTTTAAATTTTTATTTTTATTTTATTTTTGCTTTATGGGCGCATTTTATTTTTAGTTTATATTTATGTATGTATTGTTACTCATTTTATATAAAATACCAAATATTTTTGTATAGTAAAACAATTTTTTTTTATAATTGTTTATTATCTATATATATAAAAATGAAGTGATGTTCGTTCCTGTCCATTTTTTGGGGCCGATACGGGGCCAATTTTATTCGTTCTTTTTTCATATTATAGGGATCAAATAGGGGAAGGTTTTTAGCAAAAAAAAATTTTTTTATTTTCTAGGGTCTTGAGATATAGGTCAAAACGTGGACCCGGATAACCCTACGATGTGTTTTTATAATATGGGTATCAAATGGAAGCTTCTGATGAGTACTTTAATATGGGGTACTTTTCGTACCCCTAGGGGACTAGGGTCTCGAGATATAGGCCAAAGTATGGACCCGGGTACCCCAAGAATGTGTTTATACAATATGGATATCAAATGAAAGCTGTTGATGAGTTCTTTAGCAGAGGGTAATTTTCATACATCTGGGTGACTAGGGTCTCGAGATATTGCTTAAAACGTGTATCAGAATAATATTAGATGTGTTTTTACATTATGGGTATCAATATTCACATATGATAATAATAATCTCACAAATGTGATTTTTTTTTAATCCAGGCGCAGAAACGAAAAAAAAGTTAGTGCTATGAATTATTATTCATATCGATTAATGATTCGTGAAAATGAAGAATCTCACATTATGAAATGCAGAAGATTGTTTCACCAATTTTTCGTGGATATGTATGCAAAAATTGAGACCGAGCGCTTAAACTATATCAAATTCAACCAGACTAAGTTATGGTCCGAGGTATACATTCACTTACGGGATGCAGTGAATAACGATGGAAATGTGAATGACATCGGTAGAATGATCATATTACCAGCAACATATACTGGTAGCCCGCGACACATGCATGAATATGCACAGGATGCTATGGCGTATGTTCGCGCTTATGGACGGCCGGATCTGTTTATTACTTTTACATGCAATCCGCAATGGAGTGAAATCAAAGACCATTTGTTTCCTGGCCAATCCCCAATTGATCGACACGACATAACTGCACGTATTTTCAAACTAAAACTAAAATCATTTATGGACTTTATTGTCAAACATAGTGTTTGGAGAGGTGCGTTGTTATATGTATTCTGTTGAATGGCAAAAGCGGGGATTACCGCACGCACACATTTTGATTTGGTTGGTTGATAAAATTAAACCGAGTCAAATTGATAGTGTGATATCAGTTGAAATACCGGATCAAACGATTGATCCAGATTTCTTCGAAGTCGTCACAAAAAATATGATACATGGACCTTGAGGTGCATTGAATGTGAACTCTCCGTGCATGGTTGATGGAAAATGTTCGAAGCGATACCCACGAGCATTAATTTCGGATACGGTCACAGATGACCATGGATATCCGGCATATCGTCGTCGATCCACTGATGACAATGGTAAATCAACGATAATTAAGATCGGAAATCAAAATGTTGAAGTTGACAATGGTTGGATTGTTCCATATTGTCCATTGTTGTTCAAAATATTCAAAGCGCATATTAACGTGGAATACTGTAATTCCGTTAAATCAATTAAATACATTCGCAAATATGTAAATAAAGGAAGCGATATGGCTGTATTCGGTGCAGTCAAAAATGACAACGACGAGATTAAAACTATCAAATGGGGCGTTATATAAGGAGTAACGAAGCAATATGGCGAATTTTTTTCATTCCCAATACACGAAAGACATCCAACAGTCGTTCATTTAGCGGTTCACCTTTAAAATGGCCAACACGTTTATTTTACTCCTGAAAATGCAGCGCTTAGAGCAACAAGTGCACCGTATACAACTTTGACTGCCTTTTTTCATTTATGTCAATCGGACGATTTTGCAAGAACATTGCTATATGCAGAAGTGCCACAATATTTCACATGGGATAAATCCAGGAAAACATTTCAAAGACGAAAACAAGGAAAACCAGTTCAAGGTCATCCTAATGTGTTCTCAACGGATGCATTGGGATGCATTTATGCAGTTCATCCAAATAATTCTGAGTGTTTTTACTTGCGATTGTTGTTAATTAATGTTCGTGGCCCAACATCATTCCAAGCTTTAAGAACAATTAATGGTGAATTGTGCGCTGCATATCATGAAGCATGTCAACAATTAAATTTGTTGGAGGTTGATAAGCATTGGGAAGATAAGCTTTCCGTTTCAGCTGTAATAGCCAGTCCACATCAAATACGAACATTATTTTGCAATGTGCTCCCCATCTAATCCATTGGAATTATGGAATAATTTCAAAGATTATATGGCAGATGATATTTTAAACCAAATGCGTCGAAATACTGCAAATTATAAGTTGGAATTCACATTGGAAATTTACAATGAAGCATTGATAAGAATTGACGACATTTGTTTGTCGATGTCAAACAAATCGTTAGTACAATTGGGCATGCCAGCAGCAAATCTTCCAATGCATGATATGTTCAATCGAGAACTGGAGCGTGAATACCATTGTGATTGTAATGAACTAAACACATTAACATCAAACTTAACGAAATTGAATGACCAACAGCAACATGTTTATGATACAATCATGAATAATGTTAGCCATGGAACTGGTGGATTGTTTTTCTTGGATGCTCCTGGGGGAACAGGCAAGACCTTTTTGATTTCATTGATATTAGCAGCAATTCGATCAGATAACGTTGCATTGGCACCCGCTTCTTCCGGAATAGCGGCTACATTACTGGAAGGCGGTCGCACAGCACATTCTGCATTAAATTTGACTTTGAATATGCAGGTAAATGAAACAACAACATGTAATATTTCGAAAACATCTGGAATAGCAAAAGTTCTTAAAGTATGTAAGCTCATCGTATGGGACGAGTGTACTATGGCACACAAGAAATCATTGGAAGCACTTGATAGAACTTTGAAAGCTTCTTCGTAGAGCCGAACAGTCTTTGAAGGTGCCATGATTTTATTGGCTGGAGATTTCAGGCAAACATTACCTGTCATCCCAAAATCCACGGCTGCAGATGAAATTAATGCATGTTTAAAATCATCGTATTTATGGAGACATGTAAACACGCTTACATTTACTACAAACGTACGTGTTCAACTACAAAACGATCCGTCAGCAGCTGAATTTTCACAGCAATTGCTGAAAATCGGAAATGGTCAAATGTCTGTCGATCCAACAGGAATGATTACATTGTCTAACAATTTCTGCACTTTTTCACAGTCTAGGGGCATTGATACAGAGTGTATTTACAAACATAAGTAGTTCAACATTACAAAAACTATGATTGGCTCAGGGAAAGAGCCATTTTAGTTGGGAAAAATAAGGACGTCAATGTTATAAATGCAGCTATTGTGGATCAAATACCTGGTGACATAGTTGCATATAAGTCAATGCACACTATTACTGATCAAGATAATGTCGTAAATTATCCAACTGAAATCTTAAACTCACTCGATTTGCCAGGCCTACCACCTCATAATTTACGATTAAAAATGGAGCACCGATTAATATGCTGCGCAACATAAATGTGCCACGACTTTGCAACGGTACCAGACTCGCTGCGAAGAAGCTAATGGGTAACGTTATCGAAGCAACAATTTTGAAAGGGAAGAACAAAGGAGAAGGCGTTTTCATACCCAGAATTCCACTGATTCAGACGGATTTACCATTCGATTTCAAACGTTTGCAGTTCCCTATTCGCCTTGCCTTCGCTATGACAATTAATAAGGCACAATGATAGTCTCTACAAATGTGCGTTATTAATTTAGAATACCCAATTTTTTCTCATGGACAATTGTCCATGTATGTAGCTTGCTCTCGAGTAGGCAAACCATCGTCATTATTCATTTACGCGAAAGATGGAAAAACCAAAAACGTTGTCTACCAAAAGGTGTTACAATAAAGTTCGAATGAAATTGTATCAAAGAATTTGCTTTATTTCGTATTAATTTTATTCTCTTTAAGCAAATCGTTGAATTTATCGCCTAGCGAAGCGGACGAGGGTACGCTAGTCTATAATATAAAAATAAGTCGGGTTTTCCTTCCTGACGCTATAACTCCCAAACGCACTAACCGAATTCCACGGTTTTGCATTCGTTGGAAAAGTCTCGGGATCCGTGAGGTTTATAGTAAAGAAAATTCAGGATCGGCGGACAGGGTCTCGAGATATAGGCCAAAACGTGGATCCGGGTACCCCTAGAATGTGTTTATAGAATATGGATAACAAATGAAAGCTGTTGATGAGTGCTTTAGTAGAGGGTAATTTCCATACCCCTGGGTGACTAGGGTCTCGAGACATAGGCCAAAACGTGGGCCGGTGAACGCCTAGATAGTGTTTTTACATTATGGGTATCAAATTGAAACTGTTGATGAGTGCTTTAGTACAGAGTAAGTTTTACACCGCTGGGTGACTAGGGTCTCGAGATATAGGCCAAAACATGGACCCGGATACCCCTAGAATGTGTGTGTATAATGGATATCAAATGAAAGCTGTTGCTGAGAGCTTTAAAGTAATTTTCATTGTGATATTCGATTTAGTCGCATCAACCTGGCAAAACTGATAAATATGCATGCGATGCCGAAATAAAGACATGAATTAATAATACCCACATACCTATTTATATACGTCCTATTCGATTTGCCTGAAATTTGGTATATAAATTTGCTTGACTGAGACTCGGAGTGAGACTGGGACTGAGACTCGGAATGGGACTGGAACAAAATACATCCACCCCCTGGGACTGGCAATAAGATATGAAGGGGAATGAGAAAAATTTGAGAGAAGAGAAAAGAGAGAAGGAGAAGGAGTGAATGCGAAGATTCGGAAAAAGTGTAGAGGGGCGAGGGCAGAGTTAGACGGAAAAAGCTTATTAAAATGTATGCAGATAGACCAAATTTAGGGCAGAACAACGTCTGCCGGGTCTGCTAGTTTTTTAATAAAAAAATTTATATTTTATTACATTCGTACTATTTTTGTTTTTTAATAAAAAATTATATTTTTTCTTAACAAAAAATTTCATCACGGTTAAATTGTTGTATCAATGTGCTAAATTAATAAATTTATCGCGAGTCTGAATCGAGCTCAATGCCTAACAATAATTATTTTATCATTATTATTGTTATGATATATTTTTTCTTAATTGAAAGAAAAAATTTAGACAACTGGCAAAGCTCGTTGTATAGATCCATTTCGGGAACTGCTAAATTCCTTCATCGGCAACGTTGAGGCGTCGCTGCTATAAGCATTCAGCTATTACAGCGGTTGTTTATTTGCCTTCATTATTTCTACTTCTATTCGGTTCTTTGCCAATTGATATTCACAGCACTGCGACATCTGTTGCAGAATAGTTGTGAAAATTGGAATTGTTTATGGCGATGATTCCATAGTGTCATATTTTATTGACACTATTTCCCCGAGCTCTGGGATGTATTAACAATTGTTTTGTCCTACTGATTTGTAAGATCGTGAGTTTGAAACGAGCTCAAGGCCTAACAATAATTATTTCATCATTATTATTTTTATGATATATTTTTTCTTAATTGAAAAAAAAATTTTTTTTTAATAAATTTATGTTTTTTTCGAAAATATGTTTCTGTTTCTTACAAACTTTTTATTTAAAAAATTTTTTAAATGTGAACTTTTCTGTAAGTAGCGAATTGAAAAATTTTAAAAAGGCTCATACATATGTATATAAAAAAATTTAAGCAAACCAAAAAAAATATATTTTCTTAAAAAATAAATGAAACTAAACAAAAACTAAGATTATTTAAAAAGACATTACAAAAACAATAACTTTTATAAAAAGAATTTGGGTTTTTTGTAAATGTGAAATTGAAAATTTTTAAAAAAATAAAAACGATTCCAAGCACATTTTAATAAGCCAACCAAAAAAAGTGTATGAAAAAATTATTTTCCCAAATTATTAAATAAATTTTAAAAATCTAATTTTAAAAAAACAAACAAATTAAAAAGGGACAGTAAACCAAAATTTAGTTTAAAAGACAAAAAACGTTAAAAAATTAAGGCTATAATAAAATTCTATTTAAATGATAAGAAAAGGAATACGTTTATTTAAATGATAAGAAAAGGAATACGTTTAAGACAAACAAAATATTTTATAAAAAGAAAGTTTAGGGAAGAAACATTTTTTTTTATATAATACAATAAAAATAGAGATACACTTACACAAATATACAAAAATACTATGAGGAAAGACAAAAATAATGACAAAAAATCTATCTTGATAAAAAAATTAAATAAGTATTTGTAAAGCAAACTTTAGATAAAAATAAAGTAAAATGTATTACCATTTTTAAGCTTTAATGAAAGACTAATAAATAAATAAAAAAATAACAGTGATTAAAATTCAGGATAAAAAAAATTTTAGTTTTAGAGCAGCTTCAAAATGAATAAGTTTAACATAAAATAATATTAGAGAAAATAACAAAAAAAAAAACAATTGTATAAAGCAATATGAGCATAACTCGCTAATAAAATACATAAAATAATATTTTGTAAAAACAAAATTTAGGAAATATTGAAGAAAAACTTGCAAAAAGAATCAAAATAAACTTTATTCAAAATTTAATAGACTTCAAAAAATATAATTTCATACAAAAATATATAAAAACAAAATTTTAATAGCCTTATAAGTGTATTTTTATTTTGAGCCTTGAGCTTAATAATTAACCAAAAAATAAAAACAAAATTTTAGAAAATAACAAAAAATTTAATAAGGATAAAAAAATTTCGAAGGTAAAATAAAATTTGAAAAATGTACAGAAAAAATTAAATTGAATCAAAAAACAAGTAAGGAAGGCTAAGTTCGGGTGTAACCGAACATTACATACTCAGTTGAGAGCTATGGTGGCAACATAAGGGAAAATAACCATATAGGAAAATGAACCGAGGGAAACCCTGGAATGTGTTTGTATGACATGTGTATCAAATGAAAGGTATTAAAGAGTATTATATGAGGGAGTGGGCCATAGTTCTATAGGTGGACGCCATTTAAGGATATCACCATAAAGGTGGACCAGGGCTGACTCTAGAATTTGTTTGTACGATATGGGTATCAAATGAAAGGTGTTAATGAGTATTTTAAAAGGGAGTGATCCTTAGTTCCATAGGTGGACGCCGTTTCGAGATATCGCCATAAAGGTGGACCAGGGGTGACTCTAGAATGCGTTTGTACAATATGGGTATCAAACGAAAGGTGTTAATGAGTATTTCAAAAGGGCGTGGGGCTTAGTTCTATAGGTGGACGCCTTTTCGAGATATCGCCATAAAGGTGGACCAGGGGTGACTCTAGAATGTGTTTGTACGATATCGGTATCAAATTAAAGGTATTAATGAGGGTTTTAAAAGGGAGTGGTGGTAGTTGTATAGGTGGTCGCCTTTTCGAGATATCGGCATAAAGGTGGACCAAGGGTGACTCTAGAATGTTTGTACGATATGGGTATCAAACGAAAGGTATTAATGAGTATTTTAAAAGGGAGTGGGCCTTAGTTCTATAGGTGGACGCCTTCTCGCGAGACATAGCCATAAAGGTGGACCAGGGGTGACTCTAGAATATGTTTGTACGATATGGGTATCAAATGAAAGGTGTTAATGAGTATTTTAAAAGGGTGTGGGGCTTAGTTCTATAGGTGGACGCCTTTTCGAGATATCGCCATAAAGGTGGACCAGGGGCGACTCTAGAATGTCTTCGTACGATATGGGTATCAAATTAAAGGTATTAATGAGGCTTTTAAAAGGGAGTGGTGGTAGTTGTATATGTGAAGGCGTTTTCCAGATATCGACCAAAATTTGGACCAGGGTGACCCAGAACATCATCTGTTGGATACCGCTAATTTATTTATATATATATAATACCACGAACAGTATTCCTGCCAAGATTTCAAGGGTTTTTTATTTCGCCCTGCAGAACATTTTCATTTCATTCTACTTAATATGGTAGGTGTCACACCCATTTTACAAAGTTTTTTTCTAAAGTTATATTTTGCGTCAATAAACTAATCCAAATACCATGTTTCATCCCTTTTTTCGTATTTGGTATAGAATTGTGGCATTTTTTTCGTTTTTCGTAATTTTCGATATCGAAAAAGTGGGCGTGGTCATAGTCCGATTTCGGCCATTTTTTATACCAATACAAAGTGAGTTCAGATAAGTACGTGAACTGAATTTTGTAAAGATATATCGATTTTTGCTCAAAGTTATCGTGTTAACGGCCGAACGGAAGGACAGACGGTCGACTGTGTATAAAAACTGGGCGTGGCTTTAACCGATTTCGCCCTTTTTCACAGAAATAAGTTATCGTCCCAGAATCTAAGTTCCTACCAAATTTCACTAGGATTGGTAAATTTTTGTTCGATTTATGGCATTAAAAGTATCCTAGACAAATTAAATGAAAAAGGGCGTAGCCACGCCCATTTTGAAAATTTCTTTTATATTTGCATTTTGTTGCACCATATCATTACTGGAGTTGAATGTTGACATAATTTACTTATATACTGTAAAGATATTAAATTTTTTGTTAAAATTTGACTTTAAAAAATTTTTTTTTTAAAAGTGGGCGTGTTCGTTCCCCGTTTTTGCTAATTTTAATTAAGCATACATATAGTAATAGGAGTAACGTTCCTGCCAAATTGCATCGCTTTATTCGTCTTTAGTAATGAATTATCCCACTTTTTCGGTTTTTTGAAATTTTCGATATCGAAAAAGGGGGCGTGGTTATAGTCCGATATTGTTCATTTTAAACAGCGATCTGAGATGATTGCTCAGGAACCTACGTACAAAATTTCATCAAGATACCTCAAAATTTACTCAAGTTATCGTGTTAACGGACGGACGGACGGACATGGCTCAAACAAATTTTTTTTCGATCCTGATGATTTTGATATATGGAAGTCTATATCTATCTCGATTCCTTTATACCTGTACAACCAACAGTTATCCAATCAAAGTTAATATACTCTGTGAGCTCTGCTCAACTGAGTATAATAAAAGCAATTTTAATAAAAAAAATTAGGCATTGATATAACTAAAGCTTTATAAAAATGCTCAAACAAAATTTTATTAAGAATTTTTGTTGTTATTCCGTCCTAATATAAAATAATAAGAAAAAAATAAGTTCCAGCAAAAGATAATAAAATAAACTTAATCAAAGTTTAACAAATTATTTTTACAAAATAACTGCTTTAGACAAAAACTAAAAGAATCATGAAAAAAATTTCAAAAAAATTAAAAAAGGAAGCAGTAAACAAAAAAAAATTATAAAATTGTAAACAGTAATACAATTTTAATAAATCTGTAAAAAAAAAGTTAGGTAAGAATGGAATAAAAAAAATTCAATAGAAATATAATGAGAACCAAATTTGACAAAGAATTAATAAATCAAATTACAAACATGCAATAAAAGATTTAAAAATACATTTTTAGCTACATAAGTAATTCAAGTTTATAAAAAAGAAATAAAATTGTCAAATAAAATTTCGAAAATGATAACAAGAAACGTACATAAGCAAAAAATATTTTTTTTTGAAAGCAATCAAGAAATGCAGCAAAATAAAAGACATTTAAAAAAATTTCCGAATTTAAATGAATAGGGACGCAAAAAACACGATTTTATGAAAAGAAACTTGTAAATTATAAAAATTATAATACAGAATCTTTTTATGAATTTAAGTTTATTTAGTATTAAACTTTTTTATTTAAATTTATGCGTACAGTTTTTATTTTATTTGTATACTAATTAATCAATTTAAATTTATTTTTATTCCGATTCCCCGTTTTCTTATTAAGTTGTATCGTTCTATAAACTCTTTCATTTCTTTTAAACCTTGAATGTATTTTTGTTTTTGATAATGTTCCGCAACTCTTACATATTTTAAGATTTCGTCAGCTATGGTTAGCTTATATAGGTTTTTAATAATTGTTAAATTATTATATCTTGTTTTTGGTTTTTATTTCAATTTTTTTTGCAAACAAATTTTGATTTAAAATAAAAAAATCAGATCTCTTATGAAAATTTATTTTTTTATACAATTTTGTTTTAATAAGCTTTTTATTTTATTTTTAAATTTTAAATTTGTTATTAATTTATTTAAAATCTTTGATTTTATTTGTGTTGTTAAAATAAAATTTTCTTATAGAAAATAGTCCATAAAGATATTGCCTTGGGAAAGTTATTTAAGTTAACTTTTTATACAATCTCTTACAGGTTTAGTTTTTTTTTTATTTAAATACATATTTTCAATTGTAAATAATTTAATTGCAAAATGCAATTTGAGATTTAAGTGCAAATACTTTTAATTCAATTGATTTAATTGCTATTAACTTTTTTAATCCATTAATTAATTGATTAAAAATTTAACTGTTTAACGCCCAACACTGCTCCAAACTATTTTCCTTAAATATTTTCTATAAAATTTTAATCATTTTTTTATTTTTTTACAATATTATTTTATCAAACATTTCATTTTATTTTATTTTATTTATTTATTATTATTTTTTTTTTCATTTTTTGATTCATGTTTTCTCTTGTTATAGAATATATTTTTTTTATTCGATTTACTTTTGTTAAACCTATGAGATTTCACTTTATTTTTTGTTAATTTTTTTCCAATTTTACTCAAAATTTGGGCTGCCATTCAATTTGATTTTTTTGTTTTATTTCGTCTCAGTTGCATTTATTAATAAAAATTTTTTTCTTATTGCCTTAAATTTTATTTCATTTTACTGTTCACTTCGTTTAAAAATTACTATTTTTTTTAATAATTTCAACTTTTTAATTTTTTATTATTGAAGTTTTATTTTGAGTCAGACTAGAAGAAATGCAAGCCATCTTTCCTACCAGTTTAAATTAACTTTTTCAAATTTTTGCCTTTCGCTCGCTCAGTGCATGGTAAATGGAACAAAACTGCAGCACCTTTGTCAAGTCTTGCACTTTATGTATACAAGAGATATTTGTATGCGTAGGCCTCCCGCACGGAATTTGTGCGAATGTATGCATAAAATTTAGTATACCAACAAAATTTCGGAAAGTTATAAAGAAATTATGACTTTCTGTTCGTTTATTACGTATTTATTTATTTAATTATCTCAACTCTTTCATAACTTTTATCAACACGCAATCGCTTTTGTTGTTTGAATTCTTTATTTTTTTTTTTTTCGTAGTTATCAGCTGCACGTTAACTAGAAGAAGAATCAACTGGCTGCACTTTGTTATCAACGTTGTTGTTGTTTTTTTTTTCACCGTTTTCTTTTATAAGTTTCGTTGTATTCAATAGATATTTTATTCGTTCCTTTTTAGTTTATTATTTGTTTTTGATTAGTGCAAACGTAGATATAAATTGATTTTTGCTTCTTTGTTGTATTTGCTGCTGCGATTGCTGCTCAGTTGACATGTTATTCTGCTTTGTGTTATCTACAACGGTTAGCTAAACAGCGCTATGTATTTTATATCATTTTTGCAATTCTTTTTTGTTTGTTGATAAATTTACATACATATTTTCATTTTACTTGGACTTCCGCTTATGATTTTCCAGCTCTTTTCGGTTTCTTATCTATTTTGAACGAGTATGGCCCCAATCAAAATAAGAAATACAGCAAAAGTTACACACCTACACAGAACTCTGTATAGCTATGTATATGGAATTGTAAATACGCACTCACTCATATAGATTTATAATATATACGCCAATGAATGTATTGTAATTAACACGAACTCGTCAATTGTGCATTTTGTTAATCTAAGCTTAAGAAAAAAGCTAAATTTCTTTTTTTTATCGCAAAATGTCTTTTTTAATTTCAAATTACTTTTTCTCAATATTTCGTAAGAGCATACACACACGCACACACTAATGCAAGATATCGAATCCGATCGAATCACTACCGATTTTTGTTTAACAAACTTATCGTTTTTATTTTTTCAAACAATTTTTTCCAAGAAAGGAACAATTTGCTTTCAAATTGATATTAATTTTATGTTTTCTTTTTTTTCACTCTGCTAATAATCTGCTCGTAGCATAAAGAATACAATGAGAATTACTTCGATAAGCAAACGAACGTCGCCGACGACGAATGATAGCGAATTGAATTGCGTTGGAGCTGCTCCAAGCATTCACAGCGTATAAAATTCTTTCTGTTGGCTACTTCTTATTTTTTCTTTTATTCTTTGCTACACATTTCTTTTCATTTGGCTACCCAAATTGAAAAGTGTCCGACGAAATGGTAAAAAAATAAAGCGCTTGAAAAATAAACTTCGGCGGAATACACAAGTTTGTGTGTTGTAATTTTGCACGAGCACAAGAATTCGCACCGAAGTGAAGTGTACACAAACATGAACACTTACGTTGAGTGGTGGTTTTTGATAATTGCAAATTTGTTATGCGTAGTTGGAATTGTTCCTGGTCGAATGACTTGTTTGTTGCCTGCACAGCTGGTTGTTCTCTGCATGCTCTGCTCTGCTGCTGCTGCAACTCTCAATTTCGCTTCGCCTCCATTTTCGTTGCACTTTTTTTGTTCTCTTATGGTTCTCTTGTTGTTGCTATATATTTTTGTCCAATTTTCTTTTGTGTTTGTATTTATCGTTTCGTATTTTTAAATTTCGCACGGTTGCATTGCTTTATTATTTTTAGGACTTTAAGGCAGACTTACATAACGCTTTGGTTAAAATATTGTTAAAGTGCGTACACACTAAGTGGAGCGAGGGGAATATTTTGAATAAGGTGCCACGATTTTCCAACTTGTTTATTTTTCGAGAGGTGGCGTGGGTCCTAAAAATCACAAAATTATCATCCGCAACTCCAGGAAACTCTTGGTTTATGAAATATAAGCTTTTTAATTTCCAAATTTAGTAAAATTTCAACTTAAGTGCTGCACTTAAAATTCGAGTCCCATATGTCGATAGCGGTATCAAAAGACGCGTATTTGCGTCAAGATTCAAAATCCGAAAGAAGAAACTATATTTTTAATCTCGTTTAAAAGTTATTCGCGGAAAACACGTCGGTACTATTGTCGCTTTTTTCGTTGTGGCAATTAAACAAACGAAAACAAATGAAGGTTGTGAATAGTGTTGCCAGCTCCGCAACAATATCTTTTTATCTGGGTAGAACATTATAAGGTGGTGGCACGTCGACATAAATGGAAACAAACATACACTATCAATGTATACCACCTTCATTTGTTTTCGTTTGTTTAATTGCAACAACGAAAAAATCGACAATAGTACCGACGTGTTTTCCGCGAAGAACTTTAAACGAGACAGAAAATATAGTTTCTGCTTTCGGATTCTGAATCTTGACGCAAATACGCGTCTTTTGATACTACTATCGACATGTGCGACCCGAATTTTAAGTGCAGGACTTAAGTTGAAATTCTACTAAATTTGAAAATTAAAAAGCTATATTTCATAAACTAAGATTTTCCTAGAGCTGCGGATGATAACTTTGTGATTTTTAGGACCCCCTCTACCCCTCCAAATCAACAAAAGTTTGAAAATCGTGGCACCGTATATAAAATCCAACCCTATGTCACACTTGACTGCTCGAGCGAATGAAAGAAAGAGAGAAAAAAAACAAGAGCTAAAGGAAAATTACGTAAAAATTGCCCATAAAAAACAGCTGGTCTTTTGTTTACATCCGCAATGCGCAATCTTGTGTGTGTGATTTGTGGCGCGACATGTAGCGGCAGGGGCGCCTCACTTATTTGCCCATTTCATCAACATTGCCGCCCATGGACGCGCCGCGCAGTGCTGCTGCCTCTAGGTATGAATTGATCCATAAGAATACATGGAAATAAGATGTGGGCGTGACCACCGTTCCTAAAAACATCACCCCGGGCACAGGAGGCTTAAAGTTTGATATTAAAGTTACCAAAAAAATGCAAGAAAACGCAGTGAATTGAGCACATATCTATATATATATAAATCAAATTCTGTGTGTATGTGTGCGTGTGCAAAGAGGATAAATACAATAAGAGCCGTCACTCGTTATTTTGTGGCGAGTATCTCGCTGGAAATTGAAAAAATTGATGCCGAATGTTTTCTGAGAGGGACATTTTTAATTGTCTCGCATTTATCCATGCCGTGTAGGCCCCTTGTGCAACTGTGATTTTTGGAAAAAGAATTATATAAACTAATTAAATACAGTCGAAAAATAAAAACAAATACCCCACGAAAATGTATAGAAGACATTTATAAACATCTCGCCCAAAAAAAAAGTAGCGACTACCTCTCAGTATACATCGAGTAAATGCCAAAAAAATAACGAGTGACGGCTCTTATTGTATTTATCCTCTTTGGTGTGTGTGTGTGTTCGCTATGGAAACGTGTTTCCCACACTTCAGTCATCACCAAATTTTGGCTATAGGTTCCTTCGATCAACACGAATGTTTTCGGCTAAAAATAATTTCGATATATATAAAAGGGGCGTGACACCTCACATACAAATGGAATCTTTGGTACTGCATAACTCTGAAGGTATATGCCAGAACATTGAAATTCAGTAAGGAGTTATATGAAGTCAATCCCTAACACCACCAAGAAAATGTGGAATTGGGAAAAAGGGAGCGTGGCACTTCCCATACAAATGGAATATATCATACTGCATATTTCTGGATGTAGTAATGATAGCATAATGAAAATTGGTAAGGAGCTATATGACGTTAAGTCCTAACACTTA
This sequence comes from Eurosta solidaginis, assembly GCF_040869045.1. Lineage (NCBI taxonomy): Eukaryota > Metazoa > Arthropoda > Insecta > Diptera > Tephritidae > Eurosta > Eurosta solidaginis. The sequence goes on from NC_090321.1 coordinate 256,221,646, forward strand.
ACCTACTGCGATAAAAGATTGTGAAAATATTAATAAGTTTAAAGTAAAAATATTTTTATATTATAAAACAATATTTAATGAAACAAATGTTTACTTAACATCAACTAGGTCTTAAATAAATCAAAAAAAAAAATATACACACCTCCAGTAAAATGTGGAATTGGGAAAAAAAGGACCTTCCCTACAAATGGGATTTTTCAGAACTATGGCTGTCGTACAAACATAGATTATTTTAACACCTAAAGTTTGACTGCATTGTTGAGTTTGGCTGTTATTCCTTTTGGACGTTTAGTACTCTGCCCCCGCTAAAAAAATTTGTTAGCTTCGGTCTATCTCCATCTTCTATAAAATTAAAATCTGAGTGTGGGTTCCATACAGAATCGTATATCCCACACCTCAATCATCACCAAAAATTGGCTATAGGTTCCTTCGATCAAGGCGAAGATTTTTTAATATTTCACAATTAAGAATTTTCAATTTAAATTTTTTTTTGCTATACGAACGAGCAATCTTAGCTCCCAAAAATGATCATGTTAACAAAACCATTCAAAACCAAATTCCTGTTGAAGTGACGAAATACAAATCGATCGACACAGTTACAGATGAAGATCAAATTGTTAATTATCCAATTGAATTTCTAAACTCTTTAGAACCACCAATCATGCTTCTTCGGAATTTAGACCCACCAAAATTGTGCAATGGAACCAGACTTTGCGTTAAGAAATTAATGCCGAATATAATCGAAGCAACGAAGGACAATCGCTTACTGTTGCAGGATTAAATTTAGAGAGATCATGCTTTACCCATGGCCAGCTATATGTTGCTTGCTCTAGAGTTGGAACGCCAAAAAATTTGTTTATCTTTGCACCGAACGAAAAAACCAAAAATATTGGGTGCCCACTTGCATTACAATAAGATACAATAAAAAACTGTTTTAAACGAAAATTTCACCAAATATGCGTACATAATTCAGTTCAATTTACAGAAACATAAACTAAATTATCAACAAACAAAACAGAAAAAATTACGCAAATTCATTATATCTCGGGCATTACAACGTACGCTGGGTAAAGCTAGTGTATAAATAAAAAGGAATGATCATGTTCAAATCCTGCGTCGTTAGACTGACAAAGATGCTTATATCTCTAAAGATGCAGGATGCAGGCTCACGATGGGCATATTAACGCCATACTTCCCTCTGGCCTTGCTGCTGTTGTTGTATTAACGATAAAGAAACTCTGCGAAGCCTTTGTGGAGTGTTATCGCTGTTGATAGTCCTTTGCCGGATATGGATCCGGTACGTTCCCGTAGCAAAGCACCATTAAGATACTAGCCCGACCATCTCGGGAATGATTAATATGACCACATTAAACCTTCTAGGCCATAGCGCTTTCCCACTCCCTAGTTCCATGAGGAACTTGGGGTTGCCAGAGCCTCGCCTGTTAAATATGTGAATGATACATTAATATTTGTAACAGGATTCCACTCGCGTATGTGAGGTTGACAATTGGGTTGCGGAAGCTTTGAAGCTATAAAGCTTTGTATTGCGTTTATCAACCCCTTGAATCCCTGCCTTGTGGTGTCCCATGCTTATAAGTTGGGCCTCGTTAGTAACAGCAGATTTAGAAAGTGCGAGCTGGAGGAAGAAACGGTTGAGCACGTTCTGTGTCGTCAGGTCAAGGCTCCTGCTACTAGGAGCGCCAGAGTTGCCAGACCTGGAATTATCTATTAAGCTATATCCCAGAAAACGGTTCGTATTCGCCAAGAAAATTAAATTATTTTATAACATTAGTCCTGGCCCCAAATTTCAACCTTCGCTAACGCTAAAACGCTATCTCAAAAAAAAAAAAAATCTTAAACAGTATCAAGCGCGCAGAAAAGTACGCAACATACAGTACCATCAAGGAGGATAAATAAATAAGAGCCACCAGTCTGCTACGAGTGGCGAGTAACTCGCTAGAAATCAAAAAAATTGATGTCTAATATTTTCTGTGAGGAACATTTTTAATTGTATCGCATTTATCCATGCCGCGTAGGCGCCTTAAGTTAGGTTAGGTTGCAAGGGCTGAGCTGAACACTATGGTAACAGCTCACTACTTAGACCACCATTGGGCCCATTGTAATACCCTATACGGTCTCAAAAGAGGACCCCTGCCCTGCCTAAATCGGGTCAAACCACCTCGTGGAAATTATAAATTTTGCCAGAGTCTTTACTTCATAGCAAGAGACCTCAGCGAGGTCATGTAGAAAAGGTTTACCAAGGATAGCCATCCTACGCCTATTAAGCGCTGGACAGTGACAGAGAAGGTGCTGGACGCTCTCTTCCTCTTCTATACATTTGCAGCTGCGACAATAGTCGAAATTCGTTACCCCCATTCTAGCACCATGCGTGCCTATTAAGCAATTCCCTATTAGAACCCTTATCAGGGACGATAGAACTGAATTGTTTAAAATCAGAAGCGCTTCTGTGCGCCCCTTGTCATATGAGGGCGAGGTTTGCCTGGATGTCTCACACGATGATATGGCTGACCATAGTCAATTTGCGATTCTTATAGTGCTTGTGTTCCACGAAGCCTGAAAGTGGCCATGGGTATGCCTACCGAATCATTTCCCGGAAGGATATCGTCGGTGGTGCCTCTTCTGGCCAGCTCGTCTGCTCTGCAATTGCCTTCGATATTCCTGTGCCCAGGTACCCATATAAGGCTGATACTGAAGTGCTGAGCCATCTCGTTAAGAGATCTGCGGCATTCAGTGACCGACTTTGCGTTGTCGACGAATGAGTCCAGGGCCTTTAAAGCGGCCTGGCTGTCTGAGAAAATAAACACCCGTTTCCCATCCTTAGGCATAGACCGTAGATGGTTCACAGCCCTGTGTATCGCCAGCATTTCCGCTTGGTAAACACTACAGTAATCTGGTAGACGAAAAGAGACCTCTAGACCTAGATCCGGTGAAAAGAGGCCTGCTCCCACCTTCCCGTCAAGCTTAGAACCATCCGTGAATATTTTGATGGCACCCGGTACCGTATGTTGTCTGGTATTCCAGTCCTGTCGCGATGGTATATATAACTATAATTTTTAACGAAGACGTTTTTTGGCGTGCAGTAGTCAGTGCGCACCGGTATTGGGAATGGGGCGCTCGTGCCCAGGATTGTTGCGTGTCCACTACATCCATTTGACCAGAGACCAGTTTCTCTTATGCGTAGAGCGGCGATGCCCCTATTTCCTTCGCCACCAGGTCAAGAGGTGGAAGGTATAGCATTGTGTTGAGTGCTTCAGATGGAGTGGAGCCGAGAGCATCGGTGATGCGGAGCTCCGAACTCCGTTGCACCTTTTGAAGCGTCTTAAGATAGGTAGTTTTAGCTAGTGCAGGCCACCAGACCAAGGCACCATAAAGAAGAATCGAGCGCACAATGGCTGTTTAAATCCAGTATGTCATCTTGGGGGAGAATCCCCAGGAGGTGCCAATTGCCCTCTTGCAGGTGAACAGCGCTGCTGCTGCCTTCTTGCATCGCTCCACTATATGGTCACTCCATAATAGCTTCCTATCCAGAATTACTCTCAAATACTTGACTCGATCGCCAAACGCTAAAAGCGTACCCCCAATTCTTGGCGGTGTTAGATTTGGTACCTTATACCTCCTCGTGAAGAGGACAAGCTCGGTTTTATCCGGGTTGACTTCCAAGCCTGTGGCTGTGGCCCAGTGCGAAATTTTGGATAGTGCCCCTTCCATTAGGTTGCAAAGAGTTTGCGGAAATTTCCCCCGCATCTGCTTACGCGATCACTTGGTGACCTTCTGATTCCATGAGGCGGAGTAGTTGGTTGACGGTAACCACCCGAAGTAGCGGAGAGAGAACACCTCCCTGCGGAGTGCCTCTGCCGACCGGTCTGCGGATCACGCATCCACCTAGCTCACTTTTAACCTACGCGTAAGCAGATTGTATATAAACTCCACCTGGCACGCGTCCACCCCCAGATCGGTCAGCGCCAAGGTTTTGACCTCCGGGAGAACGTTGTTGAAGGCACCCGCTATATCTAGAAATGCCACCAATGTGTATTCCTTGAGGTCTAGTGACCTTATGTAAATGTGATTTTTGGAAAGGGAATCAATTAATTAATTAAATACAGTCGGAAAAATAAACACAAATACCACACGAAATGTATAGAAGACATTTATGCACATCTCGCACAAAAAAACCTGCGATTACCCTAACCAAAAACATTACGCAAAGTAGCGAGTGACGTCTCTTACTATATTACCCTATTTGGTACCATATGGTCACAAGGAATAACAGCGTAACTGCTAAACTTATACACGGGACTTAGGAGGTTATTCCTTGGGTCCGCATGATACTAAATCTTGAATCTTGTATCCTTTTCTGCACACTTGATACTGTTTTAGATTTTTTTGGTGACAGAGTTGTGGATTTAAGGCTTGGTTTCCTCGGAAAACGGTTCCCCTTAATTACGACCGCTAAAGAACGATCGCTACACTCACCGTCATTAGCGGCACCACTTCTTTGTAAAGCTGGAAAAGTTTATCCAGCCGATTCAACCGATAATATTTTACCTAATTGATTCGTTTTTCCGTTGTTTTTTTTTATTTTACTTTTTTTATTTGTAAATATATTTTCAAAAATAAGTTTGAAATCTAAATATTTGTTTATTTTTGAGATATTTGACAAAATGTTCACCGCACTCATAATAAATAAATAAATGTAAGGCGCGATAACTTCCGAAGAGATCTAAGGCCGAGCTTCTCTTCCAATTTGCGTCGTGCCCCTCTTGATTTTCCCTTCAAATTGGCCGGACGGGACCTACATGTTTTATGCCGACTCCGAACGGCATCTACAAGGCAGAGCTGTAAAACTGTGCAATCATTTGAAATTTTAAATCATTGATTTAAGAATGCTTGCTCTTCATTCATTTATTCTTTGCTAAGGAATATGGCTTAAAAGTCAACCCTTTCTTCATTCATAGTGGAAAAAAAGACTGCACTCCTGAACTCATTCGAAGAAGGAATGAAGTAATTGAATGAAACACAAACATTTTTTAACACAGAATAAGCATTCAAATGAATGCAGTCTTTGCTGAGTGTGCACACACTTTTCTGGTACCAATCAATTATGAAAAATATCGTATATCCGCAAAACCCGCTCAAATGTCACATGGTTGTATTTAATTAAAGCCACTTCAAAATATCAACACAAATATTTAATTATTGTCCGTAATGACCAGCTTTTTCCATATTTAAATGATAATAAAGTACGAAGAAGTTAACTGGAAAAGTATTCTTATTGAAATTTTCCTAAAAATTTAATAATAAAAAAAGCAAATGACAAATATTTCAACATCCCTGTTCCGAAAACTGTCATCGTTCTAAATAAGTGTTGCCAATGTGTCATATAAAAGCCTTGCCTTAAAAAGTACTAGACTACATTTGCACGTCCTCAATTGGTCATTAAATAATTGAAGAAATGGCAATACATTATAAAAGCTCTTAGGTTCCTCCATATATTCTTCCTAGCGGTATATGGTCAAATATTGTATCTATACTGGTTTGTGAGTTTGCAAATTGCAATAGCAATATACTATTTTCTAAGAAAAATTTTCTTCTAAGCACAATTGTTTGTAATTACAGCCATTTAAAGTAGGCTATAGGTAGTTGTAGCCTTTTTGATAGCAAGGAAATTAACTTTGAATACAAATCTGCTCAAGTAAGATAGAATTCAACCAAAGCAATTCTTCAATCTTTTACCAATGCCGTGCTATAAAAAAACTGTAGTCCGATGGAGCCAGTCAATCTCTTTGTGGGGAGGGAAATTAATAACCTGTGAAGAGTTTCTCCCTATGGAATTTTTTTTTTTTGTGGCACAGATGAAGGAAAACGGGGAAGGTGAATCAGGTGAATAGAAAAAGTCTGAAACACCGTATGACGATGCCATGGAAATAGATATATGTTTATCGAAATTCTCGGAACTAGGAAGCTCCAACGAAATCGCCGATAGCATATGCACTTTGATGCATTTAAATGACTTGAACTGAAGTATCTGTTTTTGTTATATGATCGACAAAAATACCCACAATTTACTCAATGCACAATGTGTTCATTTACAAAATCCATTTTACAACAATAGCAAAATAAGTAGGACATATAGTAACATTTTGACATATAGCAAGAAAGCTATACATTGTCATTGCGAATTTTCAGCCAAATTCGACTATATCTTCATGTCTTTGGAATAATTTATATAATCAAGAGCCCTATGGTTTTATGTAAGCAAGTTATCCGCGAGATTTACCTAAAAAGGAAACCAATCAACTCACAAGAGCCTAAAATTTTTTGTTTAATAATTTGGGAAACATTTTTAAACAACGTGACATCAGGACGGACAAGGCGACAGCTGTTTCGATTATACCTTGTAAATCTCTTCAAAGCCTTTTCTCCCGGGAGTGGGAGTCGAACCCGCACTCCTACGATAGTTGAAATGGTTATAAACGCATTCAGCTACGTCATGCCTTAGTTGTTGTAAAGTTTTTCCCAATTGCCTTCTTTTTTTTTTGCATATTTTAATCTTTTACACATTGCATACTTCGTATGCAATTATGTGTTAAAGCTATGCTTGGTACGGCGGTTTTCAAAGAAACTTTGGCTTTGTTGCTGTTTTTGTTCTATTTATAGAACTACAACGAATTAACAAATTTTGTCTGTTTGTATGATTTAATAATCGGGGATTGCCCGTATTGCTTTTTTTTATTTGAAGCAATTTTTTAATTTTATAATTTGTTTAATAATTTGGGAAAAATTTAAACAAAATAAAATTAAACTAAAATTTTTTGATCTCACCCGATTAATTAAAGAAAAATCAACCCAGTTACGAAGTATACAAAATCTGATATGAAGTAGTATTTCTTATATGTCTTATGTTCGGACACAATGAGGATGATTTATGACTTTCCTGGTTTCTAATTAACTACTTCTTTATTTGTTTGCGAAATAGTACCATCGCAATATACCAGTAAATGTTTCTTTCTTTTCCGTTTCTCTTAAACAAACATAATAATTGATATTCAATAATTATAAGCCGGTGTTAACCTCATGAATTCTAAAATATTAAACTGCTTGAATTATTAGAAGGGGCTATTTTTCCTATTGACCAATTTTACGAATTTCTTGCACCCAACTCCTAAATTGATTTAACATATCTGATGGCAATGAAAGTATACAAAAAAATAACCTTGGGTAAAAAGTATTTAGTACTGAATGGAAAAAAGTGTGCATTCATTTCAAGTTTACATTCATAAAAGATTGGAAATGGTTCCCATATTCACACTCTATATTGAATTATATTTTACCATTCAATAACACACACACTTTAGCTTTGAGTTAAAGTATTTTAAGCCATTCAGGAATGGGGATATATAATATGCAACCAAAAAATCACAAATTTTTGAAGAATGCTGAGAGAATGCACACTCAATTGATTGAATCTTTTTACAGCTCTGCTGCAAGGCAGATGAGTTTTCACTGGGAGCTTTTCATGGCAGATATACACCCGGAGCGTTTGCCAAACACTGTCGAGGGGCGACCCCGCTTAGAAAAATTTTCTTCTATTTGAAAAACTTTATTTCTAAAATGTTGATGTTGCTTTGCCCGGGCTGTGAACCCAGGGCATAAGGTGTGGTAGGCGGAGCACGCTATCATCACACCACGGTGGTCGCATTCATAATAGCTGTGGGAAAAACGTTGATTAACGTATGTACCGTCATGACGGCCGTAATATTTTATGGCCTGCCGCTTTATTACGTTATGGTGGACTTCACCGTCTTCTTAGTTTCCACATAATTACTTTTACAGGCACACATTTTTGACAAAATACTCTACCGCTATGGAGCGGCCGCTATATAGCGGCACCGCTTTCGAGGAAACCAAGCCTTTATTTGTGGGGTAGTTGGGCTTTTAATGTTTGGTCGTTAAACCAATTCTTCTAGCACTATGGACACATTCAGTATATGTGAAGGTCTTTACTGACGGGCCAGTTCAACCTAACCTAACGGGTTTGTTTTTATCAATGGCCGATTATTTTCATACTCAGCTGAGCAGAGCTCACAGAGTACATTCACTTTGTTGGCATAACGGTAATCCCTAACGACGTAAACTAATCGAGATAGATATAGAATTCTATATATCAAAATTATCTGGACGAAAAACGAAATTCATTTAGCCAAGTCCCTCCGTCCTTCCGTACGTCCGTCCGTAAACACGATAACTTGAGTGAATTTTGAGGTATATTGATGAAATTTGGTATGTAGGTTCCTGGGCGCTCATCTCAGATCGCTATTTAAAATGAACGAAATCGGACTACAACCACGCCCACTTTTTCGATATCGAAAATTTCGAAACACCGGAAAAGTGCGATAATTCATTATCAAAGACGGCTAAAGCGATAAAACTTGGTAGGTGCGTTGACCTCATGACGCAAAATAGAAAATTAGTAAAATTTTGGACAATGGGCTTGGCACCACCCACTTTTAAAATAAGGTACTTTAAAAGTTTTGCAAGCTGTAGTTTGGCAGTCGTTGAAGATATCATGATGCAATTTGGCATGCACATTTCTCCTATTACTATATGTGTGCTAAATAAAAATTAGCAAAATCGGATGACGATCACGCGCACTTTAAAAAATAATTTTTTTAAGTCAAATTTTAACAAAAAATAAAACTTTTACAGTATATAAGTAAATTATGTCGACATTCAACTCCAGTAATGTGATGATGCAACAAAATACAAAACTTAAAGAAAATTTCAAAATGGACGTGGCTCCGCCCTTTTTCATTTAATTCGTCTAGAATACTTTTAATGCCATAAGTCTAAAAAAAATTTACCAATCCTTCTCAAATTTGGTAGGGGCATAGACTCTATGGCGATAACTGTTTTCCGTGAAAATGAGCGAAATCGGTTGATGCCGCGCCCAGTTTTTAGACACAGTCGACCGTGTGTCCTTCCGCTCGAGCGCTCTCGGCCGTTAACACGATAACTTGAGCAAAAATCGATATATCTTTACTAAACCTCTTTCACGTACTTATCTTAACTCACTTTATCTTGGTATAAAAAATGGCCGAAATGCGACTATGACCGCGCCAACTTTTTCGATATCGAAAATTACGAAAAATTAAAAAATGCCATAATTCTATAGCAAATATGAAAAAAGAGATGAAACATAGTAATTGGATTGATTTATTGACGCCAAATATAACTTTAGAAGAAACTTTGTAAAATGGATGTGACACCTACCATATTAAGTAGAAGAAAATTAAAAAATTCTGCAGTGCGAAATCAAAAGCCCTTGGAGTCTTGGCAGGAATACTGTTCGTGGTATTACATATATAAATAAATTAGCGGTACCCGACAGATGATGTTCTGGGTCACCCTGGTCCTTCACATATACAACTAAGGGCCACTCCCTTTTAAAACCCTCATTAATACCTTTAATTTGCTACCCATATCGTACAAACACATTCTAGAGTCACCCCTGGTCCATCCTTATGGCGATATCTCGAAAAGGCGTCCACCTATAGAACTAAGGCCCACTACGTTTTAAATAATCATTTACACCTTTCATTTGATACCCATATCGTACAAACACATTCTAGTCACCCCTGGTCCACCTTTGTGGCGATATCTCGAAAAGGCGTCCACCTATGGTACTAAGGCCTACTCCCTTTTAAAATACTCATTAACACCTTTCAATTGATACCCATATCGTACAAACACATTCTAGAGTCACCCCAGGTCCACCCTTATGGCGATATCTCGAAAAGTCGTCCACCTATAGAACTAAGGCTTACTCCCTTTTAAAATACTCATTAACACCTTTCATTTGATACCCATATCGTACAAACACATTCTTGAGTCGCCTCTGGTCCACCTTTATGGCGATATCTCGAAAAGGCGCCCGTCTATAGAACTAAGGCCCACTTCCTTTTAAAATACTCATTAACACCTTACATTTGATGCCCTTATCGTACAACACACATTATAGAGTCAACCCTGGTCCACCTTTATGGCGATATCCGGAAATGGCGTCCACCTATAGAACTATGGTACACTCCCTTTTAAAATACTCTTTAATACGTTCCATTTGAAACCCATGCCATACAAACACATCCAGGGTTACCCTAGGTTAATTTTGCTAAATGGTCATTTTCTCTTATTTTGTCTCCAAAGCTCTCAGCTGAGTATGTAATGTTCGTTTACATCCGAACTTAGTCTTCCATACTTTTTTAACCTGTAAAATGTGATTGCGCTGCCACAATCATTGTAAATTTTCCCAAGTAGCCCAACTAACAGCTGATCGGTGAAAATTCGCACATTCACACGCACAGTTCTCGAACAGTTTCAAAACAAAACTTTAGATTATTTAATTCAAATTTTAAAGTGAGATAATCCTTACAAATTTATGTATACAGAATATATATGGCGTTTTTGTTGTTATTAAAACAATAGTTTTATTTATATTAAAGCTTTTATCATTTTTTTTTTTAACTTTGAAAAATCTCCGAACACCATTCCTTCATTATATGACATTCGACTGTCTAGTCCACTGCATTCCACTCTATTCGCAACATAACCTCTAATTAAGCTGCCAAACTATATAGTAAACAATGGCCACAATTGAGTAACATTTGTATAAGGTTTGTACGAACCGATGGTTTTGGATACGGGATACGGTTACGTCACCATTAACGTGGCGTTTAAAACGGAGATCCACAATATAATGTGGCATCCCCTTTCATGTAACACTGTTGGCAATGCCATCAATTGTCACAACATTTCCAAAAAGAACGTCATCTTTGAAAAGAACTCCAAACTATTTTGACGTGACCGACGTGACGACAGATTTCTGCATTTTGTTTTTGGATTTCCCACTTTCTTTAGAAAACTGCAAAAAATGGTAGGTATTTAGTGCAATTTCATTTTCTCAATGCAAATACTAATGATTTTTGTAACTCTTTACAGACCAACTTTAGCGAGGATCAATTGGCCGGTGAGTAAATGAGGAAACAATTGGTTTATATGACGGGTTCAATGGCATTCACATAGTGGGTGTTCTGCGGATTATTGGAAAAGGCGAAATATGCCTAGGAAATCTTTATTTAAATAAGCCAATTTCTTTTAAATAAATCTTTCTTTAAAAATAATCTTTTCGGTTAGCGAGGATCGACAAGCAGTATGTTTTTTTTTTGCTTTTGATGACTCACTTTTTTGTTGGAGACAACAAACTGCAAACAAAGCAAAGTACTTGAGCGTCTTGACAAAAAAAAAAAAAACATAAAAATAACTATAACATATCAGAGAATTTTTACTTATATGTTAAGTGCCAAAACGATGACTACATCAATAAGTGGTCACCATTTTGTGTTAAACCAAAAGCTAGAAAATTTAACTACGAAGTAAAATTCTAAAACGGTGATTAATGAATTTATGATCAAACTAAAATTTATCAATTTATTGCTGTGCCTTTTGTGAATAATAATACAAAGATCAAAATGCTTCGACTGGTTGTCTCAACGCTTGAATGGAATTGTGTTGCTATTCGAGCTGCTTATTTATATCAGTTTTAATGTATTTGCTAACATCTAAGTATCGACGTTTTCCTACCTTTTTAAGGAAACTGACCGCAATACACATATGTATATAGCTACATACAAGTCAAAGTCCTTTTATAGTCAAGTTGTTTGCTTTTGGACGGTGTTGCATGCAACAACTCGAGATGCACTTTACTAGAGCTGAAGGTACCATTTTAGGAACATACGTTTATGATGAAATATTTGTTTGTGATGAGACACCTGGACTTAAAAAACACATTTATTTATGGCTGCTGTTAGCAGGAATCCTGTGTTAAGGAATCCTGTATTAAGGTATGCCTGTTGTAAGAGTCGAAAGAAACAGTTCCCCAGGTATGCAGTCTAGTGCTAGAAAGCAGTATCACCGGTGCGTACCGTATGCATTTTCTGCAAAAGACTACCAGTATTCCAAACATTAATTTACATTTCTTACTTACTTAATTGGCGCTTAACCGTCTAAACGGTTATGGCCGGATCAATAGAGAGTGTATTTATCCGAGGCTTGTTATATTTCATTGGAGTATGGTTTTACGTGGCGGGTCCCAAGTCCAGCGCACAACCCGCTCAGCGGGGGTGAAAATATTACTTGGCACGTTTATATAGCGAGCCGCTTGCTCCAAGACAGACGCCCGCTTGCAGCCGCACCTAGAGGTGTACAGACGCTGCCGATGAGATCTCCCCCGGCTAGCCCTTAAACCGATTATGTCAGAGTGGCCTAGCCAGGTTGTCGCCTTCTCACATTAGCTCACCGCTAAACGGGTGTTTAGCGGCTACTCAGAGGATACTTGGCCGCAAGCGACCGGCAGTAGTGAGCTGCTTGAACCGCATGCAAAAGAATCGCTCTGGCCATTCCCAGATGAATGGCGGTCAGAAGCTTTCCCCACTTTCGTGGACTTCTACACACGGCCCACCCTCCCCTAATTTACATTTCAGGGAGTCTTTTTTTTTTTAGCTGCAACAAGAAAAACTTTTAAAGTTAGGAACGAAACAGCAAACTTAACAGATATTGAGCATTTGAAACCCATGTCATACAAACACATTCCAGGGTTACCCTTAGGCATAGGTTTTTTAATTTCTACCCGTCCATGCTAATTGAGCTACGAAGTAGTCACTCCCTCCTAAGACCCCTTATCACCGTTTTCGTTCCTATAATTTTTTTTTTTTTTTTTATAGCTGTAACCCAACAGAGCTACATAGTTATACAACAGAGACACGATTGCGGTAAGGGTTACTTGGCAATGGTACACTTTTCCCGAATGGGGACAACTTGAATAAATTTGAAATGATTTGGCACACTGTTGAGAAAGTCAAGTATTTTGGAGTCATTCTGGATAATAAGCTATTATGGAGTTACCATATAGTGGGGCGATCCAAGAAGGCAGCAGCAGCGCTGTTCACCTGCAAGAGGGCAATTGGCACCTCCTGGGGATTCTCTCCTAAGGTGACCTACAGGATTTACACAGCCATTGTGCGCCCGATTCTTCTTTATGGTGCCTTGGTCTAGTGGCCTGCACTAGCTAAAAATACCTATCTTAAAATGCTTCAAAATGTGCAACGGAGTTCGGAGCTCTGCATTATCGGGGCTCTCGGCTCCACTCCATCTGAAGCACTCAACACAATGCTATACCTTCCACCTCTTGACCTGGTGGCGAAGGAAATAGGGGCATCGCCGCTCTACGCATAAGAGAAACAGGTCTCTGGTCAAATGGATGTAGTGGACACGCAACAATCCTGGGCACGAGCGCCCCAGTCCCAATACCGGTGCGCACTGACTACTGCACGCCAAAGAACGTCTTCGTTAAAAACTTCAGTATATATATACTATCGAGAGAAGACTGCAATAACAGACAACATACGGTACCGGGTGCCATCAACATATTCACGGATGGTACTGAGCTTGACGGGAAGGTGGGAGCAGGCCTCTTTTCACCGGAGCTGGGTCTAGAGGTCTCTTTTCGCCAACCAGATCACTGTAGTGTTTACCAAGCGGAAATGCTGGCAATAAACAGGGCTGTGAATCATCTCGGGTCTATGCCTAACGATAGTAAACGGTTGTTCATTTTTTCAGACAGCCAGGGCGCATTAAAGGCCCTGGACTCATTCGTCGACAACGCAAAGTCGGTCACTGAATGCCGCAGATCTCTTAACGAGATGGCTCAGCACTTTAGTATCAGCCTTATAAGGGATATTGAAGACAACTGCAGAGCAGACGAGCTGGCCAGAAGAGGCACCACGGACCATATCCTTTCGGGAAATGATTCGGTAGGTATACCCATGGCCACTTTCAGGCTTCATGTGAACACAAGCACTATAAGAATTGCAAATGGACCATGGTCAGTAGGGCGGGTCAATTTGTGGGGAGGCAAAAAAATCGCCCATTCCTCTGCGAAAATCATATTCTAGGGATCAAAATAAGAAACTTTGCCGAAGCATCCATACCTCTAAAACGAATTCTGATGTCCCCCCACCCCCGGAGAGGGGTAAATTTTGAAAAATCCCACTTTGACCCATTTAGAGTGCTCCAATCGAGTCCAAATGTATGACCGTCCCTCACTAACTTTGGAGGGCCGACCCACCGATGCCAGTGGCACACCCCCTGGAGCCCCCCTGGGGGTTTACCATACAAACATTTAAAAAAATCGCCGGTTTTGCACTTTACATGAAAAAATCGGCGATTTTTTTAAATTTTTGTATGGTGAACCCCCAGGGGGGTTCCAGGGTGTGTGCCACTGGCATCGGTGGGTCGGGCCTCCAAAATTAGTGGGGGTCGGCCATTTACAGTGCTCCAATCGAGTCAAAATGTATGACCGACCCCCACTAACTTTGGAGGCCCGACCCATCGATGCCAGTGGCACACCCCCTGGAACCCCCCTGGGGTTCACCATACAAACATTTCAAAATTTTGCACTTTACCCCCAGGGGGTGTGCCACTGGCATCGGTGGGTCGGGCCTCCAAAGTTAGTGGGGGTCGGTCATACATTTGGACTCGATTGGCGCACTCTAAATGGGTCAAAGTGGGATTTTTCCAAATTTACCCCTACCTGGGGGGGGGGACATCAGAATTCGTTTTAGAGGTATGGTTATTTCGGCAAAGTTTCTTATTTTGATCCCTAGAATACGATTTTCACAGAGCAGTGAGCGATTTTTAAATCGACCCGCCCTAATGGTCAGCCATTTAATCGTGTGAGACATCCAGGCTAACCTGGCCCTCATATGACAAGGGGCGCACAGGAGCGCTTCTGTTTTTAAACAAATCAGTTCTATCGTCCCTGATAAGGGTTCTAACAGGGCATTTTTTAATTGGCACGCATAATAACTTCTAAGTCAACCGTCATTTCCAAATATTTTATGAGAATCTGCGCAATGCATTTTATTCCCAATTGTATTGAGCATAATCAGCTTTTTACTTGTTCATGTTTGTAGAATTCCTTTTGCCAATTCTCTAATTATACGCTTCAGTTTAACATAAATGCAGTTGCAACTTTTACTATATGATGATCTTTGTTTGATGCGGAGGGGGTCAATGGGGAGTGTAGACAGTTAGTAATGTCGATTTGTTACCAAAAAAGGCATTTATACGCTGAGAAAAAAACATGTTTTGCCTTATATAGATGAAATTACAACACAGAAATGATCGTAAATGCAGATATACAAATACAGGGTGCTAGTGGGGAAGATTAATTTGTGTAATGGGTAAAATCTGTTAAAAAGAAAATCTATTGAAAAGTGAATTTGAAAAAAAAATATTTTTGGTATTTTTGTTGAATGTATATTTTATTAGTTATTCTTTATTAAACTAATATATGTATAAAAGAAATGAGTAAACTAAAAGAACCACACATGATACAACCGACTAGTATAAGGGAGACCCCAAGCTCGTCATGGAACTAGGGGTCGAGATGTTCGGGCTAGCACCTTAATGGTGCTTTGTTACCGGAACGTACCGGATCTATATTCGGCAAAGGGCCATCAACATCGATAACACTCCCCAAAGCCTTCGGGGAGTAACCTTATCACTACAACAACAACAACAACCTCTTATCGCACGGTTTTTAAACGGTTTTATTTAGCTTGACTTGACAGGCTGGTTGGCTGGCTGGCTGGCACGAATTTTGTAATTGAAATTTAAGTAACTTATAATATATACAAGAATGGTAAGAGGCCTATGAAAAAATCGCCGCCAGGTGGCGCAAGGATCGAGATAATCAAAAAAATCGTATTGGTGGTCCGATTTGGCTTATATTTAGAACACATAATACATACAAGAATGGAAAGAGACCTATGAAAAAATCGCCGTCAGGTGGCGCAAGGATCGAGATATTCAAAAAAATCGTATTTGTGGTCCGATTTGGCTCATATTTGGAACAAATATTACATATAGTCCGGTAGAAGTGACATCACAATATTTTGGAGTTCAAGGAGGGCCAAGCATACGTGGCGCAGAGTCGAGTAAAGCCTTTGGAAGGATTATGTATTGAGGACTTAGATTTTAACAAATTGTCAAGAAAGAGTCAGTGTAATAATGAGTCACTAAATGAACTATATAGAATGAGAAATAATAGGCTCCCCCAGCGGGTTAGGGGGGGTCAGAATATACCCGCGGTAGGTATGCCTGTCGTAAGAGGCGACTAAAATACCAGATTCAAGGGGCTGTGTAGCGCAACCCTGCAGGTTGCCAGCGCAACATATAGCTTCTCCAAACCCAATTGTCAAGCTCACCTATCCGCGGCGAATCCTGTTTCACTAACAGACGAGGCTCTGGCGACCCTAAGCTCCTTACGGAACTTGGGGTTGGGGAGGGAGGGGATGGCCTGAAGGTTTAATGTGGCCACATAAATCGTTCCCGAGATGGTCGGGCCAGCACCTAAATGGTGCTGTGGTACCGGAGCGTACCGGATCTGTATCCGGCAAAGGACCATCACATCGATAACACTCCCCAAAGCCTTCGGGGAGCAACCTTATCGCTACAACAACAACAACAACAGAAATAATAGGCAATTAAATAAAAACTAAAACCATGAAAATAAAATAATAAAAAAAAAAATTTTTAGTTAAACGGTTTTATTGAAAACAATACTTACATGAAGTAATAATAATACTAAAAACTACGAAATAATTAGGTAGGTCCTAGGTACTAGTCATCACACTCCTCATCAATCTAGGACGTTGATCAGATAATTAAATAAAAGCGTTGGACGCGGCTTCTTAGCAAAATATGGGCGGACGAGTGCATGGCCGACGGTTGGAATCTAAGTATTCTTTTCCCAGTCCACAAGAAGGGGGATACTGCAAAATGCACCAACTATCGTGGAATCAGCCTTCTTAATATCGCATATAAGGTCCTTTCAAGTGTATTGTGCGAAAGATTGAAGCCCACCATGAACCGGCTGATTGGACCTTATCAGGACCTCTCCAAGCCGTTCGAAACTAACCGAGGTTTCAGACAGGGTGACCCCCTATCGTGCGATTTCTTTAATTTGATGCTGGAGAAAATTATACTAGCTGCAGAACTTAACCGCACTGGAATAATATACTATAAAAGCGTGCAATTACTGGCATATGCTGATGACATTGATATCATCGGCCTAAACACTCGCGCACAGTTCTGCTTACTCCAAACTGGAAAAAGAAGCGGTAAAGATGGGTTTGATGGTGAAGGAGGACAAAACGAAGTACCTGCAGTCATCCAGCAAAGAGTCAGCGCATATGCGCCTTGGCAACCACGCTACTGTTGGCAGCCATAATTTCGAAATAGTAAAAGACTTCGTTTATTTGGGAACCAGCATCAACACTAGCAACAACATCAGCACTGAAATCCAGCGAAGAATCAATCTTGCCAATAAATGCTACTTTGAACTAGGTAGGCAATTGAAAAGTAAAGTCCTCTCTCGGCGAACGAAAATCATACTCTACAAGTCACATATCGTACCCGTCCCGCTATATGGGGCAGAAGCATTGGGAGTGTTCGAGAGAAAAGTTCTTCGAAAGATTTATGGACCTCTACGCGTTGGCGATGGCGAGTACCGAAGACGATTTAATGATGAGCTGTACGAGCTATACGCAGACATCAACATAGTCCAGCGAATTAAAACGCAGCGGCTGCGCTGGCTAGGCCATGTTATGCGAATGAAAGATGATGCTCCGGTCAAGAAAGTGTGTCTATCGGAACCCGCCTATGGAAGCAGAGGTAGAGGGCGGCCCCCACTCCGTTGGAAGGACCAGGTGGAAAACGATTTAAACTCCGAAGGAGCGACTGGCGCGCCTTGTTGGACGGCCATAACCGTTTAGACGGTTAAGCGCCAATTAAGTAAGTAAGTAAGTAAGTTGGACGCGCCTAGATTGATGGGGAGTGTGATGACTAGTACCTAGGACCTACCTAATTATTTTCTAGCTTTTAGTATTATTATTACTTCATGTAAGTATTGTTTTCAATAAAAACGTTTAATTTAAAATTTTTTTAAATTATTTTATTTAAATAAATTAATTAACACGAAAGTTATCATGAAATTGTTGAAACAATTTAATCTGATTGACAGTCATATGCGATAAATTGATCGTTCCAATTTTAACTTAAAAGTAAAAAGATAATTAAACAAATTGCATTATAATAAAAACGAATTAATTCATATTAATACCAATTTAAATAAGAAAAAAAATATTTAAAAGAATTTATTAAAATAAATCAAGCCTTTTTTTAAATTTAAATATAAATTAAATTAAATTTTGCTAATTCACCTTGTTATTGTTTGTTTTTATCTACGTACGTACACGCCCAACACCGGACCCTGCACTGCATCAGATCGCTCTCAAGTTCACCTTCATAATTTTTGCGGTGGCACAACACCAAACCACTTTTGCGCAATTTAGTTGTTCGTTGCGCGTGTGTCATGCAACATAGTGCCATAAAATAAACGGGATATTTGAATTGATTTCACGTACTAATCAATTGAGTTTGAATAAAAACAAAAAAAAAAATATAAAAAGTGCATAATTATTTTACAATTTACAATGTATATCTACGAGCCACCAACTAAAAACTCATTTACCACCGTGGAAGGTCAGGGGGAAAAGGGGGACATTTGATTTTTATACTCAGCTGAGCAGAGCTCACAGGGTATATTAACTTTGTTCGCATAACGGTACCCTGTAACGGCATATACTAATCGAGATAGATATAGACTTCTATATATCAAAATGATCTGGGCGAAAAAATAAATTCATTTAGCCATATCCGTCCGTCCGTCCGTCCGTCTCTCCGTAAACACGATAACTTGAGTAAATTTTGAGGTATCTTAATGAAATTTGGTATGTAGGTTCCTGGGCACTCATCTCAGCTCGCTATTTAAAATGACCGAAATCAGACTATAACCACGCCCACTTTTTCGATATCGAAAATTTCGAGAAACCGAAAAAGTGCGATAATTCATTACCTAAGACGGATAAAGCGATGAAACTTGGTAGGTGGGTTGACCTTATGACGCAGAATAAAAAATTAGTAAAATTTTGGACAATGGGCGTGGCACCGCCCACTTTTAAAAGAAGGTAATTTAAAAGTTTTGCAAGCTGTAATTTGGCAGTCGTTGAGGATATCATGATGAAATTTCGCAGGAACGTTACTCTTATTAAAATTTTAACAAAAAATGTAATATAAATAATAAGTAAATTATGCCAACATTCATCTCCAGTAATGATATGGTGCAACAAAATACAAAAATAAAAGAAAATTTCAAAATGGGCGTAGATCCGTCGTTTTTCATTTAATTTGTCTAGAATACTTTTAATGCCATAAGCCGAACAAAAATTTACCAATCCTTATGAAATTTGGTAAGGGCATAGCTCCTATGACGATAACTGTTTTCTGTGAAAATGGGCGAAATCGGTTGAAGCCACGTCCAGTTTTTATACACAGTCGACCGTCTGTCCTTCCGCTCGGCACAATAACTTGACCAAAAATCGATATATCTTTACTAAACTTAGTTCATGTACTTATCTGAACTCACTTTATCTTGGTAATAAATATGGCCGAAATCCGACTATAACCACGCTCACTTTTTCGATATCGAAAATTTGGAAAAATGAAAAAATGCCATAATTCTATACCAAAATTTTCAAATAAATACATAGATATAAATACGAAAAAAGGAATGAAAAATGGTGATTGGATTGGTTTTTTGACGCAAAATATAACTTTAGAAAAAACTTTGTAAAATGGGTGTGACACCTACCATATTAAGTAGAAGAAACTGAAAAAGTTCTGCAGGGCGACATCGAAAGCCCTTGGAATCATGGCAGGAATACTGTTCATGGTATTACATATATAAATAAATTAGCGGTACCCGACAGGTGATGTTCTGGGTCACCCTGGTCCACATTTTGGTCGATATCTCGAAAACGCTTTCAGATATACAACTTAGGGCCATTTGATACCCATGTCATACAAACACATTCCAGGGTTACCCTAGGTTCATTTTCCTAAATGGTGATTTTCCCTTATTTTGTCTCCAAAGCTCTCAGCAGAGTATATAATGTTCGGTTACACCCGAACATAGCCTTCCTTACTTGTTTTATGCACTTTCGTTACGCATTTGCTTTTGTTTAATAAAATTTCTTTTTTTTATAGAATTCCAAGAGGCCTTCAATCTCTTCGACAATCGTGGTGATGGAAAAATTCAATTGAGTCAAGTTGGTGAATGTTTGCGCGCGCTCGGCCAAAATCCTACCGAATCGGATGTAAAGAAATGCACACATCAACTTAAAGCCGATGAACGTATTAGTTTTGAAGTATTTCTACCTATTTATCAAGCGATTTCAAAGGCGCGCTCAGGCGATACGGCTGATGACTTCATTGAGGGTCTACGTCATTTTGATAAGGATGCAAGTGGTTTTATTTCATCAGCTGAATTGAGACATTTACTTACTACACTCGGCGAAAAACTAACCGATGAAGAGGTTGAGCAATTGATGATCAATCAGGAGGATACACAAGGCAATGTCAATTATGAAGAGTTTGTGCGCATGGTGATGAATGGTTAATGGACGGCTGAGCGCATCGAATTTTTTTTGAATTTCCCGTTTCGTGCATTTAAGCAAAACACTTATGCAAGTTCTAAAGTAGAAAAAAGAAAAAAAAATTTTATAATTCCCTTTAACATAGATACCAACATAGGCATACCTGTTTCATATGTATTAATAAACTTATATAAGGAAAAAAAACACAAATTAACAAGAATTTGAAAATTTTAAAAACAAACTAAATTAACAGCCCTATTCTGAGGATCTGTGACATTAGTAGTCGGGTTTCAAATTCAACGCACTCATCACACTTGGTGAAAAACCGCTTGCTGTTAGAACGCTGTATTCGATTTAAAATTATTTTTTAAAATAATGATTCAAAAAGCCTGACAAGTCTTATCAGATCATCAGATTAGGGCTTATTTATATTATTCGCCCTATTCTGTAACGATCACATTTTGTTTTGTACTTTTTGTTTCTAAACCAAGACGTTTTTTGAATTCTTCAGTTACAAATAGTAGTAAAACAGTATAGTGTGGTATATAAGTATTCTTTATCCATATGCAACTATATATTTATGTGCAATGTACTTAAGTTGCCAATTTTAAAGCTTTTTTTTTTTAAATTTTTCGTATCCTAAAACATATCGCTCTTTTACTTCAATAGTGTTATAACTCAAAAAACACAATTTTCCAGGAGAGCCATTCAAAGGTTTTAACTGCCATATGTTGCGCATATAAAGGCATATTTTCATTTGTATAGCACGTGGTAAATTTTTAACGGATCACAAAGATTTTTTTATACACCATAGATCAGGTTAGTGGGTACGTTTATATATTATTAACTCAGAAGTCATGTTTATTGAGTTATGACACTATTGAAGTAAATAACCGATATATACAAAATAATTGTTATTGTAGCGCAATGCTGCTGATTGAGTCAATGCAACATTTGCATATCTTCCCCCCATTAGTGAAACAAAAGCAAGAAAAGTTGTTCCACGTAAGCATGCAATGGCGTAATATTACTTATATAACAATAATAAAAACGTGTAATTTTTTGTACAGAAAAGTTAAATGGTGGTTGTTTGCTTTACTAATATATGTAATGTTGTTATAGCGATCAAGCAACTACCCGAAGGTTTTGGTGAGTGTTATCGATGTTGATGGTCCTTTGCTGGATATAAATACGGTGCGTTCCGGTAACAAGCACCATCTCGCGAACGATTTAACATGACCACATTGAACCTTCTAGGACACAGCGGCCCAACATCCCCAGTTCTATGAGGAACATGTGTCGCCAGAGCCTCGCTTATACGTGTGGAAAATAATCTTGCATGGGAGTTATCCCGTAATTACATACAACAACATAATACGTAAAATACCGATGTAATAGCCACGGTATCAACAATTATCCCAAAATTGTCCCGAATAAACTCGAAGTTTTTGCAAAGTAGTTTGAGACCAGTGACGCTTGATTGTGGTAACTTATCCTTTTTGAGGAATATTTTACGTCAAAATTTAGTAGAAGGAAAAAAGGGAACTTTTTTTTCTTCCATTTAAATAAAATAATTAAAAAAATTTTTTAAGTTAAAAAATATGATACATAGCATAAGCTGGTTAAGGTTCAGTTGGTCTTATATATGACTATCAATAGAAATTTGACGCGTCCAACACTTTTATTTAATTTTCTCATCAACGCCCTAGATTGATGAGGAGTGTGATGTCTGGTACCTAGAACCTACCTAATTATTTTCTAGCTTTTAGTATTATTATTACTTCATGTAAGTATGGCTTTCAACATAATTTTTTTTAAATTATTTTATTTTCAAGTTTTTAATATTTATTTAATTGCCTATTATTTCTCATTCTATTTAGTTCATTTAGCGACTCATTATTACAAGGACTTTCCTGACAATTTGTTACAATCTAAGTCCTCAATACATAATCCTTCCAAAGACTTTACTCTGCGCTACGTATGCTTGTCCCTCCTCGAACTCCAAAATATTTTGATGTCACTTCTGCCGGACTGTATGTAATATTTGTACCAAATATGAACCAAATTGGACCACGAATACGATTTTTTTGAATATATCGATCCTTGCGCCACCTAGTGGCTATTTTTTTCATAGGTCCCTTTCTGTTCATGTACATATGTATTATGTGTTCCAAATATGGACCAAATCGGACCACAAATACGATTTTTTTGACTATCTCGATCTTCGCGCCACCTAGCGGCGATTTTTTTCATAGGTCGCTTTCTGTTCTTGTATGTATTATGTGTTCCAAATATGAGCCAAATCGCACCACAAATACGATCTTTGTGAATATCTCGATCCTTGCGCCACCTAGCGGAGATTTTTTTCATAGGTCTCTTTCTATTGTATGTATTATGTGTTGCAAATATGAGCCAAATTGGACCACAAATATGATTTTTGTGAATATGTCGATCCTTGCGCCACCTAGCGGGGATTTTTTCATAGGTCGCTTTCTATTTATATATGTATTATGTGTTACAAATATGGGCTAAATCGCACCACAAATACGATTTTTGCGGAGATTTTTTTTCATAGATCGCTTTCTATTGTATGTATTATGTGTTCCAAATCGGACCAGAAATCCGATTTTTTTAATATCTCGATACTTGCGCCATCTAGCGGCGATTTTTTGTCATAGGTCGCTTTCTATTCTTGTATGTATTATGTATTACAAATATGGGCTAAATCGGACCACAAATACGATTTTTGTGAATATCTCGATCCTTACGCCACTTGGCGGCGCTTTTTTTTCTTATTGCATTGTCATCGGGTTCTGAACTATATTCCAAGTTTCAAGCTTGTAGCTTATCGGTAAGTTACTTAAATTTCAATTACAAAATTCGTGCCAGCCAGCCTGTCAAGTCAAGGGATTTTCTTGTAGTCAGCACTCTTAACAATACTGTAAAATGATTCGTTGATTTTCATTCGTACAATACGTTGACACAATTTCTCTAAATCATGATGCAATCAAAGAGGATAAATAGCGGCATAATGTAATGATAGAAGGTGGCGGAAGATTTGAAAGCTGTCATATCGAACGCCCTTAGCTCCAGTGACCTCCAGGTTGTATTTTGGAAGTACAAGAGAATGGAGGCATAAAAGAGGGCCTCTTTTGAAATAGTACTTAAAATTAATACTTTTTAAGGAATGATAGAATATAGATGTAACTTGATTTTAGTGCAACTTTTTGATAAAAACTATGAAATTAAGTTTGCTTTATTCATTTTTGAAACGTATGCAGCTTATCGATGTTACTGGTTATACTCTAGGACAGAGGTCGACTGCTAATACACTGCCAAAAATGTTGGAAAAGATTTCAAAAGACGTGCTTTGATATCAGTAACCTCGAAGTAAATACCTTACTAATGTCAAAAGGTGTTTGCAAAAAAAAACTAATTAAATTTTATGCTGAAAGGGGTCCTGCGACAAAAGACTACGGATCGTACTCCTGGTCTTGGAGCGGTTGAGGGCCATTGTTCGTATTTAAATACCGAGCCAAAAACGTGTCTTTTGAACACGCTCCTGACAGTTTTGAACGGGTATTAGCAGCCTACCACTGTCCTGTAGTATAACTTACTTAATTGACGGTTAACCGTTTAACGGTTATGGCCGTCCAACAAGGTGCACCAGCCACTTCATGGCTCTGCCAACTGGCGCCAATTGGTCATACCAAGGGAGTTTAAATCGTTTTACACCTGATCTTTCCAGCGGAGTGGTGTAAAAATTTAACAACATACAATAGTAGGTGTATAAATTACTTTGGATATAAGTTGAAGTTCTGAATTTGAGTCTTTATCACGTAAACCTGAGAAGTTTCCGCTGTGATAAGATTCCTTGTTGGCCAGCCACCATTACAATTCGACGCTCATATCAACTGTAGGCAGGGGTTGGGAGCCAATGGCATAATGTAATGATAGAAGGTGGATGAAGATTTCACAGCTGTCATATCGACCGGCCTTAGCTCTAGGTTGTAGGGGGCATAAAAGAAGGGAAAAATAGTAGGAAGGTAATATAGTATTTAATTTCATACTCTTTCAAAATATAGAAAGTAGGTTAGGTTACATGATTGTAGTGAAATTTTACGATAAAAACAATTAAGGACGGGACTGCCTTAGGCTGTGCCGAAGACCTAATACCTTTCTTTTATGGATCTGAACGTATATCTGATGAAATTTCAAAAGTTCATAAAATCTGAACAATCAGTTGTATGGCATATATATTATAAAAGCTCCTAGCTGTTAAAATTAAGAAATTTTGAAAACTCCCTTATCCGACAAATCGGTTGCATGCGATATATATCGATTCGGTTTAGACAAATGATTCATCGGGCACCAAAGCATACCCACTCATTGAATTTCATCAAGATATCTATCTGTTCTCCTTTAAGGCCTTAGCATTTTCAACCAACTTTGATATTCCATTTTATTTTCATGAAAGGTATAGTAATAAGACTTAATTTCCTTTATGCAATTATAATAATAATTAATAATAATAATAATTTTTATCCCCAATGTCGACAGATGTACTCAAAAGTATTACGAATCCAACCCGCATCGTTTTTCAATTTTTGTTAACATCTTTTGAAAGAAGCAAAATTCTTATTTGCCGCCTTCAAGTTGTTGGTAGGAAGATCAAGGTGTATGTTTGGACACCTCTCCCGACATTTTTGGACAAGTATTAGCAGAAGACCACTGAAGTACATTATTACCGTTATTTTAACAACTTGCCACGTTGATTGGAGAGGTACATATGAACAAATTTTCATTTATGATCATAGACAGACATCGCCTCATGATATTAATAAAGGCATGAAGTTTTAACATTTAATTTTACTGAGCTCTTCTTCCGATGGAGAACATAGTGAAGAGGACGCAGGAGCGCCTGCAAGTCATATATGAGCACTGCCCATGACATTATACATACATATGTATAAGTTGTAATTGATGAATAATAATAAGGTTTATTTAATCTCGTCAGACTTTTCAGCCTCTACGAATAGGTCTCTTGCATTCATTGAGCCTAAATATCTCTGTCGGTGGCCCAGACATATTCTCATTCAGCATCATGTTTAAAAATAAAAATGTCCCCATGTCCGTCTCTCGGTACCAACAAAACGCACAAAGGAAGCTGTAAAAACATATTTAAAACAATTACCATTTGTATTATTTAAACTACAATGCATCTTACCAGCATTTAACGCCTAAAATGTGCAGATTTTAATAATTTTGTTGAATTAACAAAATTATTGTATGAGAATTGTCATAAGTTTGAATAATAGAAAAGTCAACAGAAAACGGAATTTGGGAAAAAAAGGGATGCCGTTGTATATTTTTTTAGAAAAAACGATTTGTAATGTTTTACATACACGTTTTCCATTGAATAAAAAAGGAGTTTTGTGAAGCGACAACATTCTTATTTCTAAGGGCGTTCAAGATGGCGGCGTTAGAGCGAGAAACTGCTTACATCCGCCAACTTCTATAATTCCACCATGAATAGGGGGACTCATTAAAGCATATAAACTTATAAGGTGTAAAATTATATCCACACGCCGTTCTATGAACGCACCTAGTAATATTCTTGATAAACTTAATTGTCGATCAACTGTATTATTGCCAACAATTTTTTTTTAATTTTTATACGCACTATATAAATTTATACGTTTACACACTTTATAAGGCATTTATACGGTTAATTGGATTCACCTGTCTTGTTTATCGCCATATATGTAATACTAAAGAGGATAAATGCAATAAGAGCCGGCACTCGTTATTTTTTTGGAATTTACTCGATGTATACTGAGAGGTAGTCACTACTTTTTTTTTTGGGCGAGATGTTTATAACTGTCTTCTATACATTTTCGTGGGGTATTTGTGTTTATTTTTCCGACTGTATTTAATTAATTATTTAATTCTCTTTCCGAAAAACACGTTTGCATAAATTGACAACACCGCATGGATAAATGGAAGGCAATTCAAAAATGTCCCTCATAAAACAAAAGTAGCGACTACCTCACAGTTTACATCGAGTAAATGCCTAAAAAATAACGAGTGACGGCTCTTATTATACTCAGTTGAGCAGAGATCACAGAGTATATTAAGTTTGATTGGATAACGGTTGGTTGTACATATATAAAGTAATCGAGATAGATATAGACTTCCATATATCAAAATAATCAGGATCGAAAAAAAATTTGATTGAGCCATGTCCGTCCGTCCGTCCGTCCGTCCGTCCGTTAACACGATAACTTGAGTAAATTTGAGGTATCTTGATGAAATTTGGTATGTAGGTTCCTGAGCACTCATCTCAGATCGCTATTTAAAATGAACGATATCGGACTATAACCACGCCCACTTTTTCGATATCGAAAATTTCGAAAAACCGAAAAAGTGCGATAATTCATTACAAAAGACAGATAAAGCGACGAAACTTGGTAGATGAGTTGAACTTATGACGCAGAATAGAAAATTAGTAAAATTTTGGACAATGGGCGTGGCACCGCCCACTTTTAAAAGAAGGTAATTTAAAACTTTTGCAAGCTGTAATTTGGCAGTCGTTGAAGATATCATGATGAAATTTGGCAGGAACATTAGTCCTATTACTATATGTACGCTTAATAAAAATTAGCAAAATCGGAGAAGGACCACGTCCACTTTAAAAAAAAAATTTTTTTTAAAGTAAAATTTTAACAAAAAATTTAATATCTTTACAGTATATAAGTAAATCATGTAAACATTCAACTCCAGTAATGATGTGGTGCAACAAAATACAAAAATAAGAGACAATTTCAAAATGGGCGTGGCTCCGCCCTTTTTCATTTAATTTGTCTAGGATACTTTTAACGCCATAAGTCGAACAAAAATTAACCTATCCTTTTGAAATTTGGTAGGGGCATAGATTTTATGACGTTAACTGTTTTCTGTGAAAATGGGCGGAATCGGTTGATGCCACGCCCAGTTTTTATACATAGTCGTCCGTCTGTCCTTCCGCATGGCCGTTAACACGATAACTTGAGCAAAAATCGACAAATCTTTAATGAACTTAGTTCACGTGCTTACTTGAACTCACTTTATCTTGGTATAAAAAATTAACGAAATCCGACTATGACTACGCCCACTTTTTCGATATCGAAAATTACGAAAAATGAAAAATATACCATAATTCTATACCAAATACGAAAAAAGGGATGAAACATGGTAAGGTAATTGGATTGTTTTATTGACGCGAAATATAACTTTAGAAAAAACTTTATAAAATGGTTGTGACACCTACCATATTAAGTAGAAGAAAATGAAAAAGTTCTGCAGGGCGAAATAAAAAACCCTTAAAATCTTGGCAGGTATTACATATATAAATAAATTAGCGGTATCCAACAGATAATGTTCTGGGTCACCCTGGTCCACATTTTGGTCGATATCTGGAAAACGCCTTCACATATACAACTACCACCACTCCCTTTTAAAACTCTCATTAATACCTTTAATTTGATACCCATATCGTACAAACTCATTCTAGAGTCACCCCTGGTCCACCTTTATGGCGATATCTCGAAAAGGCGTCCACCTATAGAACTAAGCCCCACGCCCTTTTAAAATACTCATTAACACCTTTCATATTGTACAAACAAATTCTAGGGTCACCCCTGCTCCACCTTTATGGCGATATCTCGAAACGGCGTCCACCTATGGAACTAAGGAATACTCCCTTTTAAAATACTCATTAACACCTTTATACAACAACCACCACTCCCTTTTAAAACCCTCATTAATACAAATTCTAGGGTCACCTCTGGTCCACCTTTATGGCGATATCTCGAAACGGCGTCCACCTATGGAACTAAGGATTACTCCCTTTTAAGATACTCATTAACACCTTTCTTTTGATACCCATATCGTACAAACGCATTCTAGAGTCAACCCTGATCCACCTTTATGGCTATATCCCTAAATGGCGTCCACCTATAGAACTATGGCCCACTCCTCATAAAATACTCTTTAATGCCTTTCATTTTATACGCATGTCATACAAACACATTCCAGGGTTTCCCTCGGTTCATATTCCTACATAGTTATTTTCCCTTATGTTGTCACCATAGCTCTCAACTGAGTATGTAATGTTCGGTTACACCCGAACTTAACCTTCCTTACTTGTTATATTTATCCTCTTTGCCCAAACATCAGAGTGCCGATATATTGCTGTTTAAACATTTTTATGCTCAGTTGAGCAGAGCTCACAGAGTATATTAAGTTTGATTGGATAACGGTTGGTTGTACATATATAAAGGAATCGAGATAGATATAGACTTCCATATATCAAAATAATCAGGATCGAAAAAAAATTTGATTGAGCCATGTCCGTCCGTCCGTCCGTTAACACGATAACTTGAGTAAATTTTGAGGTATCTTGATGAAATTTGGTATGTAGGTTCCTGAGCACTCATCTCAGATCGCTATTTAAAATGAACGATATCGGACTATAACCACGCCCACTTTTTCGATATCGAAAATTTCGAAAAACCGAAGAAGTGCGATAATTCATTACCAAATACAGATAAAGCGACGAAACTTGGTAAATGAGTTGAATTTATGACGCAGAATAGAAAATTAGTAAAATGTTGGACAATGGGCGTGGCACCGCCCACTTTCAAAAGAAGGTAATTTAAAACTTTTGCAAGCTGTAATTTGTCAGTCGTTGAAGATATCATGATGAAATTTGGCAGGGACGTTACTCCTATTACTATATGTACGCCTAATAAAAACTAGCAAAATCGGAGAAGGACCACGCCCACTTTTAAAAAAAAATTTTTTTTAAGTAAAATTTTAACACAAAATTTAATATATTTACAGTATATAAGTAAATTATGTCAACGTTCAGCTCCAGTAATGATATGGTGCAACAAAATACAAAAATAAGAGAAAATTTCAAAATGGGCGTGGCTCCGCCCTTTTTCATTTAATTTGTCTAGGATACTTTTAACGCCATAAGTCGAACAAAAATTAACCTATCCTTTTGAAATTTGGTAGGGGCATCGGTTGATGCCACGCCCAGTTTTTATACACAGTCGTTCGTCTGTCCTTCCGCATGGCCGTTAACACGATAACTTGAGCAAAAATCGACATATCTTTAATGAACTTAGTTCACGTACTTACTTGAACTCACTTTATCTTGGTATGAAAAATGAACGAAATCCGACAATGACCACGCCCACTTTTTCGATATCGAAAATTACGAAAAATGAAAAAAATGCCATAATTCTATACCAAATATGAAAAAAGGGATGAAACACGGTGAGGTAATTGGATTGGTTTATTGACACGAAATATAACTTTAGAAAAAACTTTATAAAATGGTTGTGAGACCTACCATATTAAGTAGAAGAAAATGAAAAAGTTCTGCAGGGCGAAATAAAAAAAACTTAAAATCTTGACAGGTATTACATATATAAATAAATAAGCGGTATCCAACAGATGATGTTCTGGGTCACCCTGGTCCACATTTTGGTCGATATCTGGAAAACGCCTTCACATATACAACTACCACCACTCCCTTTTAAAACTCTTATTAACACCTTTCATTTGATACCCATATCGTACAAACATATTCTAAAGTCACCCCTGGTCCACCTTTATGGCGATATCTCGAAAAGGCGAACACCTATAGAACGAAGGCCCACTCCCTTTTAAAAATACCCATTAACACCTTTCATTTGATACCCATATCGTACAAACAAAGTCTAGAGTCACCCCTGGTCCACCTTTATTGCGATACCTCGAAAACGCGTCCACCTATAGAACTAAGGCCCCCTCCCTTTTAAAATACTTATTAACACCTTTCGTTTGATACCCATATTGCACAAACGAATTCTAGAGTCACCCCTGGTCCACCTTTATGGCGGTATCTCGACACGGCGTCCACCTATGGAAGTAAGGATTACTCCCTTTTAAAATACTCATTAACACCTTTCTTTTGATACCCATATTGTACAAACAAATTCTAGGGTCACCCCTGGTCCACCTTTATGGCGATATCTCGAAACGGCGTCCACCTATGGAACTAAGGATTACTCCCTTTTAAAATACTCATTAACACCTTTCTTTTGATACCCATATTGTACAAACAAATTCTAGGGTCACCCCTGGTCCACCTTTATGGCGATATCTCGAAAATGCGACCACCTATACAAAAACCACCACTCCCTTTTAAAACCCTAATTAATACCTTTAATTTGATACCCATATCATACAAACACATTATAGAGTCACCCCTGGTCCACCTTTATGGCGATATTTCGAAACGGCGTCCATACTTATGCTGCTACAATCACAAAAATTTTATAGGCTGTCTTGTTTTGATTTCGAATTCAAAACCCGTCAGACGTTGTTCTGCCATAAATTTGGTCTATCTGCATACATTTTAATAAGCTTTTTCCATCTAACTCTGCCCTCCCCCCTCATCACTTTTCCTTAATCCTTATATTCACTCCCCCTCCGTCTTTTTCGCTTCATCTATCTCTATCTTCGTCTCATTCTATCTCTTTCTCCGTCTCCTTCTCTATTTTCTCTTCTCTCAAGTTTTTCCCATTCTTCTTCATCCCTTATTGCTAGTCCTAGATGGTGGTATGTATTTTGTTCCAGTCCCATTCCGAGTCTCAGTCCCAGTCCTAGTCCTAATCCCTGTCTCGGCCCGTCTCTGGTCTACTTCCCGGAAAAAAGGATCGTAAATACTAATATAGGCAAATTTATATACCTAATTTCAGGCAAATCGAATAGGGCGTATGTAAATAGGTATGTGGGTATTATTAATTCATGTCTTTATTTCGGCTTCGCATGCATGGCGCGATATCGGTTAATAAATCGACTGTTGACAGCGAACAACCACACGCACGCATTTTTTGGTAAACATTTTACTTTTGTTTAAACAATTTGGCTGATATAAGAAAGGAATCAAGTATTTTTTTTTTTTTTTTTTTTTTGATGCAGGACGAAGGTAAATATTTCAAAGTTTTACTGCAAAGTAGAATTTTTCAGATCCATCCGTTTATGAGTTATAGCTGTGTAAACAAAAATTTGATGATTTTTTACCACATTTTGGCAATTTGCCACGCCCCTATCATATAATTATATTGAAAATATCCATCTCACGTAGCTAAGCTTTCAAATGCAAAAACCCGTTTTAAAATCGGAGCATTCTGTGTGAAGTTATGTGCGTACAACGACATTTAGCCACTTCCCACCGAGCTTTTAGGTGACTAAATTTTGAATTTCCCTACATTTCAATACAATTTGATTACTCTTTTTGACTAAATATGAGTTATCATACAATTGAACAAAAGAAATAATCAAATATGAATACTTTTGATGATCAAAAACTGAACATAGTTTTTCAATCACATTTTGGAATCATATTTGAATCAAATGTGTTTACTTTAGGTGATCAAAAATTTAAATCATTTTTCATTCAGCTTTCTGAATTTTTTCTGACAATCTTTGTTGACTGAATAATGAATTTTATACTTGTTAAAATTTTACTTTTGATTGAAGATCTTATATTTTCACATACACACATTTTTTTAATCATGAAGTTCAGAAAAAATATATTAAAATTTTTTCTTCAAGACAAGAAATAATGTATATACTGCTCCTAACAAAAGATGTCCCAAACCATTTCTCCACCTTCGGCTTCCCAGAAAATACAAATCCAACCATTAGACAATGCAAAGGTTATGGTCTATTTGAACCCCAGGTAAGTGAAACTCTCTTGACATATGTACCTGGATATGGCTTCAACATCCCGTACCATATCATATTTTAAGATGTTGACGACCATAGCTGATGCTGGATGTTGTAGTCGCAGGTGTATATTGGTCTAGTTTGTTGGCGAATTACCATTGGTTCAAATAGCTCACTTCCGCTTGCTTTCTTCCCCTGATTAAATAAGATTAGCTTGTAGTATCTTATTTTGTATGAGATATGAAGAATAAATGCATGATAATCGCATTCAAAAATGATTCAAAAATCTCACACAAAACGATTGAAATATGTTCACGAATATGATCAAAATATGACTGTGAAAAGCATTCAAATATTACACTAAAACAATTAAAGCCCAATTTTACAATGATATCAGATATGAACAAAAACCGTTTCGAAATATGAATCAAAAATAATTATTCAAGAATAATCACATTTATGGTACATTTTTCTCCCGACGATACGTTAATTTTCGAACAGAAAATGCTTTTAAATTTGAACGTTTTTAATCATCTTGGGGTATGATATTTGAATATTTTTTGATAGAAATTTTCAAAAAATGTTGGCTGGATTTATTTTATAACATTTATAGATGTATTTACCTGATGGCAAAAAAAAACTTTGGCTTATCAGAACTTTACTTTAAATAGCTCTGGCTAACATTTTGACACATATTTTATACTCCCAGCCGTATGATCAAACCCGAAAAACGTTGTTCTGACTTTATATCCATCCACCTGTCTCCCCTCTGTCTAACCCTATTCCTCTCTTATTTCATCTTCCCTTTGCATTTTCTAGTTTGCCTTAATCGGCTCATTCAATTTCCCTATCCTTTTCTTTCTTGCGTAAATATTTCCGCCTTTCCTTTTACTACCCGCTCTTGCTCTTATCCAAGTCTAACTCTCACTATTACTCTTAATCTTATCTTAACTGGGATTAGCCTGGTTTCATTGGGCTACTTGCGGACAGTGCGCTGAGAGTGCCTCGAAATCCCCCAAAATCAAAATCCCCAAAATCGAAATCCACAAACACAAAATCCCAGTGCTATGATAAACATCATGACCGTGTAAAAAATAGCAATATCTCTTTCCTCTTTCATTCATTTTTATGTATGTATAACTATTATTCACGTTTTGGCAATACATATTTTTACTTATCCATATATAGGACTGCTAGTCGCTCTAATTCGAACAAGCTAACAGAAGCGTGTCCTACGCAGAAGGGCATCACCGTGGCGGTAGCCACGGTTATACCACACACCCGGACTTGGCATGGCGTAGTCCAGGGTTATTTTTTATAACCGCGGCCGAAGGCCGCCTATGGAGAAAGTTGGTATGGATTATTAGCCTTTTTTGGTCGCGGCGATTTTAAACCTAATTTGAATTTATTTGACACATAAAATGGGGATTTTGTGTAGGGGATTATGAGTTTTGGGATTTTGATTTTGGTGATTTTGATTTTGGAGAATACCATTGCTAGATGAAATCGTTTGGAGGCGAATCGTAGATCTGAGCTATAATTCGCAATACAGAATGAAGCCCGAAACTCCGAAATAAATTCCTAAATATTCCCGAAATATCAAAATTCATTTGAAAAGAGTAGTAAAACTAATTCTGAAATCATCACCAAAAGCTCGCGAATATCACACCGAAACTATCGCTAAAAAAATTTTTTCCAAAAACATCGCTATAATGTCTTAAAATTTTATCCGAAATCCATCCTAAAGTGGGCCGAAAATAATACCGAAAGACCTTCCACATAACCGTGAAATAGTTCGGAAATTAATACAACTATAGCCCAAAAATTTCCAATATAAACTAAAAATAGCTCTAAAATAACCAAGAAATAATTCCAAAAATACGTCGAAATAATGCTGAAAATATTCAAATGCTTCAGAAATATTACCGAAATATTTCCGAAAATAATACAATAAAGTCCAGAAATTATACAAAAATAATTCTTCGAATCCATAATTGGACAATACCGAGAGTATGTTGCCAATACATATATCAATCTCTTTGCGTCCGTACCTCCTTTAAGTTAATATTGTGGCAAATCTTAGCATCACTAAGCTGTTAGTAAATAATCACGCCATAACAAAAACATGAAGCAGCCACTCTTATGTACATGTACACATTAAAGCTAGCAACACTTATGTAGAAGGCGACGAAGAGCTATCTCACATACACAGATGTAACCATCAGCCGAAGTTCTTTCTCACACATATACACGCATATAACTAATTACCCAACAGGAGATACATGAGTTCTAGAAGGTGAAACGTCTAGACCTTTGGAGAAATATGCGGACGTAGCAACAGAGAGTATAAAAGCAGCGCAAGCTGAGTAATAAGAAATCAGTTTGATTTAAACACGCTATTGGTTGAGAAGTGAAGTATAATCGTACTATTCTCAAAGTAGTCTAATAAAGACCATTTTGCAATACAGAATATTGGAGTGATTTATTCAACTCGATTCGATCGTTAGCAGAAGGTGCATAGATATCAGAAATCCCCAGAATTCGTTACAATAAGTCTATCTCGTGAGCTTAAATATCCGCGAAGCCCCGCAGATCCGTACATTCTGAGCTCTAAGAGATGAATATATTTGATCCTATTTACTGAAAAACTGCTGCTATTGACATGAGAATCTCATGATGAGATCTTATGAATGTCGTATTATTTCGCATATCCATCTTAACCTTGCAGGGATAATATTTGTAAGCCCCAAAAATCTTAGTTATAATTACAAATTGCATTATAAAGTCCCATTTATGGTACCAACTGCAAAATATAGTTATAAAATTGCGTGAGCTTTGGTTTTTTGAATAATTTTCCCAGATATCTGGTAAACTGTGGATTCTATAATTTTAATTTTAATGTAGAAATCGAAGTTGCTAAAACTACCACTCCATAACAAAAGGAAGACTTAAGATTTCAAAGCGCCAAAAATCGGTTGTTTCCAAACTCTGTTTGCAAACGCAGGACGAAAAATCGTTCCAAAATGCATCAGCTCGAGTCAAGTAAGTTCAAGCTTGGCATTTTCGTCCTAATGATAAGAGTGCTTACTTTGGATATGCTGTAACCTTACTAGAGCAGACCTTGGTGACTGTCCCTTTTATGTTAGGCACTATAATACCACTAGCAGAGACGTTGTTGACGGAGCGCTCACTGTCCAGGAAAGCAGCTGGATCAACTGTTAGCTCTGAAGGACTGCCTCCGTTTTGTGAGTCACTTGGTAAGATATGTATGTTGAGCTTATGACAATTACAAAGCTTGGAGTTTTCTCGGGAACATGATCAAATCCAACCTGGATTCTACCAGCTAACAGCTGGTTTGTGAGTCACTTGGTAAGATATGTATGTTGAGCTTATGACAATTACAAAGCTTGGAGTTTTCTCGGGAACATGATCAAATCCAACCTGGATTCTACCAGCTAACAGCTGGTTTGTACCATCGCCGAGAAAACTCCGGCCGTACTTTTCGGCTTGATATGGTGACAAACTGTTGGTTGCTCATTCAATATTTCTAAGTTTTTAAGCTTATCTATGAGCCGAAGGAAGAGTATGGCCAGCGTATATTCTATTTGTACCCTTTTGACTGGAACCAAAGCTTGGAAATGGCTTTTAGATTTTTGGATAAAGAGGAAGCGGTTTTTGAACTATATGTAGGAAAAATAGCTATACCCGAGATCAACGAGGTTACTATTCAGAAGCCATTTTATTTTAGTTGCTGGACGTTTAATCTTGGTAGTCTGAAAGTAGGTAGTTTGTACTTCCTCGTAAAGAAAAGTTGTCCTTGTTCAACCTTGTGGCGTGTCTAAGTTCATATATGCTTGTCAAGTCTCGCTCGTGCCATCTCGGTTGATTGAGAAGTAGACCGAGATCCGATTCTTAATGGTTCCTTAACCCCCGTGTTAAATAACCCCAAGAACGTTTTCCCAACCTAACAAAACCTACCTCCTTGGAAATACAGTTTATAGCTACGTTCACTTATTTATTTCACATTAATATTAAAAATTCTAAACAATAACCTTAAGCTAAAATTAAGAAAATGTCATATCTTAGATTTCTCTTGCAATTTGGTGCTTTGTATGGCTTCATGTAAAATGTTGAGTACCAGATCGACACGCTCAAAAGTGGCATTCTCACCCATCAGTCCAATGCGGAACACCTGTTCAGCAGTAGGTCCCAAACCGCCGCTTATTTCCAAATTGTATCTAGCAAATAAATTCATTGTTAGAATTATAACATTTCCAGACTACACCTTTTCCAGTTTAAGTTCAGAAAATTACAATTCAAGTTCAGATTTTTCAATTTAAATTCAGAAATTTCAATTCAAGTTCAGAAATTCACAATTCAAGTTCAGTGTTTCCAGTTCAAGTTCAGAAATTACAATTCAAGTTCAGAAATTCCATTTTAAATTCAGAAATTTACAATTCATATTCAGAAAGTTACAATTAAAGTTCAGAAATTCCAATTTAAGTTCAGAAAAACACATTTCAAGTTCAGAAAATTTCAATTCAAGTTCAGAAAGTTTGTCAGGATTTTTTTTCTTTCATGCAATTGCAATTAAAGTATGTAACATGGTAAATGTTAGCGCTAATAATCTGATTCAAAGATATGAAGGCCTACTATCTGTTAAGAAGGCATTGGACTTCTTAACTCACTTAAATCAACTTTGCTCACATCAAGGAGATAGCGAAAAAAACCCGTTTCCTCTCTTCTCTCTCCTCCTCTCATAAGAGGTCAATTACAATGGCATCCAGCTGTATTCTACATAAAGGTCGCAAGCACATTGATCTGCATTGAGTATGACAGCAGTGATGACGAAATCAACGGAGCATCCACAATCCCGCAAGTAACGTATAAGTACTGTGTGTACAGATCAAGTCTTCCTCCACCTGCCTCTCGCAACTCTGCGGAAGTCTCCCCCTTCCACTGCTTCCAAACTGCGGTGTCGACTGAAGTACTTTTATGGCCGGAGCGTCCTCTTGCACTTGTTGCAAAGAGTTATCCTCCGTTTGATTTCTTAGCTAGGGATGTGCACGCCTTGGAGAAAACTTGGGGTACACTATATCCAAGCCACCATTGTCAACGAAGCATCAACCCTTCCGCAAATAACATGTATGTATTACAATACGTAGTATGAATTGGAATAACTTTTGAAAACACCCTACTTATAATTTTCTGAATTTGAATTGTAATTTTCTGAACTTGGAATGCAATTTTCTGAACTTGAATTGTAATTTTCTGAACTTGAATTGTAATTTTCTGAACTTGAAATGAAAATTCTGAACTATAATTGTAATTTTCTGAACTTGAATTGTATTTTCTGAATTTAAATTGGAATTTCTGAACTTGAATTGTAATTTTCTCAACCTGAATTAGAAAATCTGAACTTGAATTGTAAATTTCTGAAGTTGAATTGTAAATTTCTTAATTTAAATTGGAAATTCTGAACTTGAATTGTAATTTTCTGAACTTGAATTGCAATTTTCTGAACTTGAGTTGTAAATTTCTGAACTTAAACTGGAAAAGGTGTAGCTGATATCGAGTTTCTCATTCTTACTTTGTCATCGCATATTCGGACACCTTACGCCAATCAACACCCGTCGGCACCTTAATCGTATTCACTGTGGGCAAACGATCATTAGCATTTGGTACAAACATTTCCAACTTAATATCCTGAACGCCACACTGCAATCGATGTGAACATTCCTGATGACGAGTTATTACATTTTTACGACCCGCAGCACACACCTGAGCCAATGCTTCACGCAAACCATAGAGCAGAGTTGAAGAGATTGTATGATGATAAATACGTGGTAAATCGAAACAATTCCAATACTGTCCAACAAGTAGTGCGTCGAGGTAATAGGACTTAACAAGCGTTTTTCGAGATCGAATACGTGCGATAGCACGTTCACTAAACGAGACAGGTGTAATGCCGGGTGGTGCACCAAGTACCTTGTGCGACCCCGTATAAGCCATATCGACTTTCCAAGCATCCATTAAGAATTCTGTACCACCTAACGAGGTGACTGTGTCCACAACGAAGAGACAATTATATCTTTCACAAAGTTCACCAATTTCTTTCAAATGTTGTTGTAGTATGCCAGTTGAAGAATCGCCTTGTGCTACAAAAAATATCTGCGGTTTATGTCCTTCGAAGGCAAATTCGATTTCT
Source organism: Eurosta solidaginis (assembly GCF_040869045.1). Lineage (NCBI taxonomy): Eukaryota > Metazoa > Arthropoda > Insecta > Diptera > Tephritidae > Eurosta > Eurosta solidaginis. Next base: position 256,260,253 of record NC_090321.1, read on the forward strand.
TTCATTGTTAACGAGCGTCCGAAGCGTGCCTCAACATAACGTATATCACCATTGAGACGTTTAATCATTTCGGCGGCACGATGACCCCATAAACCGGTACAACCTAGAAGGACAACATCACCATCTTCTACGAGGTTAACGAAAGCCGTTTCCATGCCAGCATGGCCAGAACCGCTTATACACATTGTTGCTGTGTTCTTTGTTTGAAAAAGATGCTGTACGCCGGCTTTGATATCGTCCATTATCTGGAAAGAGGTAATGGAAATAATTTGAAATTGTGATCTGAATATTGCATTCCTTTTACGGAAAAAAATTTTAGTTGGGAAACAAAACTGTAAAGTTCACACATCTTTACAGTTTTGTCCGAAAAAGGAAAAACACAAGAAATCAAAAAAGTTTAAACAACTGTCCTAATTTGGCAGTTCCGTAATAAGTCACGCCAGCCATCTCTGTTTCAAAATAAATGACGCTGATTGGGGGAGATCCAGTCTTTCCCCACCTGTCCTGTACTTTTTTCCTTTCGGATGATAGCAACGAAAATCTTCTATCCTTGAATACAATAAACTTTTATAAAATCGACTCTTAAAGTTGTTTCGTTTAGCCTCAAGAGGATATGAACGAAAATATCTTACAATCTCAAAGCGTACTTTATTACAGCTAAAGCTTTCTGGGCATTTCTCAAAGGATTTCTTTGTAACTTTCTTACTTAATTGGCGTTTAAACGGTTGTGACCGTCCAACAAGTTGCGCCGGTCGCTTCTTCGCCGTGCTAACTGGCGTCAATTGGTAACAGCAAGGGAATATAAATCGTTTTTCACCTGGTCCTTCCAGTGAGAACGAAGGCCATCCAAAGTGGGGGCCGCCCTTCTCCTCTGCTTCCATGGGCTGGTCCCGATAAAAATACTTTTTTCGCCGGAGCATCAGCTTTCATTCGCATGACATGGCCCAGCCATCGTAACAGCTGATTAAACCGCAGCGGACTATGTTGATGTCTGCAAAAAGGTAACTTGACAAGAGTATTCGACCCACTTTGAGACGTGTAAAGATGAGCCTGACTGTAAGCAATAAAGACATCTCAATATAAGCCCATGTCCCAAAGATGGTCGATACAAGTCCAACCCCGTTGCTTACGGGGGTGTAGCCATCTCCCTGTCAATGTCGCTGATGATCCACGGTACTCCAGGGGATGGAAGGGCTTTTTTCGTGGGAGCAGTTCACCTCAGGCAAATATCTCTTGGGGTGCTTCCAGGATTGCTTGTTAAAAGTTTCATTGAATCCTGATGAAAGTGATTCTCTGGCGCAAATATCGTTTGGAAGCGGGTTGAAGGTCCTTGAAAGGTTAGCGCTTTTAATATAGTTTTCGGACAGGATAAGTAAAGGGTTTGGCGCAATTTACCTCCGAAGTGATTGAGACGGAGGTTCTCTTTCAATTTGCGTCGTGTTCCATTCAAATTGGTGGCACGGGACCTACATGTTTTGTGCCGACTCCGAACAGCAGCTGCATGTCAGATGAATTTTCACTGAGAAGCTTTTCATGCCAGAAATACACTCGGAGGGTTTGCCTTTAATCGGTACTATTCAGTCCCGAATACCATATGGTCGGTTTTGTTATGTCGACGGTTAGCTAGACTTGTATAGAACAGGGCAATTTGGGAAGTAGACGATGGAAAGGCATTGTAGTCAAAATTGTTTGAAAATATAAGCAGTCGAGAAGAATATTCGTAGCGTTCATCGAAAGACCTTCCACATAACCGTGAAATAGTTCGGAAATTAATACAACTATAGCCCAAAAATTTCCAATATAAACTAAAAATAGCTCTTGGTAACTTGACAAGTGTAATCGACCCACTTTGAGACGTGTAAAGATGAGCCTGACTGTAAGCAATAAAGACATCTCAATATAAGCCCATGTCCCAAAGATGGTCGATACAAGTCCAACCCCGTTGCTTCCGGGGGTGTAGCCATCTCCCTGTTAATGTCGCTGATGGTCCACGGTACTCCAGGGGATGGAAGGGCTTTTTTCGTGGGAGCAGTTCACCTCAGGCAAATATCTCTTGGGGTGCTTCCAGGATTGCTTGTTAAGAGTTTCATTGAATCCTGATGAAAGTGATTCTCTGGCGCAAATATCGTTTGGAAGCGGGTTGAAGATCCTTGAAAGGTTAGCGCTTTTAATATAGTTTTCGGACAGGATAAGTAAAGGGTTTGGCGCAATTTACCTCCGAAGTGATTGAGACCGAGGTTCTCTTTCAATTTGCGCCGTGTTCCATTGAAATTGGTGGCACGGGACCTACATGTTTTGTGCCGACTCCGAACAGCAGCTGCATGTCAGATGAATTTTCACTGAGAAGCTTTTCATGCCAAAATACACTCGGAGGGTTTGCCTTTAATCGGTACTATTCAGTCCCGAATACCATATGGTCGGTTTTGTTATATCGACTATTAGCTAGACTTGTATAGAACAGGGCAATTTGGGAAGTAGACGATGGAAAGGCATTGTAGTCCAAATTGTTTGAATATATCAGCAGTCGAGAAGAATATTCGTAGCATTCTCATTCGCTGTAACGTAGAACCGACAAGTTCTCTGACAGGATGCCCAGTTCCTTTATGTGGTTTTCAGCTCTCAGTGGGCTGTATACATGCTTGTTAATGATCAAAAGGGTTCTGTTATTAAACTCTATATTATATTCTCGCAAAAAGAGGTTTGATTAACGGAGATTTTTAGTGCGGCACAAATATCTCTCTTTAAGTCTCTTCTCATCTTCCTTGCGTTTAACGTCTACATTGTGTGAATCACTTGAAGCTTATCTTGTTATACTCTCCGCCTGCCTGCTCTATAAATTTGTGACGATTGCAGTAACTTGTAGGCCGTCCGACAGTTCAATTTATATGTTGGATCTGGAGCGAAAATAACAAGATGCAAAGCCCTTCTGCATGTTCGGTCCATAAGTGTGGATACTCTGGAGGCATTACATGATTGGGAGAGTCTAACTTTTCTCTCAGTCGGGGTTAATATCACTTTCCTGCTCTAACAGCACTTCAACTGTATTTCTTCGTCATAAACTCAGGGCTCTCGTGATATAGGCAAATGCTAGCTTTTGCAGGTTGACGAGTGACAGACCTATCGTCGACACAGTTGCCCTTGATTGCCAAGCTAGGCCTTCCCATAATAGTGTGTATCCATTTCAGCGTATGGACTGCCTTCAGGGGCGCCTGCATACCAATATAACTGTATAGCCCGAAGATGACTCCTACTCCTGTCGAGGCCGTTGGCGTCATACCTAAACGGAATGGTGGCAGTCTTGTGCAGATTTATGCTTAGATCCACACTCGTCAAACAACGACATTTAGTTTAGCAAATGTTAAGAAAATTTAAATAGGTCTGACTTCGATTCGAAGTGGGTATATATATATCAGAAAAAATAATGAGCAGGTCGCCTGTAGGTTTGAAGCTCTGGGTAGCCAAGTTCGCTACATGACACAAAAATATATCTGAGGGTGAACTCCTACTTTATTATCGGAAGAAGGATGGCTATTCCTATGCCAAAAGTTCGAGCGCCACTTAATTGTGAGTCCAATAAGACTTTGTACTAAATCAATCAGGTTATTGATATGGTTTGTATGTTATCATTTGACTTAAGCTTTTTATTGTTTTTGTAAATCATTCGGAACCGCAATGAGCATTAGCCCAAACGCAAGAGTTTTGCAAAGTAATTACAGATACAGTTCAAGACTCAGTTGAAGCACCCAAACGTAGGTACTTTTGTTATTAAGAATTGTGAGCGATGGAGCTGAACGAACCGGCTGTCAAACCTCGTACATAAATACTTAAATACATATTATGTATGTCTGCGCGTATAAGCTTGGTATATCTGATCATGTCCCTTAAGAAGTCCATTGGGATTTAGTCATGCCTTAATTGCAGCAAACGGATATTATATTAAACAATACTAGATTATACCGTACGACGTGATCTCAAACCAGTTCAACAGATCGCTGCAGATGGTCTGAGTGCAACAACGCCTATATCGACTGTCAGTTCGAAAACAACTCATGTCAGCATTTGTTTTAGGAATTTTTTTCATACATGCCCTATCTCAATGAATTTTCCAAGAGAGGGGCGTTTTTCAACTAATTCTTAGATATTGTGTTCTTTAACTGAGTTCTGTGACAAGGAATTTTTTGAAAAGTCGCTGAGATACAGCGTTTTCAAAAGGTAGGGTGTTATTCAACTCAACAGCTGATATGTGATCGACATATACATGTGATATACATTTTAGGTAATGCTCATACGAAAGCTTCCCTTCGTAGTTCACTTTCGGACTTTATTTTTATTATATATATTTTTTTTTCATGAGAACGATTTGTGCATTGATATCACATCGCGAAGTCGCAAAATATTATCATATGTTGCAATATCATATCATCAAATCAAATCGTGTTGCATTGAATTTTTTCAGTGTACATCACATTAAAAAACTTCGTTTTATATCAAATTACGTTCAATTTATGTCAAGTATGTTAAAATAAGCTCATATAACATCAAAACATATAAGATCACATTCTTACGATATCACATCATATCATGACGTTCTAAAGGCATTCTTCAATGAAATTTCAGCTGTGTCAAACTTGCTTGTTATTTATCCAACATAGCGCCAGTCACTATTCGAGAGGGCGGCCCCCAGCGGGCTAGGAGGCTTAGAATATACCCGCGGTAGGTATGCCTGTCATAAGAGGCGACTAAAATACCAAATTGATTCAAGGGGTTGCCAGCGCAATATATAGATTCTCCAACCCAATTATCAACCTCACCTACCCGTGGCGAATCCTGTTTCATTAACAGCCGAGGCTCTGGCGACCCCGAACTCATGATGGGTTTAGAGGGTTGGAGGGCGGTATGGCCTAGAAGGTTTCATTTGGTCATACCAAATCGTTCCAAAGATGGTCAGGCTAGTACCTTTATGGTGCTTGCAAGCAGAACGTACCGGGTCTGCATCCGGCAAAGGACCATCAACATCCTCCCCAAGGCATTTGGGGAGTGTCCTTATCGCTACAACAACAACAACATTCGAAAGGACTAATCAGTGTCGATGTTCGAGTTACATCTGCAGCTAAATACACAAATGATGGTTGGTTAGGACAGGTTAGGTTGATCTTGTAAAAAGAGATTCTCACTTGGATTGAAAGTGTACATAGTGTTACAAAATGAATTGCAAACTTGTAACATCATAAAATACATCCCATTCGCAGACGGGCTGAACTATGAGTCGCCCCAATTTTAAGATTTGAGCTTCTCCTTAAGTGTTTAACACGTCTTTTATTAGAAGACTGAGAAGGATATTTGAGGAGTGTTCCATAGACTAGAAGAATTTCATGAAATTAGTTTCACATGGCGGGTCTCCAGACCAGCTTAGGTTTCTAGGTTTCGGGATTAGAAAAAATGTAAACTTTTATAAAGCGAGTCGCTTGGGCTAAGACAGACCTTGAACTAAGCGGGCGACAGCTTGCTTACTGCACCTTGCTGCTAAACTGCTTTGCGCAGCGATCAGGCTTCCGTCGTTTTTCCAAGATCGTCTGGACAACGAAGCGTCAATTAACGTTTGTATGAGACGGGGGAAGCCGTAATAAGTAAAACTAATCACACATGATTAATTTCTCCGCAGTCACATACGTTATCAGTTCGCACAACTTATGTTTATTTTAGTTGAGTATGTATCTATATTTGGCTTATTAATTCTAGCTAACTTAAAATTAGAACATCTAATCTAGTATGCATACCTCAAAAGATTCAGGATGCATATGTCCCAGAATTGGATTACTTAGCGAATCGAGTACACGTTGGGAACCATTCGATGGACCTGGACCCATAAGCGTCTTATTTGGCACATAGAGTGGCTGCTTCAACGATACAGGAGCAGGCAACTCCATTTTGATTGTACTTTTATAAATATTTTTTTTTAAAGAACACGCGTTTTTGAACCCGCAATTAAGCTTTATCGAATATAAAATTTTTTGTACTTAAAATTATTTTTTGATCCAATTTTTATTTTAATTTATTTATTACTCAGAAATTTGTTTGTACTCGACTTATTTTAGATAAAGTTTTTTCGAAATCATATATTTTCAAACTCCAATTTTTTACTAAAGACTTGCTCAATTCAAATTTATTCGCTGCAGTTATTTGAAAAAGATTTATTTACAACCTCGTTAACAAAAGCACAAATTTTATTCTACCAAAATGAAACTTTTTCGAAAACGAGTTATTAGCGAAAGTTTTTTGAGCTCGAATAGTTTTGATCCCGATTTTTCACAACAAAAACTTTTTCTAGACCGATTTATTTTCGAGTAAAATTTTTTTTCTAATTATAAGTATTTCCAGCAGTATTTATATTTTGTAATAATTTATATTTTCTTAGCGCTCTCGCCTTTTGTATAAACTTCTAGACCTATTATCACTACATTCGCTGACCGCAGTTTATTATCACAGTTGTTGACTTTTCCAAAAAAAAATTTATATTGAAAACCACACAAATGTATCAAGCAATCGTGTTCACACAGTCTTGTTTATTAATATATTTGTAAATAATAAAATCTTCCCTTATCACTTAGAATTCATTTAAATCAAGCTAAATATATATTTTTTCACACGCGGATATGTTATTAAACATACATATACACATCCATGCACTAGTGATGTGTAATTCAGAGTATTTAAAGAACCGGGGTTTGGCAAGTACATTGATAAAGAAAAACGGTACTGAAGACGGCACAACGCCGAATTCTGTTTGTCTCGAACAAAATTTAACAACCGCTGACTGCAAATCATTCCAATATACACTAATTATACTCAGCGTGCTTTGCACACAAAGTATATTAACTTTGATTGGATAACGGTTGGTTGTACAGGTATAAAGGAATCGAGATAGATATAGACTTCCATATATCAAAATCATCAGTATCGAAAAAAAATTTTTATTAGTTTTTCCAATTACTTATGAAAAAAAATTTGATTGAGCCATGTCCGTCCGTTAAGACGATAACTTGAGTAAATACAGAGATATCTTTACCAAATTTGGTACACGAGCTTATCTAGACCCAGAATAGATTGGTATTGAAAATGAGCGAAATCGGATGATAACCACGCCCACTTTTTATATATATAACATTTTGGAAAACTCAAAAAACCTGATAATTTAGTAAATAATACACCTAGAATGCTGAAATTTGACATGTGGACTGATATTGAGACTCTTGATAAAAATTAAAAAAAAAAAATTTTTAAATGGGCGTAGCACCGCCCATTTGTGATAAAATCAATTTTACAAATATTATTAATCATAAATCATAAATCAAAAATCGTTAAAGCTATCGTAACAAAATTCGGCAGAGAGGTTGTCTTTACTATAAGGAATGCTTTGAAGAAAAATAAACGAAATCGGTTAATCTTTGCAAAAAAGAGCTTTATATCAATGGTATTTCATTTCCCAAGTGGATTTATAACAATAAATAGGGAAAACTTCAAATTAAAAAATGGGCGTGGCAGCGCCCCTTTTATGACTAAGCAGCATAACTCGAAGAAAAATTAACGGATTGTAATAAAATTGGGTACAGGAATTTTTCTAGAAAAAATGGACGAGATCGGTTAAAGACGGCGCCCACTTTTATATAAGAGATTTTTAACAGGGTCGTAGACGAAAATAATAAGCTATATCTTAGCGAAAAAGAGCTTTGTATCAATAGAATTTTAATTTCTAAATTGAATTTTAACATTAAATTGGAAAACACTACAAATTTGAAAATGGGCCTGCCACCGCCCCTTTTATGACTAAGAAATTTTCTATTATTCGGGAGCCATAACTCGAAGAAAAATTAACATATCGTAATGAAATTGTGTACACATATTTTCCTTATAGCAGAAAATATTTCTAGTATAAATGGACAGGATCGGTTAAAGACCACGGCAACTTAGATATAAAACAAGTTTAAAAGGGTCGTAGACTAGAATAATAAGCTATAACTTAGCAAAAAATAGTTTTGAATCAATGATATTTCACTTATCAAGTTTTATTGTAGGAGGAAATGGGGAGAATTTTTTTTAAACGGGCAGTGCCACGTGTTATGTAGAAAAGTAATTTATCTGAAATGAAATGTGCAACTGAAGCTCACACTGAGTATATAATGTTCGGTTACACCCGAACTTAGACACCTTTACATGTTTTATTTGCATTTGGTTGTGAATAATGCACTCTGTCTGCCAATACTCTTAGAATGCGATTTCTCAATAGGTAACGGGTTCGGTTTTGATTTTGATACCGCTTGATCGAAACATCCCTACTCGAATACTTATGCATAGAAAGCATTGGGTATAGTTACTAGGGCTAACCCCGTCTTCACTAAATAATGATATGAGTTTCTTAAAGGCAAACTCACAAACTTACCCAACACTCATTTGCGCGTGTGGTATTTTTTCTCCCCTTTACTGTTGTTCACCCATTTACTCTAAACCTGTAAACAGAATGCCCTGACGCCGCAAAATAAACGCGACGAACTTCGCCTTGTCAAAAATAGATCCGCCATAATTACATGAAGTTGAGCACAATGAAAGCGTAGAGCGAAATTTGCGCGACGGCATTTTGCGACGATATATTTATTTCTTAATGCATTTGTTATGCCTGAGTATTAGCTTTATTTCATTTTCATTCTTTGTATGGGATCTGGGAGGCTGGTTGCAATGGTTCTTTAAAGACCCTGGTTCTACGTCTACGGCTGCACGGTTCCTTAATTCACTAATGTGTATGTTCGTTTAATGGAAATATAAATACATTAGTACGATTTCACACATACCATCATCACAAAGAATTTCCCTGCAAAAATTGCGATTAGTCTAAGATGAATCCGGGATGAGTCGCAAAGGAGCATACGACCAATGCCAGTTTTGATCTCTTTGTATGAGTTGAACTGTCCCCTTTTGTTTGAGCATGTCCTGTGAAGAGACTAATTGTACCCATTTATACCCGAAAAGGATCGATAGGATCCATATCCTTTGTACCCATATGGGAACATATGAAGACTATTCCCTTTTCGGTTCAATAAGGATTCAAATAGGGACCAGTCGCATTTTTAACACCAATGGTAGTAGAAATGATACTCACCGATGTAATCCATTTTAAAAAATTATTATAATTGTTTTAGTTTCATTTCCTTCTGCACATTCTACCTGTAGACCTGGTAGCAAAGAACATAGCATTAACAACTGCACCCAGGCTCGGTGCCTCGGGGCAGCTTGAGAGCCGACCATATGGCCATAGTATCAATCACAAGACGAACAGACTACCTGATTCCCTATCTGCGCTTCGAGGGAGATCTTAAGGCCACAATAGAGGTGGACGGTTGGCGCAAGGGTGCGCAAATGGCGGACGAGGCGATACATGTGTACACAGATGGTTTCAAAGTAGTGGAAGGAGTAGGGTCTGCGGTATACTGTGCTGATCCGGAAATAAGCAGATCCTACAGGCTGCCGGATTACAGTACCGTTTTCTAAGCGGAAATATTAGCCGTAACCAAAGCAGTAGAAACCCTGGAAAAAAATAGCATAAGATGCAACCTTGTTAACTTTTATATCAAGCAGCAATTAAGGCAATAATCTCGCATAGCACAGCATCTAAATGCGTGTTAGAGTGTAAGCACTCTCTGGAGAGAATCGGGACAGGGAGAAGCATACATCTATATTGGGTACCAGGGCATATGGGAATAGATGGGATGGGCAGATGAATTAGCTAAAAGCGGCGCATCCCTTGAAGCTTGCTCCGTAGAGGTCCCAATTAGACTGGGCGTGATTAAGCGAAGGCGAGAGGTGCACATGATCGACCAAGCGGGAAAGGCGTTGGTTCAAGCGCGGGGCTGTAAAGTCTCGAAGATTATGTGTAGGGCTTACAACCTTAGACTAACAAAGTTGCTTCTATCATTAAAAAGAGAGGACTGTAGACTCATGACGGGTGTTATGACTGGACACTATCTTCTGGCGTCACATGCCTTTAAATTAGGCTTGGTCAATGATAGCATATGTAGGAAGTGCGGGTTGGAGGAGGAAACGATCGAGCACGTTCTGTGCTCGTGCCCTTCACTTGCCAGGCTAAGACTCCACCTATTAGGAGTGCTAAAGCTGTCAGAGCTAGAAGCAGCAAGTGGCTTGAGTCCTAGGAAGCTTCTAGTATTTGCCAAGACATAACATAGGTCCTGGTTTTTGATAGGGTTTTTCAGTTAGGTCGTTAAAACAAACTTCTGGTAACACTACGGACTCAATCAGTCTATGTGAGATCCTCATGAACCGACCAGTTCAACCTAACCTAGTTTCATTTACAGTCTTTAATAAGTTTTATTTTATTCAGGTGCTACATTAACGCTACTCGTTTTTCTTAAATAATTCGATTCAATCACATGTAATCTTTTTTATTTTACTAATTTCGTTGCAGTTTTTTTTAATATTTCTTAAAATGGGCTACATAGATATGAAACTGAATAATCCCAACTGTACCCGAAAGGCACTAAAGGCGATCAATTATGCCCAAATGTAGACAAAAGAGGCAATCGGAGACTAATCTCTTTAGGGATTAATCGCACCATTTTTTGAAGGGTTAGTTCGATTTGCCTATGTATGAGTGTTTCTCTTTGTATAAGTATGTGAACCCATATGTAATCTCGGATAGATCAACTCTTATCTATTTGCTGTGGTTGGAGGTACATAACTGAGATTTTATTCCTCTTCTTACTTGCCGTGTAGTCGTTTATTCGCTCGACAAAAATACTTCCTGAGCTGCGACATTTCTACCAGGGAGAGTAGAAGGATTTATTAGGTACGTCTTAGCAAGAGTGTTTCTTTAGAGCACATTATTTAATTGACAGTTGACAAAGATATATAATACAATTATTACCCCAAGTGGATTCATGTAACAATCCGTATTAAAGGATAATATCAACATTTGATAGCTTTTTAACATTACATGAGGGCCACTTATCAATACAATAAGACTTAAGAGGCACACGTTTAAACACTGATGTCGCCCGCGAATATTAATATTCTAGACATATGGAGCTGTACAACAATTATTAATTTATTGAATGCAACGAATCTCTGATATTAAAAAATAGTATACAATCTTAGGCATATAGGGTCTTTCAAAACGATTGGGTGGGACTGTGATAAGCAAGTACCGTTGTCACACGCGATCCCTATATTTTTCAAGTTTATATCGGTTTTTGGGGAGACAAAACAGCTGCTATGGTTCCCTAAAGTGGCCTGTGAATTGGCATTTAAAATTAATGTTAAATGTTGCGCACCTTGGGTATTTGAAATCTGATTCAATAGCCCTTGGCAACATTTAGGGCAACATATTTTAAGACGTCGTCTTAATTTTGTTAAGTTATCACAACCATCCAGGGGCGGATCCAGGGGGGAGAGGGGGCGATCGCTCCCTCCCCCGCTCTGATCTGGAACTTATGAAAATTATAAAAGATTGCTTTAATTTTAATATTTTTAGCTTTTATGTATGCATAATCTATAAGATCGTCCTAATCGCCCCCCCCCCCCCCCCCCCCCCCTCCGAAGATCTGCAATTTATAATACTTCGGTTGAAATATTTTTTGAAATGAATAGTTTAGCTATATATTTAGTTCTTAGTAGTTGTCGGTTAATGCAGCAGAAATTCTTTGAAAGTCGAGGGCTCTTACTTTATGAACAATGTGGAGAGTTGCTTAAATGTAGATAAACTTTTAGTATATATAATGTTTCAAAACCTGTATAAGAGCTTTCAATACACGACCCGAAAAAACGGAGTAATAAGATATCCTTTCCAACCGGTTGTTTAGGGTTCACAATAAGTCTAAATTTTTCATGAGACATAAACTTTCTCATCAAGATCAATAAAAAATGAGGGTTTTCCCAAAACAAAGTGAACACTTGTTATTTTCATCTAATAATTATTTAAGCGGAATTTAAGCTTAACTTATTGCTTTTGCTGGTTCAAGACTCTGGCGGCGCCGTGGTGTATTGGTAGCATACTCCTCCTACCACACCGAGGGTGCTGGGTTCAAGACCCGCGCAAAAGCAGTGAAGAGCCTAATTTGTGCCAAGCAGCATGGTTTTGTTGCGGGACGTTCGACGGTCACCAATCCAGTGGAGTTTAGTGAGTATTGTATATCTGCTTTTGCATCTGGATACCAGGTGGATTGTATTTATACTGACTTCTCAAAAGCCTTCGATAAGGTATCACATGAGTTCCTTATTCATAAACTTTCCTGTCTTGGTTTTCACTCAAATTTTCTGCAGTGGCTAAAATCTTATTTAATTAACACATGGTGCGTTGTCTGCATTGATGGTGTATCATCCGATCTATACCTTGCAACTTCCGGCGTTCCGCAAGGCAGTATTCTTGGACCCTTGCCCTTTGTCCTGTTCATCAACGACATCAGCACTTGCTTTTCGTATGCTAGGTTTCTATTGTACGCTGATGATCTTAAAGTTTTCTCCATTATAAAGTGTTCGCGTGATATGTTCGAACTTCAGTGTGAAATTAATAATATCTATTCCTGGTGCGTTAGATCGCACTTTTCTTTAAATATTAATAAATGCTTTCACGTAACCTACTCTAAATTGCGCTTTAAGTTTAATAGTTCATATACCATTGATAACAAACCACTGCAGACTGTTGATAAAATCAAGGACCTTGGTGTGGTTTATGATACAAAATTTTCTTTCAACAGCCATGTAAACTTTATCATAGCCAAATCGTATACAATGCTTGGTTTTATTCGGCGTAATAGTGCAGAGTTATCTGACCCGTATACACTTAAATTGCTCTACAATTCATTTGTACGATCTCATCTCGTCATTTGGCGACCGTTCCAACAGTTTGCAATTAACAGGATTGAGCGAGTTCAAAAAGTTTTTCTTAAATACTGTGTGCGATCACTTAGAATTAGTAGCCCTCTTCCCTCATATAATGCACGTTTACTTCTTTTAAATCTTAAAACTTTATAAGCGAGAAGGTCTATTCTTTCGTTGACCTTCTTATATTGCATCATCAATGGGGATACAGATTGTGCTGCTCTTCTTGAGAAAATTAATTTTAATGTTCCAAGAAGAGAACTTAGAAGCTTTTACCCTTTTTATGGTATTAATAGTAGAACTAATTATGCGAGAAATGCCCCAATTACTCGCGCTATGAGTGAATTTAATAAGATCTCATATTTTGTCGAACTTGATTTCTCTTTGTCGAAGAACGTTTTTATTAATTTATTAAAGTGTGTTTTTTAGTTATCAATTCTTTTATATTAGTCTGTAAGTGCTAGTTTTTCACTGACTTGTTAACTTTTTGTATTTCTTAATTGTAGTCTGTTTTTTAATTGTATAAAAATTGTTAGTAGTCTGTAAGAATTTTGTTAATAATATGCTGTATAGTTTTTTCATTGGTAGTCTGTAAGAACATGTGTTCATAGACTTAATAAATAAATGGTAAATGGTAAAAGCAACATCAAAATTTAAGAAAAAAGTTCATTCAATTACAAAAAAGCGGGGTCGCCCCTCGACAGTGGTTGGGCAAACACTCCGAAGAAAAAAAGAAGAAAAACTAAAAAGGGACAAGATGCAAACTTGAAGAGAAGCTCAGCCTAAATATTTTATGAGATAAATCGCGCCAAGTATATATTTGTTTTTATTTATTTTTTTTATCACGCTTCAGGCCTGCTTATTCAATCGTTTATTTGTCAATTTAGCAATGTCTGGCTCCGTCTTAAAATGCTGTGATAATTATTTCTTTGTGCTAAAAAATCTGAGAATGTGTGTTAAGTGATCATATTGCCCTACTATGAAAAAAGATATAGACACATAAAAATAAATCTTTTATTTCACAGTTTTGATATCGGCTGACACTTCGGCCAAAAAGCCGCCTGAATATGCAATGCAATGTGATATCTTGGAGAAAAATCTATAATTTTCTTAATCGGTCTTGATTTAAGTGTATATATTAGTGGCGCAAACAAATCTATTTTTTTTATCACTTTTGCTCTCGCTTCCGTACAAAGAACCAGACTGGAGGAATTTGGCTCGACCTAAATTATTGTCGCTATTTTTATAAAAATATCTATTGTTATATAACACCTAAAATCCAAATAGAAACTTAAGACTTTTGAGAAAATTCAGCAAAATTCCGCGAATTTTCAGCTTTTCGGTAAGAATTTTTCTGAGAGATAAATTCCAAAATTCTTACTTAAAGCTAAAAATATGCGTGAAAATTCGCGGAATTTTCCCGAATTTTCTAAAAAGTCTTAAGTGTATTTGGATTGTTGGTGTTATATAATAATACTGTAACGAATATTAGCACCACTAAGGAATACTATCTTACTATTTTATTTTTTTTTAAGGGATACTATCATCTCTAAGCCGATGCTAAGCAGTGACTTATATGCACATAAATAATTCAATCATTTTGTCTACACATATGTACATACCCGCAGCGGAGAAGCAACGCACAACCACATGCATAAATCTGAGATACACCCGAAAGTATGCAATGGTTGTGCAAGTGTCGCTCACACATACAAACACATGCAGATATCTTATCTGAGATGCTTCCAAATTGCAATTATAATTGTGGAAGTGACGCTCACAAATACACGCGCATATGAGAAGCTATACACGTGCATCTGTAGTTATAATTTTATAGCTGATTCTGGAGATGGAAGTGCCTAGAAATATGTGAACGAGGAAACCGCACAGTATAAAAGCAGCAACAGTAGAGGCGCGACAATCAGTTTCATTTAAGCTATCAATCAGTTTCATTTAAGCAAGCTATTGGTATTAGTGTTATTGTGAAGTACTTTAATAAGGGTCATTTTGCATTATTAAATATTGGAGTTATTTATTCAACAATTTAGTGATACGAACGTTAGTAGAAGGTTGCGAATAAGAGGTTGTCAGAAGAGGAATTGTTGAATAAATTCCGAAGATTGGGAATGCAACTTGGACATGGCAAAGTTGAGTGATTTGAGGATCCAGCAACTGAAAAAGGAGTTGGAGAACCGTGGATTTAATACAACCGGCAATAAGATCGAACTTCAAGCACGGCTACGAGAGGTAATGGAGTCGCAAGGAATTGATGTGGACGAGTATGTCTTTTATCCTGATGGGGACGAGACAACATCAAAAATTGAAGAGAAAAACGAAACATCGCAGACAGTTACGAGCACAGACTTGAACATGATTTTGGCTGCAATATCTGCACAAACATCGACAGTAACATCAATGTTGTTGCAAATGTCAGAAATGTTGACACAGATTACATCCAAGATGGAAACTCGGCTGGAATCGCAGGAGAACCGTATAACAGCGAAGATTGAAGCACAATGGGCAGGAATATCCGAAATGTCGGCGCAAATTTCAGCACAGATATCATCACAGATCTCTGCTCAACAGGAAGAGCAAGAAGGACGTATTTCCTCGAAGTTGGAGGCGCAAGATACAAAAATTTTACAGTTTGGGGAAAAAATCGAGGCCGAGGTGGATGCTAAGGCAACGAGCCAAGATTATGAGTGACAAGATGAAAGCGAGGTACGATAAAGCAATTAATTCGGAAGGGTTTCAGGAAGGAGATTTGGTGCTGTTATACAACCCACAACGAAAAAAAGGTTTGTCCCCGAAATTGCAGTGTAATTGGGAAGGCCCATACAAAGTTGTAAAACGGATCAAGGATGTAGTGTACCGCATACAAACCATTGGGAAACCACGAAACGAAATGAAAGTGGTTCATTTGGAAAGGCTGGCAGCGTTTAGATCGAGAAATTTGTCTGATTGGGACGATCAGACTTAGGTGGAGGGCAGTGTAACGAATATTAGCAGCACTAAGGGATACTATCATCTCTAAGCCGATGCTAAGCAGTGACTTGTATGCACATCAATAATTCAATCATTATGTCTACACATATGTACGTACCCGCAGCGGAGAAGCAACGCACAACCACATGCATAAATCTGAGATACTCCCGAAAGTATGCAATGGTTGTGCAAGTGTCGCTCACACATACAAACACATGCAGATATCTTATCTGAGTTGCTTCCAAATTGCAACTATAATTGGGGAAGTGACGCTCACAAATACACGCGCATATGAGAAGCTATACAATCAGTTTCGTTTAAGCTATCAATCAGTTTCATTTAAGCAAGCTATTGGTATCAGTGCTATTGTGAAGTACTTTAATAAAGGCCATTTTGCATTATTAAATATTGGAGTTATTTATTCAACAATTTAGCGATACGAACGTTAGTAGAAAGTTGCGAATAAGAGGATTTGCAGTAAAATCGTTACAATACATATTTTTATAAAAATATCGAAAATAATGTCGAAGCAAAACTTAGTAAAAACTGGAAAAATCTGAGTGATGATGACTTTTGTAGATGAGTGTAGATATGTATGTGTGTTTTTATGAAAGGTCACCTTATCTTACGCGCATCTACGTCACATTTGACTGCTTGAGCGAATGAAAGAAAGAGAGAAAACCAACAGCTAAAGGAAAATGACGGCAAAATTGCCCATAAAAAACAGCTGATCTTTTGTTTACATGCGCAATGCGCAATCTTGTGTTTGTGATTTGTGGGCTGCGAAAGCTGCAAATTGTAATCAATTTGCGAAAGATACAATCATAGTGTACAAGTACAAGTGTGTTGACTTATCTGTCAAGCATTCTGACAGGCACTCGCTGGATTCGGAATGACAGCGAATTCAAAATGGATACCATTACCGAATGCTCCGAATGATTGAAAAATTGAAAAAGTCCATACGATTGGTAGTCAAAAATGTTGTCGTTGAGACCATGACGGAACGATACAAGGTGGCAGCATGGTGACATACCTACAAACATAAATAAATATTCAATGTATTTTGTTTTTGTAAATTCGATGGACAAATGTCAAAATCGTACTGCGCCGAAAGTTGATGTATCAAATCAAATAAAAAAAGGGTATGATCAGCTGTCCCATGCTGCCACCTTGTATCGTTGCGCCATGGTTGAGACTAAAAATGCGACTCTAGACCTGAGATTTCCATCAGGTGAGCGAGGCTGTTTGTAGTTTTGACGTTTATCGCTTAGTGAACACACTTGGTATAGGTACACTATGGATACAATTTGCACTGTGATAATATAAACTAAAAATTAGCAAATGACAATATTCGACATAGATTTTAGGCCATAAAACAGTGTTATGGTGATCATACGACGATTACCATTTACATCAAATGCAAAACAATTCTGTCACAACATCAGGCGGAAAGGGTCAAACACCAGTCAGAATGGGAGTCAATCTACAAAACGAATTTGTATAGTTGGCGCTGGACCAGCTGGCTTTTATGCGGCACAGTACGTCCTCAAACATCTTAGCAGCAGTGCTGTAGATATAATAGAGAAATTGCCAGTTCCGTTCGGTTTAGTGCGGTAAGACAAGTATACTCAAGTGCTAATGCCACTTATATAGTGGAGAAATTCCGTGATTTTTATTGAGATCAATGTTGTCATAATTTGGGATACATTCTCAAAATTGTAAGGTCATCTGTGGCGTAAAGAAGATACATCACGGTTAAGAGTACTTAATTTTCTGCCAACCGATGCAGCCAGAAAAAAACTTCGTATTTTCTCCCTGAGGAGGTTTTCGACGCGTCTAAGATGGTATGAATCGATGAATTTTAGCCGGTAGCATACCTTTGACTAAGATGCGAATAGGGTAGACTTGAAGTCAATACACGAATTTAAGAAATATTCCTGCATTCTTTAACAAAACTCACCAATGTCACGAGTCCCTGATCGAGCTGATCATGTTAGTGTAAAGATAAAAGCGTTTCGAAAGTTTTGGGAAGCGTTATCGATGTCTATAGCCCTTTTCCGGATATAGATCCGACATTATCAGGAAACTAGCATTAAGATACTCGCTCTACTATCTGGGAATGATTTGATATAACTTCGTCAAACTTTCTGGGTTATTTCCTTCCACGAACCCTCATTCCTCAGGAACAAGGGCTCACCGTAGCCTCATCTTCAAAATGTCTATGTGTGTTTACGTTCATTTTTGTAACAGTTATCTCCTCGTGTAGGTGAGGTTGACTCACCAGCGGGTTAGGAGGTCAGAATATACCCGCGGTAGGAATGCCTGTCGTAAGAGGCGACTAAAATACCAGATTGAAGGGGCTGTGTAGCGCAACGATTTCAGGTTGCCAGCGCAATATATAGCTTCTCCAAACCCAATTGTCAACCTCACCTATCCGCGGCGAAAACTGTTTCACTAACAGACGAGGCTCTGGCGACCCCAAGCTCATCACGGAACTTCGGGGTGGGGAGGGAGGGATGACCTGAAGGTTCAATGCGGTCATGTTAAATCGTTCCTGAGATAGTCGGGCTGGTTCCTTAATGGTGCTGTGTTACAAGAGCGTACCGTATCTGTATCCGGCAAGGACCATCACATCGACAACACTCTCCAAAGCCTTCGGGGAGAAGCCTTATCGCTACAACTGCAACAACTGAGGTTGAGAATCTGTGCAGAGGAAAAGCTATATATGACTTGATTTTCCACTCATCTTTGACTAAATAAATCTAAAAAAGGGACACTGCTTTAGGGCACCCTCTTTTCGAGTCTTTTTGGCTTAGCTGTTCTTTTGACAACTAGTGTGGTGAAGGTATATATCGCGAAGGCTGAGGGAGTGTTACGGATATGGACAGCCGTTTCCACAATTGAGTACGGTACTGGCTTCTGGTACTAGCTCCACTGTTTATCTTTTTGAAGTTTTGTTCATATATATTCGGTGAAATGTAGTTTAGTTCAAGCTATGCGTTGAACACCCCTACCATACTGTAGACCTCTTATTCAAAAAAGATTAGCCTGCATTCTACTGAGGCATGTCGATCACTCATCTTCAATTAAACTCTTGAGGTAATATCTTATAGTCATCAAAGGCAATGGGTGCTTTGTCATTGTTTTTTGTTGCGAAGGACAAAGCTTTCATGGTGGCCGAAGCCTTTCTTATCTAAAGAGTTACTGGTCTCCTTGTCTTCATTGAGATCCCAAGTAGTGCTCGCGTATGAAATCAAGAAGCTGGTTGGTAAACGCAATTCAAAGTTTTTAGTTTCACAGTATTCTTAACTCTACATACTCGGGGGTAATCCTATTATACATATGAACGTATCTTGTTCCCCACGGAACTAGAGGATTGGGGCCAGGATGGCCTAGAAGGTTCAATGTAGTCTGTTAAATCGTTCATGAGATAGTCGGGCTGGTTCCTTAATGGTGCTTGTAGCGTTGAAGACTCACATTTCATGTATTTGTGTCGCAACTAATTTCGCTGTATTTGGGTCGAAAACTTACACAACTGAACCATGCCTATAACGAAACATATTTGTCTTCCATGAGAACTCGAAACGTACTAATGTTCGTTGCGAGCGACGATATTGTGTCAGATAACGTTTCCAAATAATCTAATGGACCCAGTAAACTTCGAAAGGCTAAGATGTAGTATAATCACTGAAAATTTAATTAGTTTAGTTTTGACTTACAATCGCCACTATATCACAAAAGCAATAACTTCAATATTTTCCAAAACTTTATAGTTATGGTGTTGCGCCCGATCATCCTGAGGTGAAAAACGTCATTAATACTTTCACCAAAACGGCACAACATCAAAATTTTAAATTCTTTGGCAACGTTACACTAGGCAAGGATATTAGCTTACAAGATTTACGTGAACGATATCATGCCGTTCTACTCACATACGGGGCGGATATGGATCGTCAGCTCAATATACCCAATGAAGATCAGCCCAATGTTGTATCTGCGCGTGAATTCGTTGCCTGGTACAATGGCCTACCCGGTGCACAACATCTTAATCCCGATTTGAGTGGACAGATTGTAACAATCTTAGGTCAAGGTAATGTTGCTGTAGATGTGGCGCGTATGCTACTCAGTGCAACGGATGCATTGCGGGTTGGTTATATTTTGAATACTTATATGACTTTGTTATTGGAATTGAAGTAATATATACATGCGTTTATTTTCTTGTTAGAAAACGGACACTACTGAGTATGCATTGGAGGCACTTTCACGTAGCAAAGTTGAGCGTGTTTATTTGGTGGGGCGACGCGGTCCACTGCAGGCTGCTTTCACAATAAAAGAATTGCGTGAAATGTTGAATTTACCGAATGTGCAAACGCTGTGGAAACAAGATGACTTTAAAGGTAAGATAAAATGCGCCTGCCTATAATGAGATTTAGATAACTATTTTTTTTTTTTTTTTTGCAAACGGCTAGAGAAAGTATTATATTTTCCTGAAAGTAGTCCTTTTACTTTCTGGGCCGTGGTGTCTTTTTCCTTTGGGCTTTTATATACTTTGATATTTGCACAAAGCTATTACAGCTCATCATTAAATTCCCTTGGAAATATCGTTGTCATCAAGTGAAAGACCATAACATTTTCGAAGAATTTTTCTCTCGAAAATTCCAAGCGATCACCTTCCTTCGATACCGGCCATGATTCCGCGCGATGCATTTTACTTACTTACTTAATTGGCGCTTAACCGTTTAAACGGTTATGGCCGTCCAAAAGGGCGCGCCAGTCGCTCCTCTTTCCGCCAACCGGCGCCAATTAGTTACACCAAGGGAGCTTAAATCGTTTTCCACCTGGTCCTTCCAACGGAGTGGGGGCCGCCCTCTACCTCTGCTTCCATTGGCGGGTTCCGATAGAAACACTTTCTTAGCCGGAGCGTCATCTTTCATTCGCATAACATGGCCTAGCCAGCGCAGCCGCTGCGTTTAATTCGCTGGACTATGTTGATGTCTGCGTATAGCTCGTACAGCTCATCGTTAAATCTTCTTCGGTACTCGCCATCGCCAACGCGTAGATCCATAAATCTTTCGAAGAACTTTTCTCTCGAACACTCCCAGAACCGCTTCATCTGCTGTTGTCATGGTCCATGCTTCTGCCCCATATAGCAGGACGGGTACGACAAGTGACTTGTAGAGTATGATTTTCGTTGCCGAGAGAGGACTTTACTTTTCAATTGCCTACCTAGTCCAAAGTAGCATTTATTGGCAAGAGTGATTCTTCGCTGTATTTCAGAGCTGGTGTTGTTGCTAGTGTTGATGCTGGTTCCCAATTGAGCCGTGTGTAGAAGTCCACGAAAGTGGGGCAAGCTTCTGACCGCCATTCACCTGGGAATGACCAGAGCGATTCTTTTGCATGCGGTTCAAGCAGCTCACTACTTCCGGTCGCTTGCGGCAAGTCTCCTCTGGGTAGCCACTAAACATCCGTTTAGTGGTGAACTAATGTGAGAAGGCGAGAACCTGGCTAGGCCAATCTGACATAATCGGCAAGGGCTAGCCGGGGGATCTCCCATCGGCAGCGTCTGTTCACCTCTAGGTGCGGCTGCAAACGGGCGTCTGTCTTGGAGCAAGCGGCTCGCTATATGAACGTGCAAGTAATATTTTCACCCCCGCTGAGCGGGTTGTGCGCTGAGCTTGGGACCCGCCACATCAAACCATACTCCAATGAAAAGCAGCAACAAGCGCGATGCATCAGGACAGGTATAATAAGATACTTGAAAGTACGATCTTGGTTCATTAACAGGGAGCACTTTACTTTTCAATTTCCCACATAGCATAAGTTTTTATTTTGTTGTATTAACGACAAAGACACTCCCTGAAGATTTTGGGGAGTGTTAACGATATTGATGGTCCTCTGCCGGATATAGATCTGATACGTTCCGAAAACAAACCACCAGTAATGTACTAGACCGACCATCTCGGGAGTTACATGAGGAACTTGGGTTCGCCAGAGTCTCGCCTGCTAAATATGCGTATGATATATTCATATTTGTAACAGGATTCCCCTCCCGTAGGTGAGGTTGGCAATTGGGTTGCGGAAGCTTTGAAGCTATAAAGCTTTGTATTGTGCATAACAACCCCTTGAATCCCATAAGCGTTTATAGTCGTTCATAGCGTAAGACCTACTTATTTGCCTCTTTATCCAGGTCAGAGAAGCTAGGAGCTATAACTTGTATACGTATTCTGTATATTTCAGATGTACCTGAACAAATACCAAATCTGCCACGACCACGCAAGCGTCTAACCGAGTTAATGCTGAAAAGTTTGTCCGAGCAAAAGATGGCTAGTACCAGTAAAAAAAAATTTCTGCCCATATTTTTGCGAGCGCCTAAAGCGATAGATGGCAATAAAATCGAATTAACTGTAACACACCTCCAAAACGATATGGCTGTGCCCACTGATAAAACTGAGCATCTTCCATCTGATTTATTTCTACGCAGCATAGGCTACAGATCTAGTTGTGCTGATAATGGAATTTGTTTTGACGAGCGAAATGGTTGCGTCTACAATGCGAATGGTAATAAATCATAGTTCAGTTAATACCATTGGCATAATATTCCACTTCATTCCCAATATAGGTCGTGTATTGAGGGATGCTGTTAGCAAAGTAGTAAACAAGGGCCTTTACGTAGCCGGCTGGTTGGGAACTGGTCCCACAGGTGTAATTTTGACTACAATGAATGGCGCATTTGCTGTTGCTAAAACTATATGTGACGATATTTTATCAAATACGGTGGACATAAAACAAACTAAACCAGGCTTGAATGCAAAACAATTAGACCGTGCTGCAACTTGGGCGCATTGGCAGCGCATAGATCAAGCTGAGCAAGAAGCTGGAAAAGCGTTGGGCAAACCACGTGAAAAGTTGGTAGATATTGAAGAAATGCTTAAAGTGGCAGGACTTTAAATTATAGCACAAAAATGCATACATGCCTAAAATAGAAAATGTAGCATACACAGAATATAATAGATATAAGTGGAAAGTTGAAAAGTCAAAAAGTATTGAATATAAAAAATTAAAAATTAAAATATTTTCTATCTATTTTCTTTTACGTTTACATTTGCTGCACAAACAAAAAAAATTAAAATTGGGACAGTCAACGTTTTTTTTATGTAAATTAAAACTGTGTGTTAAACAATTTATTTGCAAAAAATTGTGAGCAAAATTTTATAGTGTAAAAATATAACAAAAAAAAAAAACTCGAAACAAAAATCGCAGTAAAATAAAAAAAAGGCAAAAGCACTAAATTTCTAATATGGATTTGGTGATTACTTCAGAACCACACTTCGTACCAGGGTAAGGAGTTTTGGTAATTCTTTACTTAATCTCACAACTGCTAAAAACTCGTCCAAAAATATCATTTCTAAAGACGCGATAAATTGCGGTTTAAATCAAAAACCCCACCATAGAACAGTACTCGTTGCTCTAGACCTATCAAAAGCTTTTGATACGGTCAACCATGGCACGCTACTGCAAGACCTGGAAGGGTATACCCTTCCCCCATGTCTTAAAAGGTGGACCGCAAATTATCTGCGAGGTCGGCAGGCATCGGTGCAATTTAGAAACGCAACATCAAAACCAAGAAGAATTAAACAAGGGGTGCCACAGGGTGGGGTCCTATCCCCACTTTTGTTTAATTTCTACATATCAAAGCTCCTTATGTCCCCAGAACACCATCTACATAATGCGGTGAGAATACTCCCCATCAGGGAGAGAAATGAGATGCTAACCAAACAGTTCCTGTTGAATACCCAGAAACCTGGGCATCCCAGCAGACATCTGATCGATGAGCCAACACCGCCTAGGAGCTTAATGAGTCATCTCCGTAAGCATTATGAGGAAATATGCCAACTCAGCTGTATGAAGCAAAAAAACAAGCAGGACCTCAGTGAACTCCACAAACAGGCGTCGGACCTTTATGCCAGGAATTGCCCGGGTAATCCTGTACTAAAAGAACAGTACCCAAAACTTGCGGAAGAGGAACGCATACTCCCCAGGGAAACGCGAGTCACTCTAGCTCAACTTCGTTCTGGATACAGTAACAGGCTAAACTCTTACCTATCCATAATCAACCCCGACATACAAAATGTATTCCCCGCTTGCAATGTGTCCCCACATGACACCAACCATCTCTTTAATTGTAATGTGGAACCAACGCCTCGTAACACCCCTCTCATTATGGCCCACCCCTGTTGAAACTGCAAGTTTCCTTGGACTTCCTTTAGAGGATATTGATGACAATTTGTGATGTTGTTGTTGTTGTAGCAATAAGGTTGCTCACCGAAGGCTCCGGTACCATAGCACCATTAAGGTGCTAGCCCGACCATCTCGGGAACGATTTATGTGGCCACATTAAACCTTCAGGCCATTCCCTCCCTCCCTACTCCAAAGTTCCATGAGGAGCTTGGGGTCGCCAGAGCCTCGTCTGTTAGTGAAACAGGATTCGCTGCGGATAGGTGAAGTTGACAATTGGGTTTGGAGAAGCTATATATTGCGCTGGCAACCTGAAAGGTTGCGCTACAGAGCCCCTTGAATCTGGCATTTTAGTCGCCTCTTACGACAGGCATACCTACCGCGGGTATATTCTAATCCCCTAACCCGCTGGGGTGACAATTTGTGATCGGTCGCACCTATTGGGTGTGGCGAAGCACTGCTACAACAACAACAACAGCAACGCGATCTGAAGCCAGGATCACGAATCCGAAAGCAGAAACTGATGTTTTTTTCTGTCAACAAATATTTGGAAAAAAATGTGCATATGGTTGTTGTAAAATTGTAAAGAAAAGATTTTTGAGCGGATAAAATTGATCTCAATAAAAGATGGATAGAGACAAAGACAAAGACTATCTTCATATCCAAAGAAGAAAGATGTTAATATACAAAGGTAAATCATTTCAGAACCATCTGCCGAACATCCTTTCTACCTTAGAGAACCTTTAGGAGTGCACATTCATAAGGTCTCTAGTTATCAACAAGTAACTATAAAAGTTGAGAAATAATCTGTCATCAAACATTCGGGGAGTGTACTTATCGCTGCGACAAGCGTCTTATCACGTCTACTGTAAAATCTAACACGGCACAGGTTGCCAAGTCTTCGCGAAGGAGATTACATTGTTCTAACAATAGCCGGAAAACATAACAAACTGACAGTAACAAACCCACAGTGAAACGAATATGATGGTATATATCTACCCTTATTTTAAGGTGCTCTTTACATATGAGTCTTAACTGAATGGCAGTGCGGGTATCTTTTACCCCAGCGGGTTATGGGATCAGAATATACCCGCGGTACGTATGCCCGTCGTAAGAGGCGACTAAAATACCAGATTCAAGGGGCTGTGTAGCGCAACCTTTCAGGTTGCCAGCGCAATATATAGCTTCTCCAAACCCAATTGTCAACCTCACCTATCCGCGGCGAATCCTGTTTCACTAACAGACGAGGCTCTGGCGACCCCAAGCTCCTCATGGAACTTGGAGGTAGGGAGGGAGGGAATGGCCTGAAGGTTTAATGTGGCCACATAAATCGTTCCCGAGATGGTCGGGCTAGCACCTTAATGGTGCGATGGTACCGGAGCGTACCGGATTTGTATCCGGCAAAGGACCATCACATCGATAACACTCCCCAAAGCCTTCGGGGAGCAACCTTATCGCTACAACAACAACAACAACAACAGCGGGTATCTTTTCAAGCCATTGCAGCGTCTGTAAGGCGGTATTAGCAGCCGAAAGGGATGCCGATCGATGGTTAGGTGCTGCTTGAGTTAACGCCTCTCCATATAATAATTGAGCAGGCAGCCGGGGGTACTTTAGTAAGCATAGCTAAAGAGGGATGTGGGATAGGAGGTCAGAATATACCCGCGGTAGGTATGCCTGTCATAAGAAGCGACTAAAATACCAGATTCAAAGGGCTGTGTAGCGCAACCCTTCAGGTTGCCAGTGCAATATATAGCTTCTCCAAACCCAATTGTCAACCTCACCTATCCGCGGCGAATCCAGTTTCACTAACAGACGAGGCTCTGGCGACCCCAAGCTCCTCATGGAACTTGGGGGTGGGGAGGGAGGGGATGGCCTGAAGGTTTAATGTGGCCACATAAATCGTTCCCGAGATGGTCGGTCTAGCACCTTAATGGTGCTGTGGTACCGGAGCGTACCGGATCTGTATCCTGCAAAGGACCATCACATCGATCACACTCCCCAGGGCCTTCGTGGAGCAACCTTATCGCTACAACAACAACAACAACAACAACAGGAATGTGGAAGAGGCAAAGTGATACAGTCACGTAACATGGAGAAGCTGAAGGAGCAGATTCCACTCATCCAACTTCCCAGAGATGGCACGAGGAAGATAATTAAGTTTGAGAAGTGCTTTAAATTAGAGCTGGGGGACAAATGTATGTAGGACACCTCCAGGATTGAAGCGGTTCACCAGGAACACACTATAATATGGTACACCGATGGCTCAAAGACACCAGAGGGCATAGGAGCGGGGATCTTCGGCCCCCGAACCAAAATATCCCTACCACTCCGAAAATATCCGAGCATCTTCCAAGCCGAAGTTATCGCCATAAGCCGGTGTGCAGAGATAAACTTACAGCGGGGTTATACCACCGAGAAAATAACTATACTCAGCGACAGTCAAGCTGCGCTCAAGGCATTATCTTCAGTTGAGATTAAATCATCAACAGTCCTTGAGTGCGTAGAGAGGTTAAACAGGCTAGGAGTCAATAAACCCATCCGTCTAGCATGGGTACCTGGACACAGAGCAGTGGATGGTAATGAGCAAGCGGATGAGCTTGCTAGGTTGGCAGCGGCCGAAAAGTCAATAGGACCTGAGCCCATCATGCCAATAGGATCACATACAATAAGGGAAGAGTTTAGACAAAAAGAGGCGTGCCTCAGAGAACAACACTGGCGCGAAAGTCCACGACTTCGGCAGGCAAAGGCACTAATAGGAGAGTACAACCCAAAGCGATACAAATCTATGATTAACCTCCCAAAAAGTAGCCTTAGGATTTTAACAGGGATACTCACAGGACACTGCAGGCTAAAGAGCCATATGCATAAATTGGGCATATCGTCTAGTAGCCTCTGTCGATTCTGTGATCGCGAAGATGAGACTGCAGAACACATCCTGATGGAATGCGATGTAGTCGCGAGACGAAGACTTAGGATCATCGACACTAGAACTTAGTCACATACACTCTCTGAAGCCGAGAACCATTCTGGATTTTCTCAGGGAACCCGGCTTGGATGAGGTGTTGTAAAGAGGATGAGGGCAGACCAATAGGTCGCAGTGCTTAACTTCACAACATCTATCTATCTATCTGAATGGATA
Organism: Eurosta solidaginis; assembly: GCF_040869045.1. Lineage (NCBI taxonomy): Eukaryota > Metazoa > Arthropoda > Insecta > Diptera > Tephritidae > Eurosta > Eurosta solidaginis. The sequence continues at coordinate 256,287,497 of NC_090321.1, forward strand.
ATGTTGAACTAGTTGAATGGCATGGCTCCTTCACCCGGCTGCGTACAAGTACTGACTACAATTTATTGACCGACCCAATAGGTCGCAGTGCTTAACTTCACAACATCTATCTATCTATCCGAATAGATAATGTTGAGCTAGTTGAATGGCATGGCTCCTTCACCCGGCTGCGTACAAGTACTGACTACAATTTATTGACCGACCCAAAGTAAACTAATATTAGATTGAAAATATCGCATTGCAAAAAATGAGAGTGGAGATGGGTTCCTGATTATTTTTAATCACCTCTCCTTAGATCTATTTATTGACTTTAAGGGTCACCATCTGATAGGGGTATACACGAATTCTTTGTTGAGGTAAAACCCTTCTGAAGCAGCTACCAAGATAGCTTGATCTTCCACACTGTCCATGACATGGAGTAACATTTTTCAAAAGTAAAGTATCTGGCTATATTGATTTAGAAGCGAAACACTCCACACCTAATCTTCTAGGTCATCTCACCATTCTTTAATGAGCTTGGGAATGAAAACATTCGTCATGCGGACGTGTCATTAGTACTGGGACTGGCTAGTAATGTTATAGTGTATCACAATCTCTAGAATTGCTCTAATCTAGTGTAATATTAAAGAAATAAAATAAGTACCGTTGATGTGTAGCGAACACAAAAATAAAACGCAAATCGCGTTCCTTCAAGCTGTAAAGAAGACGGGTTCACACTCCGACTACTTGAAGTACTCTATATTCCGGCATAAATATTTTGAATTAAATAAAAAGTGTTACAATACCTATCTCTGTGCGATGAAAAAGAAAATAACTTGTAAGCCGAAAGTTTTCTACGATTTAGTGAACTCTAAACGTAGCGTTAAAGGGTTTGCTTCTGGTATGAAATACCGTGATGATTTCTCTAGCGACGATCAAGATATTGCTAACTTCTTTGCACAATTTTTCAAATCTAACTATTCCGCTGAATTAATTTCTTTGTCTAATGAATACCCGTATCAACTTTACTCACTTAATGCAAATAATATTCCAGCAATATCTCAAGAAGAGGTTTTTACATATTTAAAGTCTTTGAAGGAATCTTATAAATACGGTCCTGACCTAAGTCCCACATGTTTTCTCAAAAGATGCGCTGAACATATTTATCAGCCCCTAACTGATTTATTCAACATGTCTCTAAAACATGGTGTTTTCCCTGCTGCTTGGAAGGAATCTTTTCTAATACCACTGCACAAAACGGCAGTAGGTCATGTGTAGAAAATTATCGAGGAATTGCAAAATTGTCTGTCATCCCAAAGGTATTTGAAGCCATTGTTACCAATCAGCTAACATTTTCCATTTTTACATTGATTGCAGACTCTCAACATGGATTCTGCAAAGGCAAATCTACCATTACCAACCTACTTGAATTCACAACTCATGTTTCTAATTGATTAAGAGAAAATCTTCACACCGATGTTATTTACACTGATTTCAGTAAAGCATTTGACAAAGTTTCCCACTCCTTGCTTATCCACAAGCTGGATCGGCTTGGCTTCCAACCTGGTCTCACCCAGTGGATATCTTCGTATCTCTGTGGTAGAACGCAACTAGTAATTTTTAAAAATACTCTTTCATATGTCGTTAATGTTCCCTCTGGCGTCCCACAGGGCAGTCATCTCGGTCCAATTCTGTTCTTGCTATTTATTAACGATATATGTACCACAATAAAATTTTAATGTATGCTGATTATGTGAAACTTTTTAGGTCCTATGCGTCTATTGAAGAGCGTCCCTTGCTTCAGGCGGATTTAAACTGCTTAGTTGCTTGGTGCAACGCGAATTTAATGCCGCTGAACATCAATAAATGTAAATTCATGTGCCTCTCTCGGAGATCTGTGACAGCAGCCTCTTACGTAATTGATAATTTTTGCCTTGTATCAGTAAATTATTTTGTTGACTTGGGTGTCACGATAGATGCTAAACTTAGTTTCAACCTTCATATTATGACTACTGCCAATAAGGCTAGAGGTGTTCTATCATTCGTGAAGAGATGGTCTAAAGAATTTAGTGACCCTTATGTAACCAAAGCCCTTTTTACCACATTAGTTAGACCCATACTAGAATAAGGATCAATAGTCTGGAATCCGCGATATCAAGTTCATGCAGATAGGCTTGAGCCAATACAGAAGCAATTTTTACTTTTTTCTTTAAGGAATTTTCATTGGGACTCTGCGTGTAATCTTCCACCTTATACTAGTCGGTTAAAGTTTATCAATCTTCAACCTCTCGCTAGTCGTAGAGAAATGCTAAGCGTATTATTTATGGCTAAACTACTGAATGGTCTAATTTCTAGCCCCTTTCTTTTGAACGAAGTAAACTTCAATGTGCCATCACGAGCGTCAAGACATTACAAACCTCTTCTTTTGAGGCAGTGCAAAACTAATTTCCAATTAAATGAACCTTTTCGGTGTTAGTGTCATGATTTTAACTCTCATTCGAATTTATTTGATATAACGGATTCACTATAAAGAAAACTGTCCTATCCTATCTTAACTCGTAACAAAATAAAAAATAAAAATATAAAAAAAATAAAATCTTTATATACTAAAAGCGGTAGCAAAGAACAAAGCGTTAACGACCGCAACCAGGCTCGGTGCTTCGGGGCAGCTTGAGCGCCGACCATATGGCCATAGTAGTATATCGTCATCAATCACAAGACTAACAGACTACATGATTCCCTATCTGAGCTTCGAGGGAGATCTTAAGGCCACAATAGAGGTGGACCGTTGGCGCAAGGGTGCGCAAATGGCGGACGAGGCGATACATGTTTACACCGATGGTTCCAAAGTAGTGGAAGGAGTAGGGTCTGCGGTATACTGCGCTGTTCCGGAAATAAGCAGAACCTACATGCTGCCGGAATACTGTAGCGTATTCCAAGCGGAAATATTAGCCGTAACCAAAGCAGTAGAAACCCTGGAAGAGAATAGCTTAAGCTGCAACCGTGTTAACTTTTATATTGACAGTCAATCAGCAATTAAGGCAATAATCTCGCATAGCACAGCATCTAAATGCGTGTTAAAGTGTAAGCAGTCTCTGGAGAGAATCGGGACAGGGAGAAGCATACATCTATATTGGGTCCCAGGGCATATGGGAATAGATGGGAATGAAAAAGCGGACGAAATAGCTAAAAAGGGCGCATCCCTTGAAGCTTGCTCCGTAGATGTCCCAATTAGATTGGGCGAGATTAAGCGAAGGCGAGAGGTGCACATGATCGACCAAGCGGGAAAGGCGTGGGTTAAAGCGCGGGGCTGTAAAGTGTCGAATATTATGTGTAGGTCTTACAACCTTAGACTAACACAGTTGCTCCTATCATTAAAAAGAGAGGACTGTAGAGTTATGACGGGTATTCTGACTGGACACTGCCTTCTGGCGTCACATGCCTTTAAATTAGGCTTGGTCAGTGATAGCAGATGTAGGAAGAGCGGGTTGGAGGAGGAAACGATCGAGCACGTTCTGTGCTCGTGCCCTGCACTTGCCAGGCTAAGACTCCAGCTATTAGGAGTGATACAGCTGTCAGATCTAGAAGCAGCAAGTGGCTTAAGCCCTAGGAAGCTTCTAGTATTTGCCAAGAGGACGGAGTTATTTTATAACATAGGTCCTGGTTTTTGATAGGGTTTTTCAGTTTGGTCGTTAAAACAAACTTCTGGTAACACTACGGACTCAATCGGTCTATGTGAGGTCCTCATGGACCGGCCAGTTCAACCTACCATACTAAAAGCGTTAACTTATTTAACAATTTACTCTATGTATAATTTCCTACTGTTATGTATAATACTCAGCTAATGATTTTTATTCTGTAGCTGAGCAGTTTTAGATCTCGACGCTTAACAAACCTCCGCCTATCAACAACTCGGCAAAAACAAAATCCGTGCGCCATGCGGATGCGCCCCTCGTGTCGGTTGGGCGGGCTTTGGATGGTATTAATCCGTTGAGTTTATTATTATTATTATTAAACAAAAGTAATTGTCTTTATTAAAGAAATGCCTTTCTTTTTATACAAAATTTTCTATTTTACACATACGTAATTACACTAATACTTACACACTAGGTATCTACATTCCTAATGCATACATTCTGTGTCAGCATATTAGTTTGACCTAATTTTAGATATTTGTTATTGTATACATATTTTGGCAGACACATTGACAAACTGTCATTGACGCTCAGTCACGCTATTAACGAATTGGTCAATGCGCCAGTTAAACGTAACCGGATATGGATCTTGCTGTTGGCATTTGTATGTGATGTTGAACTCCCGCTGTGTTAGGGTTAAAATAATTTATGTAGGTCGATATTGTAATATAAATACAATATGAATGTGTGTGGTCGATATTTATATATGCATATAAAATGCATTATCATAGAAGAGCATAATGCATAATGCTACAACTGCATTGGCATAGGAGGGCATAATGCATAATGCTACACTAGGTCATAACATTTGTATATCCAACCTTCCCAAACCGTTTTTAAACCCACAAAAATTGTCAACCGTTTCAGCTACACCGGCCATTGCCCACAATTTCGTTTTCGTGCTGGCAAAACGTATGGTAAACTAACACATAAATTACTCATTGATCCATGTGTCATACATGCTCCAGAGCTAATTGTAACACCTTCGAATCGTCCACCTATCTCGTTGGAGTATCCCACATCACCTGAGATAAAATTACTGAAACGACGTGAACAATTTGTAGATCCAGTTTACCGCCATCCCATCATTCCTGGTTATGATGGTTTTGTACCAAATTTGGCCTCGAAGACTGGACAGCGGTATAATGCTGCTGCTACAGCTGGTGTGGCAGAGCATGAACTATTGATGGAGCAACTTCGGTGTGAACGAAGAAATTTAAAACATCGTGATATTTTGGGTAGCGGTTTTGGTCTATTCGAAAGTAAAATGAATGAACGTTTGGTAAGTGGTCAGATCGGTGGGAAGATTCAACAAGTGAAAAATTTTCAACTTCTTTTCCTTTCATACGTTTTGTATAGCTTCCTCATACCCGCTATCGCGCTCCTCTAATACCGGTTAAAGGACGCGCTAAAGCTGTTGAAATGATTGATTGTAATTTTGTAGAAAAGAAGGAACCGTACTCTAAATTTACTGTGCCACATTTCATGGAAAATGATGACGAAGAGAAATATATACTTAACGGTAAGTAATTGTTAGGTTAGGCGGTAGGCCCGCAGTTGAATTCTGAATAAGTACTTCAGAAAGTTGGAAATTGCTGAGAGGAAGTTGTTGTTGTAGCGATGAAAATACTCCCTAAGGTTTTGGTGAGTGTTATCGATGTTGATGGTCCTTTGTTGGGTATAGCTCCATTACGTTACGAGACGAAGAAATACGCTTCCGCCTTCGCTGGTAAAATACGGCTGGCATAGCTTAACGTCCTAGGAAGATAATAATTCATAATCCTCATCATACAACGGTGCAAGTTATATCCGCATCGATGTGGGGTACTGAAGAAGCACTCAATAAATATGATGTAGACACTGTCTAAGTCTACCAGAAACGATGTATATTGGAACGATTTTCCGTCATCCCTTGTCAAATTTGGTTTCCAGACAAACCGGTTTCGGCGTTGTGCGATCATCAGTGTCGATTTTCGTTCTCATCTGTTGTAGGCGTTTGTCCTGTATTTATAGTTCGTAAGTACATGAACAGGTATTGTCAAAATTGATGCTTGGGTATATTTAGATATGTGCATGTGATGTGTGCTCATTCACAACCGAGGGTGGGTTTTACTAATCGATTTGTGTGGCTGACTGAGGCAGGTAAAAGTCCGTAATTTTAGTCGTTTGACCTTCTTTGTGGGTTTGTTGTTTTGGTGCGTTAATTGTTTCGTGTTTATTTGTTGTTGTGTGTTTGTCTGTTATACCTGTGTGATTACTTTATTTCTTGTAAACAAGTTTTAAAGGCTCGAATATTGTGTCAGAAATTGTGTTTATCTGTTCATTTATTATTCTACCGTCTAATATTTTTTTTATTATTATATGTTTGTAGATTTCCATGTTTTCGAGTACGTTGAGACGTCGGCCTTTTGCTTGTATGTGAAGAACCGTAACTGTTTTATTGATGTTTGCTGGCGAACATTCATTATCGACCATGTGATTCACTAAGTTAGACTCTGGTATAATGTTTGGATTGCGTATTTTTTTGTTGAAATCTCTAATATGTTCTCTGAACCTCGTTCTTATTTTCCGTCCTATTTGTCCTATGTAACTATGTTGGCATCCGCAGGTAAGCTTGTATACGCCGTGGCTGCTAAACGGATCCTCTGAGTTAGTGCTAGTTCTTAGTTTTCGCCCCAGATTGTTCGATGTTTTGAATGCTGTGTTAATGTTGTATTTTTTAAAGAAGTTTGCCAATTTATATGTTGCTTTTCCAGTATATGTCATAGTCGTCCAGGTGTTATTATTTTCCTTTTCATTATTTCTTTTTGGTTCACCATGCGTCCTTATGCATATTATGTCATCCATGTATCTAGCATAAAATGACACGCCTAATTTAGAGTTCAGCTCCTGTATGTACTTTTCGTCCAGATTGTGCATGAAAACTTCCATAAGAATGGCTGATTTGGGGCTTCCCATTCCAAGACTGTTTGTTTGTCTATATATTTTATTGTTGAATTGAAAATAGTTTTGACGTAAAGTGGTTCTTAGCGTATTTGTGATTTGCATACTTTTAACTATGTTTTTTGTATTATGAACTATTGTTGTCTACCAAATGTCCACCAGAAACATTATATTGACACCTCCTGCGGATTGCAAGCTTAGACTGCTCATGCATTAGGCATGCCTGCCATAAGAGGTGACTAAAATCAAAAGGTCCCATGGTTTGAAGAATACAAAAAAGGGCCCGTATTATGTGTTATGATCAGTGACTGAAAGCCATTTTCATTCAAGCGATAACTATGCAACTGTCAAACTTTTTCTAAAGATAATAATACTTTATGGTTCTAATGAGTACCATTTGTCACTTGTTCAAATATGCCTTTAATCCGATCCACCATTTCAGAGCTATTGTGATTTAAGAAATGAGTTTCGATCACGGATCGTAACACGTAATACAGGCCAAGGCTAGTTCCAGCAGATGTCAGTATCGGATCATACTGATTCATATCCGGCAAAGGGCTGAGCCACATCCTCGACACTCCGCTAAACTTTCGGGAGTGTTTTTGCGGTTAACAGTAAAAGAAGCTGCCTATATGCCGATTTGTCTAATTTAATTAACAAAATGATGCTAAGCAAAAACAACTAGCCCAGTCAGCGAAAACTCATTTGACTTAGGAAATGTTATTTGTGGTGGGAAATGCAGGTCCGCAAATTTATAGGAAAATTAAAAAATTATCAAGTTGGAAAAAAGCTCGGCTATAATCTCCTCGGAAGAAAATTATTTATAGTTGAGTTCCATGTTGTATAGCTGCGAGAAAGCCTACAAGCAGAGCGTTATAAACTGGTATGCGTGCTGTTGTTGTTGTAGCGATAAGGTTGCTCCCCGAAGGCTTTGGGGAGTGTTATCGATGTGATGGTCCTTTGCCGGATACAGATCCGGTACGCTCAGGTAACACAGCTCTATTAAGGTGCTAGCCCGACCACCTCTGGAACGATTTATATGGCCACATTAAACCTTCATGCCATCCCTCCCTCCCCACCGCCAAGTTCCATGAGGAGCTTAGGGTCGCCAGAGCCTCGTCTGTTAGTGAAACGGGATTTGCCGCTGTTGTTGCTCGAAGGTGAGGTTGACAATTGGGTTTGGAGAAGCTATATATTGCGCTGGAAACCTGGAAAGGTTGCGCTACACAACCCTTGAATCTGGTATTTTAGTCGCATCTTACGACAGGCATACTTACCGCGGGTATATTCTAACCCCCTAACCCGCTGGGGGTTCGTGCTGATGTGCGTCTATTTGCGTGCTGTTATTGTAGTGAGTTTGCTGCTGGTACACTTGCGTTTTACCTGGGGCGGAAGGGGTTAATTCATACCTGTAGTTCGTATGTAATTAAATGTGGTTGTCAAGCGTTACCCTTTATCAACTGCCATATATCTGACGGAGGCAAATTTCAATTTATTGTTGTTGTATTTTAAAATGTTTTAATTTGCTAGGATAACTAACTTACTGCAAACACTTATTAAGAATATTATTGATCCAACAGGCTATTTGTGGAGCTTTAAAAATTCCTTAAAATTTAAGTCAAGAAATTATCAAGTTGAAACTGTTCTGTTTCTTGTATTGTTTTTGCTGTAATTAAGAAATGCATTAAGGATGTCGTATTCTACGCGTAACTGCCAATTATTATTTATTACAATTAATTAAACATTGTATGTCAAATTGTTCATAATTTCTTTTAATTTTTATTTGCAGGCTATGGTGGTCACATACCAATGGCTTTGACGCGTTTTGGTGGAACGAGCAAACAATTAACAAATAGTGCATTATGTGAATTTACAAATAATTATCATCATAGACGTAGTGCCGAATGGTGTCCACAAGAGAATGCTGGCATTGGTAGTGCATGTACGAACTCTGGACATTTTGTTATTTATCATCGTACAATTGGTATGGTTCCCAAATATGCTGGTCATGTGCCTGGTGAAGCATTCACATTTGGTCGTACATTTGGTGATGCGACAGTAGATGCTAAGCGTTGGCTGGCATTGCATAAGGACTTATGAGTCAAGATGAATTCATATAATTATAATGATACCACTAATGTGTGTATGTAAACTAAGTTATGTTTTTGTGTATAAATGTTTGTATCAAAATTAAAGAGTAATGACTTGAATGTAATTAAATTAAATGTATTAATGTATGTAAATTCAAAGATGGCACTAAGTAATTAATGAATTTTATAAGCTCATGAAAGTGAAGATTTTTTTTGAAGCGCTGCCGCTGCCTATTCGTAAAGCTCCAGTTTCTTTTTCAATGCGGTGATTTCTTGTAATGCCAAATTAGTTTCCTCCAGTGATTTTAATTTATTTTCTTTTAGGTGGTCAATGAGTTGTTGCTGTATAACTCTATAAAAAAATAAATATCTTTACTAAATGTGATAAATATTTGATTATAAATGAATAAATATATAAATACATGGCGCGATAACCTCAGAAGAGATTTTAGGACGAGCTACTACAATTTGCGTTATGCTCCTTTGAACTTTTTCTACAAATTGGCGGGACGAGACATAAGATAGGTTTTCACTGAGAAGCTTTTCATGCAGAAATGCACTCGGAGTGTTTGCCAAGTTATTGCCGCGGGGCGACCCGCTTAGAATAACTTTTTATACTCAGCGTGCTTTGCACACAGAGTATATTAACTTTGATTGGATAACGGTTGGTTGTACAGGTATAAAGGAATCGAGATAGATATAGACTTCCATATATCAAAATTATCAGTGTCAAAAAAAAAAATTTGATTGAGCTATGTCCGTCCGTCCGTCCGTCCGTCCGTTAGCACGATAACTTGAGTAAATATTGAGATATCTTCACCAAATTTGGTACACTAGCTTACCTGGACCCAGAATAGATTGGTATTGAAAATGAGCGAAATCGGATGATAACCACGCCCACTTTTTATATATAAAAAATTTTGGAAAACACAAAAAACCTGATAATTTAGTAAATAATACACCTAGAATGTTGAAATTTGACATGTGGACTGATATTGAGACTCTTGATAAAAATTTGGAAATTTTTTTTAAATGGGCGTGGCACCGCCCACTTGTGATAAAATCAATTTTACAAATATTATTAATCATAAATCAAAAATCGTTAAAAAAATCGGTAAAAAAATTCGGCAGAGAGGTTGCCTTTACTATAAAGAATGCTTTGAAGACAAATTAACGAAATCGGTTAAGGACCACGCCCACTTTTATATAAGCGATTTTTAAAAGGGTCGTGGACGAATAAAATAAGCTATATCTTTGCAAAAAAGGGCTTTATATCAATGGTATTTCATTTCCCAAGTGGATTTATAACAGTAAATAGGAAAAACTTCAAATTTAAAAAATGGGCGTAGCACCGCCCCTTTTACTACTAAGCAATTTTCTATGTTTCGGGAGCCATAACTTGAAGAAAAATTAACGGATCTTAATAAAATTGGGTACACAAAATTTTCCTATAGCAAGAAATATGCCTAGAAAAAATGGACGAGATCGGTTAAAGACCACGCCAACTTTTATATAAAAGATTTTTAAAAGGGTCGTAGACGAAAATAATAAGCTATATCTTAGCGAAAAAGAGCTTTGTATCAATAGAATTTCGCTTTCTAAATCTATATACATATATAAAAAGAAGTGTACATTTTGATTGTCACTCCATAACTCGAGAACGGATAGAAAGATTGCCATGAAATTTTTAGGAAAGATACAGGAAGGAGAGATGATGGTTAGCTGATTTTGAAATCCTAAATCGGTTTAGCCATTCTTGAGTTATGATTTTTTTTAGAAAAAATTCAAATATTTATATAAAAGAAAGTGGTGTTAGTTATACTACGCATAACTCAAGAACGGATGAACCGGCTGAAAATTGGTGGAGAGGTAGCTCAGAACTAGGCAACGTACACGGCATACTTTTTATCCCGTTCTGGCTAGGGTCTTGAGATCAAAACGTGGACCTGGGTAATCCTGGGATATGTTTGTAGAGTATGGGTGTCAAATGGAAGCTTTTTATGAGTACTTTGATACTGGGTACTTTTTGTACCCCTGGGTGACTAGGGTCTCGAGATATAGGCCAAAACGTGGACCGGGCACCCCTAGAATGTGTTTATACAATGTGGATATCAAATGAAATCTGTTGATGAGTGCTTTAGTACAGGGTGGTTTTCATACCTATTGGTGACTAGGGTCTCGAGATATAGGCAGAAACGTGGATAAGGGTAACACTAGGATGTGTTTTTAAATTATGGATACCAAATTGAAGCTGTTGATGTGTGCTTTAGTACAGAGTAAGTTTTATGCTGCTGGGTGACTAGGGTCTCGAGATATAGGCCAAAACGTGGACCCGGATACACCTAGAATGTGTTTTTACATTATGGGTATCAAATTGAAGCTGTTGATGTGTGTTTTAGTACAGAGTAAGTTTTACACCGCTGGGTGACTAGGGTCTCGAGATATAGGCCAAAACATGGACCCGGATACCCGTAGAATGTGTGTGTATTATGGATATCAAATGAAAGCTGTTGCTGAGAGCTTTAAAGTAATTTTCATTGTGATATTCGATTTAGTCGCATCAACCTGGCAAAACTGATAAATATGCATGCGAAGCCGAAATAAAGACATGAATAATTAATACCCACATACCTATTTACATACGTCCTATTCGATTTGCCTGAAATTTGGTATATAAATTTGCCTATATTAGTATTACCGATGTTTTTTTCCGGGAAGTAGACCAGAGACGGACTGGGACTGTGATTAGGACTAGGACTGGGACTGAGGCTGAGACTGAGACTCGGAGTGGGACTGGGACTGAGACTCGGAATAGGACTGGAACAAAATACATACCACCAAGAATGAGAAAAACTTGAGAGAAGAGAAAAGAGAAGGAAAAGACTGAGAAAGAGATAGAATGAGACGAAGATGGTGATAGATGAAGCGAAAAATACGGAGGGAGGAGTGAATACAAAGATTAGGAAAGAGTGTAGAGGGGCGAGGGCAGAGTTAGACGGAAAAAGCTTATTAAAATGTATGCAGATAGACCAAAAATTTAGGGCAGAACAACGTCTGCCGGTTCTGCTAGTTGAATTATAACATTAAATTGAAAACACTAAAATTTTTGAAAATGGGTGTGGACCGCCCCTTTTACTACTAAGCAATTTTCTATGTTTCGGGAGCCATAACTCGAAGAAAAATTAACGGATCGTAATAATATTAGGTACACAGATTTTCCCTATAGCAGGAAATATTCCTAGAAAAAACGGACGAGATCGGTTAAAGACCACGCCCACTTTTATATAAAAGATTTTTAAAAGGGTCGTGGACGAAAATAATAAGCTATATCTTAGCGAAAAAGAGATTTGTGTCAATAGAATTTTGTTTTCTAAATTGAATTATAACATTAAATTCGAAAACACTAAATTTTTTGAAAATGGGTGTGGCACCGCCCCTTTTACGACTAAGAAATTTTCTATGTTTCGGGAGCCATAACTCGAAGCAAAATTAACATATCGTAATGAAATTGTGTACGCATATTTTCCTTACAGCAGAAAATATTTCTGGTAAAAATGGACGGGATCGGTTAAAGACCACGGCAACTTAGATATAAAACAAGTTTAAAAGGGTCGTAGACTAGAATAATAAGCTATAACTTAGCAAAAATAGTTTTGAATCAATGATATTTCACTTATCAAGTTTTTTTGTAAGAGGAAATGGAGAGACATTTTTTTAAACAGGCGGTGCCACGTGTTATGTGGAAAAGTAATTTATCTGAAATGAAATGTACAATTGAAGCTCACGCTGAGTATATAATGTTCGGTTACACGCGAACTTAGACACCTTTACTTGTTTTTACTTGCTTTTCCCACTCAGGATATTCGATTTGGCAAGCGAGCACGTTACCCCCACACCAAAGCGGCCGACCATGTTTAAGTTTGGCTTGCCTAAGTTAGCAGTGAGGAGCAGAGAATTTCTTGTTGTAATTGATTTCAAAAAGGAAGTAGCTTTTCGTCTCTCAAATGAAATATAATGAAAGTAAAGAAGTAAATTATACAAAAACAAATTGCTGAAAATTTAGGATTGAATTTTCTGAACGATGTTGTTGTTGTTGTTGTAGCGATAAGGCTTTGGGGAATGTTATCGATGTTTTGGTCCTTTGCCGGATACAGATCCGGTACGCTCCGGTAATACAGCACCATCTCGGGAACGATTTATATGGCCACATTAAACCTTCAGGCCATCCATCCCTCCCCACCCCAAGTACCATGAGGAGCTTGGGTCGCCAGAGCCTCGTCTTTTAGTGAAACAGGATTCGCCGCGGATAGGTGAGGTTGACAGTTGGGTTTGGAGAAGCTATATATTGCGCTGGCAGCCTGAATTGTTGCGCTACACAGCCCCTTTAATCTGGTATTTTAGTCGCCTCTTACGACAGGCATACCTACCGCGAGTATATTCTAACCCGCTGGGGGACGATAAGGGACAGCGCTTTAGGAAACTATAATGCTTACCCCATTTCGGATTTCAGAGAGCTTAGCATATTATTTTCCGCCTGCAATATTTTTATACCATCTCCCAAAAGCGCATGTTCATTATTTGTTGCTACCTCAAAAGCATTGAGTTCTATTTTCGCATTTTCAGCTTTTTTCCTCCATGTTTCAATTTTGACCTCAAGCTCAGGTTTGGACTGAAATATACAGATAATAAATACATATATAGGAATGTGGTGACGCTACTGACAGTCATGCCCACGATTATTTACCAACTCAAATATTTCATCACCGCCAAGCGTATTTCGCACTTGCTCTTCCAATTTTCTACGCCAATCTATATAATCTCCTTGGAAATTGTCTAGTACCCCATCAACTTGTTGTGTACCCATACGAAACTGTTTTATTTCGGTTTGCATATGTTGAGACAATTGCTGTGATAGAAAGGAATCAGGCATTCTTCCATGTGTAATGGTGAATATATCACGAAGATGTTGGTCCTTAGAAGCTAGCAAATATTCTTTAGACTTTTTTAACTTTTCACAAGAGGCATTCAACCGTGAGATATCATTTTTCTAATGAAAGTGAATTAAAATGTCTAACGTACATTACATAAGAAGTTTCTCTTACTTACTAGGTGAGTTAGTAATTCCTTAAGGAATTCTTCTAGTAGAGGATTTTCCATTACTTCATCGTTATTTGTATTAACTTCTATTTTTGGAAATTTGGGTAGCTCCATTGTTCAACTTCTATTTGAAAATTAAATTAAATGTAGGAAACAACACTTGGCGTAAGGAAACGGAAACGAAATGAGAATAACGGAAACAGTGGCTGTACAGCAGTGTTGCCGTTTTCACGCAATTGCTAAAAAGGTTTTATATAACATTTAAGGTAAGGCCACATTAGGCTGCACTACGCAGCACTGCACTGCTCTACAAAATATTCTTTGCATGTATTCTTATGAGGCAATTCACACCTGCGCGACCAGGCACAGCGCGGCAAATTTGATCAACTAGGCAAAAAAGCCGCGTTGGGAAGTGTCGCGCAGTGCTGCTGCCGCTAGGTGTGAATTGCCTCATAAGAATACTTGCAAAGAATTTTGCACCATCTTTTTTCAATCTGGGCAAAAGAGTGTGGAACTCTCCTTCTTCATATCTTGAGGATGAGATGTCTTGGACCCATAGCCACGACCTTTTTCTTTTCCTTTCCTCTTCTTCGCACAAAAATGAAATAATTACATCTTCAAAAACTGTGTCGTCCATTTTGCAAACAAAAATAAACACAAACTTTTGCCGCAATGTGTCGCTCGATTGCCGCTTAATATGAATTTCCAAAATATGTCGCTCTGTGAGGCGCCGCTGCCGCTACGTGTCGCGCAGCGTAATGTGCGCGTACCTTTACACTGCACCAAATGTGTCATTTTGTGAGACGCATTTCCTGCAATACTCGATGGCGAGGACCCCAATCCATCGCAAGAAAATGCATTGTTTTCGGATTCGTGATCCTGGAACAAAATCGCGCATTTTGACAACCCTCCCGATATTTTTGGACGTGTATTTAGTGTCATGTGTTGTATAGAATTACCACGTTTTCTTATGGTGTGGATACCGCGCTTAAACTATTGCCTCTATTACGGTTTACAACTCAACTTAGTTATATTGTAAATAAAACAACTCAACCTTCAGATAACTCATCTCCTGTTTGGTATTACGAATTACGACTTATTTCATTTGAAGTTTCATTGATGTTGCCAATCTAAAATAGTGATTATTTGACAGATAAATGAACAGCTGATCAATTTGTAGCGGAAAGTTAAGCATTTGCAGAAGTGATTTTATTATTAAAGCAAAATGAGTATTAGCTTAGGTTAGGTAAGGTTGAAGTGGCTGCTTGTTAAGGGTTTCTCTGCACTTCAACGTCACTAGTGACGAGATGTTACTGCATTGCAGGAATTTTATGGCGGCTTGGCTGTCCGAGAAAATTGAAATAGAATTGGTCACCTACAGGTTAGCAAGAATGGATATTAGCTTAGATTTATTTTATAATGACAAAAATGGTGGTGACAAAATTAACATGTCGCGAATAGGGGAAAAAATTCGCGTGATCTCTTCAATCCCTTGGAACTACCAAGCACATATTAAGAAAACGTTTTAGTGACAAACGGTGAGCTTCTAATAAAGTTATTTCGCAGATTTCTAAGTTATTTTCGGTTAAGTTAGGAAGCATTTTGCTTCTTACTAATCAAAGTTAAGGACTATTCCCGCAAACTCATTCTAGGGACGGCTGTATCCCTATTTTAAAATTATGCGCTGCACTCCGTTCCTTGCTGACGGCAGCTATCAAGAATGCTGTGGAAATTATTGAAGTGTTGGATTGGAAAACATCTACAGTTTTTAGAGAGGTTTAAGATATATAGAATATTTGTGGGAATGGATTAAAACCAAATGACTTCAGAGGAGCAAAGTGCTTCAAAAGTCGAACTTGACTCTAAAACAGGATTCCCATGAGTATTGGGTAGTATCGATGGGACTCACGTTCGCATAATTTCACCTATTTTGGCTGCATCTAAACTGCGGGTTGCCTCGTCCATCTTCGGGATGTCGCTCCAAGGTCTATAAGTTTTTCAATGTAATCCGTGGTTGAAACCTTGTATTTTCAATAAATGTGTATAAAGTTGCTGATTATACAATTTTTTAAAAATAATTTTAAAAGATTTAACTACCCGTTTTCCATTTTTTTATTTTATTTTTTCCAAAGAACTTCAAAATTTTCTGAGACAACTGGTAGTAATCAGTTGTCAGATTTTGTTGTCTTTGACAACTACACCAACACAAAGTTGTAAGTGGTATGCCACAAAAAGTTGTAAGACTAGGCAACTTCAACCGACATTTTTTTTTTGACAGGTTGAGTTGTAATATGTAATAACAAGTTGAAACTTTTCAACTGAAAGAGACTTGAGTTGTAAACCGTAATAGGGGCATATGTTTTCCGACATCAAAATGTACAAACTGTACCGTACTCCACAAATTACCTACCCTTGTGTGATTTGTGACCGTACTCTGATTTTAGGGCTAATTAAACTTCCTTAAAGCGGAGTCATTGGTGCCGTTTGTCGTATCGCTGTAGTCGTATCCCTAACGTAATCAGCTGATTCCCATAAAGTTGGTGCTATCAGCTGTTATATGGTTACCGATAACGCACCAATGTCTGCAGATTTAACCCTAACTCCATAGTCGTAACCATACCCATATCCATAACCATCTCCAATGTTAAACTTCCTTAACCCTAACGCCATAGTCGTAACCATACCCATATCCATAACCATCTCCAATGTGATCGATTAATGGTGCCTTAACCTAAAAATCGTGAAAATTTCATAAAAATGAAGAAAACGCAAAAAATTACAAACATATTCCATAAAAAATAAGTCTATGAGTCATAAAGTATCCAAAACAATGAATAAAATCTACAAAAAGTTATTAAATTCACCAACTCAAATATTTTTAGGTTATGGATATGGCGAGAAACTAAAAACCAATTGGTTGGCTATGGTATGGTTATGACGTTAGCGTTATGGCATAGCACCATTAACACGTTGGCTGCCACGTCGCTCGTTTTCGTGCGACACCCAGATGTTACCCTGAGGAAACGTCGCACATTTTCGTGTGTCACCTAAATGTTACCCTGAGGCCACGTCGCACATATTCGTACATTTTAATATGGAATTTTATATGGAATTTGTATTCTCTGGCCTGTGGTGAACATTTTGGTGTTTTTCCCATGGCCGCTGTGTATTTTTAATGGTAATTTTTTGGATAAAAAAAGTTAGAAATTTAAATTTTCTTTTTACTAATTCTTTTAAAAATAAATTTATTTATGAGTAAAAAAATATAAAAATATATACATATGTATGTAAATTCAAATGGAGATAACTAGAAAAACAATAAACTTAGAATTAGAAATTTAATTTGGAGATCAGTAGAAAAACAATAAACTTAAACCAAAAATTCAATTTGTCAATTTCTCTTCCTGGCTATCAGCATATTTTTTTAACATTGCATAACACAATACGCAAGCACGCCTTATTGTTTTCCCGTTATCGTCCTTTCCTTTTTCTATAAAATGTTTTCCTTTTGTTATGGGTTCTGGAGACATGAAGTCCAACAGAGCATTTGAAGTCTCCTGCAGAAACTTGGTTATTTAAATTGGTTTGTTTGTAGCAATTTTATATATTATAAAGGCATTTACGACAGGCATTCCAAGAACCAGTTCAAAAACCACTTTGCGGTACCACTTAACACCTCTTCTGAGAGTGGTGGCGTAGGAGGTCATTTGATCAGATATATCAACACCTACTTTGGCTTTATTGTAACCAACAACAGCAAGGGGGTTTTCTTGCCTTCACTTCCTGGTGCATGGTGGATTGTTGGTACTGGTGGATGGTTCATTATTTTCTACATTTGGATAACTCGACGTGGCTACCATTACAGGGGATTGTTTCGTCGAATGAATCCTTACATCTCTGGTGTCCTTCCTTTTTAACACAACCACTCTATTTTCCTCCTCACGGGCTACCATCTCGCCTCTTTTCATATTAGATTTCATAACTACAGCCGGACAATTCTTTTTGTTGGCCAAAAAGGGTATCTATTTTTATTTATTATTATTATTTTTGTTTCTTAGTGCCTAAAAATAAGTTTTGACTATCCGCCAACTTTATTTTGTTGCCTAATTTTGCAGTTACAAGGGTTGTTTTGTGTCGCACATTTTCGTGCGACATGGCCCCACAACATGTTTTATGTTCTCCCAGGCCATTTCGCACGAAAATATGCGACACAAAAAAACCGTTATAACTGCAGAATTAAGGACCAAAATAAAGTCGCGATAGTCAAAACTTCTTTTTAGGCACTAAGAAACAAAAAAGAACAAAAATAAGTTCTTAGCCTCAGGTGACCAAAATTGTTAAATTATATATTGTCACTGAACGATCAAACGTGTTAATCGATTACATTGATTTCCATAAGTTAGGTTCGATCAGCTGTTTTATCTGGTTATGGTTTTATGGTTATAAGACCCATTAATTGGCCTTTAAATCATGAGGTATATCATCGATAACTGCTGATTGAGGCAATCGATAGTTTGGAGAAAGAAAGGGAAATAAATGTAATGGATCCGTAGTGTCATCTTTGGTTCTTTGGCGTAGTAATTTGCATTGTGAATAAAACAATAGAGAAAATTTAATATTCGTAAATACGAAACAATTTTGCAGTGTGAATTGTATCCAATGGCGTAGAAATTTGTCTGAATTTCGTAAAAAAAACTTGCATGGCGTTAATAAAATTAAAAGTTTGTCATCAATTAGTAAAAATTAAAGTTAGAGAAGAGAGGCAATCGGAGTATAAAGAAGCAATAAAAAAGATTCAGAAAAAAAAAATTTAACAAAGTGCGCTTTTATTTATATGTACCTGCAATTGCCAATTGGTCAATGTAGGTGGATTATTATTATATTAACAATAAATATAAATTATAAAAGCCAATTTAAAAAATATGAAGAGTCCGTATCAAATAATGTTTACATTGTGTTGCCTGAATATACATCCGTGTGGTTACGTGGCCAAGTTATTTTGAAAAGCAAAATCTATCCGTTGCTTAACGAATTCATCAATGAAATTGGTAAGCAAAATTAAAGATTAAAATCAATAGAAAACTTATATTCTAGTTTGTTAAAGAAAAAAGTGAAAATGTCGGATAATCCCCCCAACGAGAGATAATAGTAATATGAGCTGCCGGACTGAAAAAAATTGTGGGCTAAATATTTAATAAGAAAAGACCTTCTAAATGTTTCTTGTTGTTATGATCACGCAAACACTTCTATCGGACTCAATTTATCGCAATTTTTTTTTACTAAAACGTTGCGTGTTCTTTAATTGATTCGAAAGATTTTTGGCTCAAAAATAATATGGAGGCCAACCACCGGTTTCGGAGGGGCCGGGGTGATATATCGGTTTTTCGTTTATCAGAGCCGTGTTTTTTTACACAAAACAAACTATTTGAATTCACGTCATATGCAACAAGGATTTCCGCCTGTGCAGCGCTACTGAAGACTTTCGAGAAATGTGCAAGAACAACTTCATACTTCTCTAAAACAATGGATTTCTAAATATAGTTACAAAAAATTTTAACTCACTGTTGTTGTTTTGGCCTAAAAATTATACCACTAAGATAATAGGAATGTTACAGTTATGGATTGTAATTTAGAATATATGAATCCGGCTTAATCGGATTAGCACCTTCTGGTTCTAGGCCGACTCCTATAATATCCCCTGACATATTTTAGTAAATAATAACTTGGGAACATTAGTAATACATCATGAATTATGAATGTCAAATGAACAGATCAGACGGATGGATGGATGGAACAATGGATTTTTAGCGATGGAAACACATTTAAAAGTATTACGATCACCTCCAATTGTGACTGTAAATCTTTTCATCAAACCCGAAACCCATTTAAGTGCGCAAAGTTCCTACAGTTCAACTATATAATGGATAACACCTCTCCCACTTATGTCCGGTTTTTCGATAAAAACTTCAACTAAATTTCAAGTTGAGGTCAGTTTACTTTAGACGCACAGTTTAAGTTTTTTATTCGATGCCAAAAGTAATATAAGCTCGCACTGGTCCTGTGTATCCCTTTTGTATTGGCATTAGGTGGCACTAATATGCTGAAATAACAGTCTGTAATGTCGTTCGTAGCAAGGCATTTATTTTTCTAGTCCTACTTTTCCAAAGCGGGTAAACATTTTACCATTGTAAATTTTACCAAGAAGCGCAACTAACAGCTGATGGGTGAAAATTCGCACATTCACACGCACAGTAGTATTTACGGATGAAATAATTGCATATATTTCCGCGGAAATAGGAATACTAGAAGATTTGTAGCCTGCAACAATGCGGAAACATACGGAAAGCAAAATTTATTTAAACTAGAGTCAAAATATAAAGCGGCACCGTGTAACATGGTCAATTTTCACTTCTAGGGCTGTTTACACAAATGCATAAGGGCAAAATTATATAAACGCTTTGGTCGCCTCAAAGTAAAGATAACGTACGGCGTTTCATTGTTTTTCGTATGGCGTTGTCAAAGCGTAGGCACTCAACCAAAGCATTTATGTAAATTTTTCGATACTTCGCCGACAGATGAATTAATGAATGCAACACAACCAAAGCGTCTGTGTAAATCCGCTTTAATTTTTGTAGCTGTGAAAGTCTCCTGCAAATAAAATGGCGCTGTTAGTGCCAACAAATCATTTCATGTATTTTTCTTGTATTTTCTCTTATATTTTTTGTCGAGGGAGCCAATAAGGTTTCAGTACTGATGTAAGTGTGTGAACTATATTTAAAACAACTAACGAAATACAAGAAGAATACAACGCAGTTCATTAAAAACAAACAAGCCAGTTTGTATTTCGATAGGGTTTTTTAAAATTAGGCCGTTTTTTCTTTATTTTTTCTGACAAATGAAAATTGTGTTTTTAATTTCGAAATTTTGTGCATAAAAACACAACTACATAAATTCAAAGTGTAAATTGTGTGTGCAAATGGGTTTTCAATAAGTGTACATTTTTCAGTTTTTCGTAGTTAAGGAATTGACCTCCAGATTCTTGTGTTACACAAATATAGTGAACTTGGGTACAGAAATTGAAATTAAAAAGTTTTTCACAATAATTTGAAAAACTCTACGTTTTCTCTGCTTTTTACACTTAAAGGAGTAAAATAAATTAAACTTTTAATGAAAATCAATAACTCTGAACTGAACACTTTTCGCCATGATATAAAATGAAAATGCTGTGGAACAGGAGCAACACTTTTGTGACTACATAAACCCTGTTTCAATCTTTTACGTCTCTGCACAGAACCCTTATTGACCGTTTTCAACCGAAACAACAATAGCAACCCAGATTTTCCCGTTATGCTCACTAAAAGCTGGATACATTGGTGCTTTATCGGTAACCGTATCGGTAACCTTTTAACAGCTGATTCGATCAACCTTATGAGAATCAATGCAATCGATTATTGGTGCCGCTAAGGTCGTAACCGTATCGTAGCCAACCAATTGGGTTTTGGTCTACCGTCGTAACGATAAACAGCTGATTACGTTAGGGATACGGATACAGCGATACGACATACGGCACCAATGACTCCGGCTTAAGCGAGTGCCTGTCAGAAAGCAGTCAACACACTTGTACTTGTACATTATGGCCTAGTCCACTGCCCTCCACTCTATTCGCAACATAACCTCAAAATGAGCTGCCAAACTATATACACCCCTATTATGAACTCATCCGATACACGATAAACGCTTGCAATCTGTTATACCGTATTATGAAATAAATTCTAGCGTGTGAAACCCGATCGGTAGCGTTTATCGTTTATCGTGGTGTTGCCACCCGCTAATTATCGCATCAGCTGTTAAATTTTGTACGCTAGCTATCGTTGATAAATTTTTCCACGATACTTTGGGAGCTATTTAAATAAAAGTAAATATAAAATTATAACATAATCCAAAAGAATCCAAAGCCTTATTCCCAACACTCTGTTGCAACACCCTGGGCAAGAAACCTTGAAGTGCACAAACCTTCAAAATATTTGGGATGGATGACCTATTTTTATGGGCGCGCAAACTGCCTTCTATTTCTGTTAAGGCACTCTGAAGTCAATTTTTTAATTAAATTTTTTTTTTACTTTTAGTACGTCAAGTACTTACAGTGTAGAGTTCATTTCAAGAGGGATTCAAGGGGTTGTGTAGCGCAATATATAGCTTCTCCAACCCAATTGTCAACCTCACCTTCGAGCGGCGAATCCCGTTTCACTAACAGACGAGGCTCTGGCGACCCCAAGCTCCTCATGGAACTTGGAGGTTGGGAGGGAGGGATGGCCTGAAGGTTCAATGTGGCCATATAAATCGTGCCCGAGATGGTCGGGCCAGCACCTTAATAGTGCTGTGTTACCGGAGCGTATCGGATCTGTATCCGACAAAGGACCATCACATCGATAACACTCCCCAAAGGCTTCGGGGAGTAACCTAATCGCTACAACAACAACAACAACAACAGTTCATTTCAAGAAGATTGGAAGCATCTCTCATTTTTCTTCTTTCAGTGTCCTCTATGCGAGTTTCGTCAATATGTTCATTTGAGTTTATATAAAAGGTAACAGAAGTTGCAGAAAATAGTTTATTATTACAGCTTTTAAAAACTTTTGCCACTTTTCGTACAAGACAAATGAATTGTTAGTATTTACGTTTTGTTTTGCTATCTGTTTCGTATAGATGCACAAAAATTTGTAAACAAAACTCTGCTGTCATTCACAATAGTACATCTATCGGGCGTGTGGAAATCGCAATATTAAAGCTGATTTTTTACGATACGCTATCAAGCGTTTATCGTCTATCGTATGAAAATTCATAATAGGGGTGATAGTAAACAATGCATTTTACCCTCTTCGGACCGTTGAAAATACATCCCTACCGTTTCAGATAGCGTACATCTTCTATCTTTTTTATTTACTTCACCTGGTGATTCCACCATGTATAAAGTTCAAGTACAATATGCATGGTAAAAGAACACAGCGAACAATACCAGCCGGAATAAATTTATTTCGATGATGAAAAGTGGCAACCATGTAAGGAACACCGTATGTGATAAAAAAAGGAGCCAAAGGTGGACACTTACGATGGAGGCTTGTGTGCGTAACAAGCGGTTGTATATATTGTCTCGCTTGTGCACGTACTTGTTTACGTTTGCATCGGCAATTGAGATTGCAAATTGCCAAGTGTGGTGAGTAAGAACTCGCAACTTCATAAATATAGAATGGAAAATTATAATGAATGGTACGAAAAGCGACGAAAAATAGAATTATAGAATTGAAAATCGTTAAAATGAAATGCGTACAGTATGTATGAGAGAAACAATTACTTCGTTATTTGCTATTGGCGTAGAAGGGTTGCAGTGTTATAAAAAGTTCAAACCGTACGACATTAAGCCGAAGTCATTGGTGCCGTATGTCGTATCGATGTATCCGTATCGCTAACGTAATCAGCTGTTTATCGTTACGACGGTAAACCAAAACCCAATTGGTTGGCTACGATACGGTTACGACCTTAGCGGCACCAATAATCGATTGCATTGATTCTCATAAGGTTGGTCGAATCAGCTGTTATAAGGTTACCGATACGGTTACCGATAAAGCACCAATGTCTCCAGCTTTATGTAATCTCACACTATATTTGATATTGGATTTTGAAAATAAATCCATTTGAATAAATTTTCCTGATGTCAATATGTTATCCGATAACTGGACGAATGGAATAATCACCCATGTTTCTACTTGATAACAAAAAACTGATCAAACGACCTGAAGTTCAGTAATAAATTATCGGCAGCCCTTTTCTCAGAAACACTTTAAAAACCGGTCACAATTCGGTAGTAATATAAATTTACACTACTACACTCGCTATACTATGGTAGTGGTTCCTATCTCACGCGAATTCGTTTCATTGCGGTTCTTTTTCTAGATGAAGAATCTCTTATTACGCTTGATGTTGTTGTTGGTGTCGTATTAACAATAAAGACACTCTCCGAAACAAGTTTTTTCAATTAGAAAAGCTTTTCATAATCGGCGTCGCCCCTCGGAAGTGATTTGGCAAACTCTGCGAGTGTATTTCTGCCATGAAAAGCTTCTCAGTAAAAATTTATATGCTTGCAGATGTCGAACTTTCACTTTTCTCTTTTCTTACGTGCTTCCATTTAGAGATTACTGCCTAGAGGTGGTTCTTTGTCTATGAAAAAAAATCGGCACCTCCAAAATTTTTTCATAATTACCGATTATGGTATAGAAAAATGTAACGAGAAATCTAGTTAAGAAGACTAGTTAGAAGAAGACTAATTAATTTGGGATATGTCACCTAACAGATTATTGAAATTCAGTAGTCGATAATCTAGGGAAATAGTCGGACTATATTATTTTCATAAAACTTAATATCAAATCAATAGAAAATTAGATCATAGTCTGAGATTAAAGACATTTGATCAAACCTTAAAAAAATCGACCCATTAGATACAATAAAATAATTGGGAAGGCTAGACAGCAATTTTGTTGGAACCATGGTTCAACTATATGGTTGGCTCATCTGTACAATAACAAAATATGTCTGTTCAAATTGTCAAAATCTGTGTATTGGTGTTGGTGCGAATGGTATGGAATGGAACCATAAAACTTAGCAGTTTTTGTATGTGTAAGAAATGCCCATGTGTTGGTTTCATTTTGAGTTTGCCATCTCCTTTTGACAATGCCATCGACCATGCAATGAAATAAATAAAATCAGCTGATGAGATGAGCCAACCATATAATTGAACCATGGTTGGAACGTTGTTCCTTTTTGATTTCTCTTTGTCGAGAAGTATGTTCAAGTCTTCTCTGAAATTGTGCTGTAATTTGTTTTTATATATTCATTTAACACATTGTTTTTTTTTCACGTTAATTACGTTTATAACTTGTTTATATAGTTTTAATATCTTGTAATTCATTTGTATCTAGTCTGTACGATTCTTTTGATCATCGGCTTAGGCTGTGTGCGAGTTGACCTAAATTTCTACCTAAGTAGAGAAAAAACCTAAATCACTGGACACTGTCGGCAAGGCAGTGCAAAATAAAAATTTAGAATTTTTATGAGCATACGTTTCAACCTAAATTCAAATGTCAAATTTCAAAAACAAAAATATTGATCCCTGCTGCGATTAATGTCCGATCGATTGTACATACGTGACGGTGAGCTCAATTTTGTTCAAGCTGATGTTGACGACACAAGAATTATATCCTTCTCAAATATGGACCGTAATCTGAACATATTTGGTAGCCAATTGCTCTAATTGGCCTAAAGAAGTTATTGGAGGCATACCAACATCACAGTATTGAATTCGAGATTGTGGAAAAGGCCATTGTACACGTGCTCCACTATGTCCGAAAATAAACCGTATACAACGGAAGCACTGCATCTTCTTGAACTGCTATCTTGGGATAGGTACTTACCGCGGACCCTAATTGACCTCTGTTCTTTTTAAGCGCGAAAACGCATCAAAAATACTAAATTTCCCGTATTGTTATTATTTTCTTAGCAGAAATAAACAATTTAGGTTTTCAAATCAACTCGCACAGTTTTGACAGCTTTTTCCTAAATTATTGCAGTGCTGGAAAGTTCCAGTGGAATATTAGTTTAGGTACCTAAAATTTAGGCGAACTCGCACCCAGCCTAAAGCTTAATATCAAATCAATAGAAAATTAGATCATAGTCTGAGATTAAAGACATTTGATCAAACTTTAAAAAAATCGAACCATTAGATACAATGAAATAATTGGGAAGGCTAGACAGCAATTTTGCTGGTACACCGTTTACATTAAAATCGCCGCAGATAGTTATAACAAGATTGCCAGCTTAGGTTTTCTGTTTCAAAATTTTTATATGAACAACAAAATGAAAGTAGAAATGTGAATTGAATCCCAACATATAAACCATAAATGAAATTACAAATCATAGTGAAACTGTAACTGTGGTACAAATTGAAATCCAATCACAAAACAACCCTGAAATAATAAAAATGTAGTGCAAAATCGTACTGGTCCCAACAAATGCAACCATATACCACATTTAAAGCTCGGCCACAATCAATGAGAAAACAAAGCCGATAGCGTACGAATTGTTAATTTCATTTCGTATTTCATCCGCTATGCAATTGTTCTACGACGTTGCTAGTGAAAATTTGTGTTTGCTTTATATATAGCAGATAAATGCATTAAAAGTGGCCTAAATTATAAGCAGCCAATATTAAAATTACATCGAAAATATGAAATAAAAACGCTAGTACATAAAATTTAAGCGCATACAATTTTGAAAGTGCTAAAAAACAATTGGAGAAAATTTTCCGATTTTCAGAACCGCATACGCAGTAATGGTAAAGTGCACTCTGATGCCATCTCGTTCGCGTAAATATTGCATTTACCAAGACCTACACCACATAGCTTCGTATAAGGCGTAAGAGCGTAGGTGTGACTGAGAGCAGTCGATACGAAATGGGAGTGAATAAAATATGAAAAGAAAAACTGAAGAAGCACTAGTGTTGAGTATGAAAGGGCGCCAAAAACTTGTAATAAAATTCAACACAAGTGTATAAAATAAAAATAAACCAAATTAGCGAAATGTGAATGTGATATTTTAAATGAGTTTTTTAGAGAATATAATTATATGCTTAATTGAAACAAATGTTTTTATTTTCAGTGAAAGTGCTAGCAACGAAATGGTTGGTGTCCCGGCCTAAACAACGTGGGAAAAGAAAGATGTGTAATTGTTATGAATGAGATGATGTAAACAGTGAAAAATAAGAAGCAATACTACAACAGTTAAAGAGAAACAAAGAAGAAAACAGAACAGCGCAGGTGAGAGAGTAAAACAAAACAAATATTTATACAGTTTTTAAAGGTAAACAAATGGTTACTTTTCTTTAATATGATAAGGTACACATAATTGTAAAATTTTATGAAATTTTTAATACACAAGCTCAGCGGTTGCAATAAGAACGAAAACCATCGTTCCATCTAATCCACTGCATCTTTTTCAATTAAATGGCTCATTAAACTTCCTTAACCCTAACGCCATAGTCGTAACCATACCCATATCCATATCCATCTCCAATGTGATCGATTAATGGTGCCTTTACCTAAAAATCGTGAAAATTTCATAAAAATGAAGAAAACGCAAAAAATTACAAACATATTCCACAAAAAATAAGTCTCTTAGTCATAACGTATCCAAAACAATGAATAAAATCTACAAAAAGTTATTAAATTCACCAACTAAATATATTTAGGTTATGGATATGGCGAGAAACCAAAAACCAATTGTTTGGCTATGGTATGGTTATGGCGTTAGCGTTATGGTATGGCACCATTAATCGATTACATTCATTTCCATAAGGTAGGTTCGATCAGCTGTTTTATGTGGTTATGGTTTTATGGTTATAAGTTACCATTAATTGGCACTTTAAGTGGTAAAAACTCAAAAATTTCTGCGGAAACAGTGAAAAAATTACCATCACCTACCAAAATTTCGCGGCCTAAGATCGAAATTAAGTACCTTTTTTCTGAACAGTTTTATTTTTACTTCTCTAGTTAGTTCTAAGCTTTTACTGAAACCTGGTTAAAAGCTGATCATTTTAACTCTGAACTCTTCTCACGTAAATATGTAGTTTGTCGGCGTGATCGTGACGCTAGAGCAGGTGGTGTCCTTATTGCAGTTGACTCGACGCTTCCATCTGAGTTGCTGCTATTGGACATCACAACTGACATGGAATTCATAGCAGTAAAGCTTGCATTGCACAATTTTAGTTTGTTTATCTGCTGCTCGTATATACCGTCACGATCGGATATATACGTTTATACATGTCATAGCACTGCTATTTGTAGTTTTCACTCGCAATTGCGAGACAAAGAACGCCTAGTAGTTCTTGGTGATTTCAATTTATCATCAGTAAATTGGATCAATACCATCGACTCAAATTTTATGACTCCCACTACTCAGCACGAGTTTTTAAATAGCCTGCTAGATACATCTCTTCTCCAAATGAATATTTTAAATTCCAAAAGGAAAATCTTAGACTTAGTGTTTACCATCTACTTTTATTTATGGGTGCAAAACGCAAATTCTGATTATGAAATCGCAGATTCATTGAATTCTGTAAATCAACCTATTTATCCCAATGTGTCCAGTCTGATGTTTATCCATATTGGTTGAAAAGTTCTAATAATATTTAAAACCCATTTATTGATAAAGATACTGTTCTTCATAGTCTTCTTGCATTGAAACCGATATATTCACCGGGTCCAGATGGTGTTCCTAGTTGTGTACTTAAGTACTGTGCTGTCAGCTTATCTGAGCCTATCATTAAATTATTTAAAATATCTCTCGAATCCGCATCATTCCCATCTATTTGGAAACAATCGTTTATTATACCTTTGCATAAAAAAGGTAGTAGGTCTAATATTGAGAACTACAGAGGCATAGCTAAGCTCTCAGCTATCCCTAAAACTTTTGAGCAGATAGTTACGTACCAGCTTCAATATCTGTGTAGCTCTTTAATATCACCTTGTCAGCATGCTTTTGTGCATCAGAGATCAACAACTACAAGTCTTGTTATTAATAAGTCTGCTGCGATCAAGTGATTTAAGCTCTTTGTATAATACTGGAGTAGAAAATAGAGTTATAAAACTGAACGATATCCTAGCTGAAGCCATGTAAGCATTAACGTATGAGAAGAGAACAAAAATACAGCTAGGAAATAAGTGGTATGACCGCGAGCTGAGATCCCGGAATGACCCCCATATGACCCCGAGGGAGTCCTCAAAAAGATCCCGGAATGACCCCCAAATGACGCTGAGGGAGTCCCCAAAAAGATCCCGGAATGACCCCCAAATGACCCCGAGGGAGTCCCCAAAAAGAACCCGGAATGACCCCCAAACGACCCCGAGGGAGTCCCAAAAAGGTCACGGTATGACCCCCAAATGACCCCGAGGGAGTCCCCAAAAAGATCCCGGAATGACCCCCAAATGACCCCGAGGGTGTCCCCAAAAAGAACGCGGAATGACCCCTAAATTACTCCGAGGGAGTCCACAAAAAGATCCCGAAATGACCCCGAGGGAGTCCCAAAAAGGTCACGGAATGACTCCCAAATGACCCCGAGGGAGTCCCCAAAAAGATCCCGGAATGACCCCAAATGACGCCGAGGGAGTCCCAAAAAGGTCACGTAATGACCCCCAAATGACCCCGAGGGAGTCCCCGAAAAGATCCCGGAATGACCCCCAAATGACCCCGAGGAAGTCCCCAAAAAGATCCCGGAATGACCCCCAAATGACCCCGAGGGAGTCCCCAAAACCATCCCGAAATGACCCCCAAATGACCCCGAGGGAGTCCCAAAAAGGTCACGGAATGACCCCCAAATGACCCCGAGGGAGTCCCCAAAAAGATCCCGGAATGACCCCAAATGACCCCGAGGGAAACCCCAAAAAGACCCCGGAATGACCCAAAATGACCCCGAGGGAGTCCCCAAAAAGATCCCGGAATGACCCCCAAATGACCCCGAGGGAGTCCCAAAAAGGTCACGTAATGACCCCCAAATGACCCCGAGGGAGTCCCCGAAAAGATCCTGGAATGACCCCCAAATGACCCCGAGGGTGTCCCCAAAAAGATCCCGGAATGACCCCAAATGACCCCGAGGGTGTCCCCAAAAAGAACCCGGAATGACCCCCAAATGACCCCGAGGGAGTCCCCAAAAAGATCCTGGAATGACCCCCATATGACCCCGAGGGAGTCCTCAAAAAGATTCCGGAATGACCCCCAAATGACCCCGAGGGAGTCCCCAAAACCATCCCGAAATGACCCCGAGGAGTCCCAAAAAGATCCCGGAATGACCCCCAAATGACCCCGAGGAAGTCCCCAAAAAGATCCCGGAATGACCCCCAAATTACCCCGAGGGTGTCCCCAAAAAGAACCCGGAATGACCCCCAAATGACCCCGAGGGAGTCCCCAAAAAGATCCCGGAATGACCCCCAAATGACGCCGAGGGAGTCCCCAAAAAGATCCCGGAATGACCCCCAAATGACCCCGAGGGAGTCCCCAAAAAGAACCCGGAATGACCCCCAAATGACCCCGCGGGAGTCCCAAAACCATCCCGAAATGACCCCCAAATGACCCCGAGGGAGTCCCAAAAAGGTCACGGAATGACCCCCAAATGACCCCGAGGGAGTCCCCAAAAAGATCCCGGAATCACCCCCAAATGATGCCGAGGGAGTCCCAAAAAGATCCCGGAATGAACCCCAAATGACCCCGAGGGAGTCCCCAAAAAGAACCCGGAATGACCCCGAGGGAGTCCCACAAAGGTCACTTAATGACCCCCAAACGACCCCGAGGGAGTCCCCGAAAAGATCCCGGAATGACCCCGAGGGAGTCCCCAAAACCATCCCGAAATGACCCCCAAATGACCCCGAGGGAGTCACAAAAAGGTCACGGAATGACCCCCAAATGACCCCCGAGGGAGTCCCCAAAAAGATGCCGGAATGACCCCCAAATGACCCCGAGGGTGTCCCCAAAAAGAACCCGGAATGACCCCCAAATGACCCCGAAGGAGTCCCCAAAAAGATCCCGGAATGACCCCCATATGACCCGAGGGAGTCCCAAAAATATCCCGGAATGACCCCGAGGGAGTCCTCATGAAGATTCCGGAATGACCCCGAGGGAGTCCCCAAAACCATCCCGAAATTACCCCGAGGGAGTCCCAAAAACGTCACGGAATTACCCCCACATTACCCCGAGGGAGTCCCCAAAAAGATCCCGGAATGACCCCCAAATGACACCGAGGGAGTCCCCAAAACCTTCCCGAAATGACCCCCAAATTACCCCGAGGGCGTCCCCAAAAAGATCCCGGAATGACCCCCAAATGACCCCGGGAGGACCTCGAGGGAGTCCCCAAAACCATCCCGGAATGACCCCGAGGGAGTCCCAAAAATGTCACGGAATAACCTCCAAAGACCCCGAGGGAGTCGCAAAAGTCATCCCGAAATGACCCCAAAACCCTAGGACGATTGCGGGGGAGCCCCTGGAATGGACCCCAATAGACCCCGGGAGGATCCCCAGGGTGTCCCAGAAATTACCCCCAAACGGCCCCCAAAAAACCCCGCGAATACTCCCCAAAATCATCTCAATATTACCCTAAGAAGCTTCAGAACTACACGCGAACTGGTTACGCATATGGATATATTTTCAGGGCATCTCGATGGTTTATTTTTTTATTTTTGAATAACTGAATAAAAACTAAAATTTTATTGTTAATCCATATTTTGTAAATAATGAATAATAACTCAACTCTTTATTCAAAATTTGCAAAAATAAGAATGGGCGTTTATCATCAATTAGAATATTTTGAATAACGAGAAAATGTTATTCATTATTCAAGAAATGCTTGAATAAAATATAACTTTTTATTCATCAATTAGAAAATTTAAAGTGATGAATAATTTTTTATTTTTTATTTTGATTTGTTTCATTTCAAAATGACTCAACCCTGATTATAATACAGCTAAAAGAACATACAAAAAAACTATCAAGTATAAAAAGAAAAGATATATGGAAGATAGGGTGTTCGATAATCATGGAGACATGAAACGGATGTGGAGGTGTTTGAAAGATCTCGCAGAGATGACTGATACCAAAAAACACATAACCAAAATAATAATTAATGATGAATGCATTGAGAAGGAATGTGAACAATTTTTAAGCTATTGCATAGATTTTATCGCGGGCTTGGCGACTAAATCAAAAAAAACCGTAACGGATATTTGTCAAAAAAGATCCGAAAAGGCTCGAAAAGATTCGAAAACGTTCGGTGTTAGCAACAGGCAAAATACATAATATTGGATCTCTATCGTAATCAGCGGTGGGCAGGTTACCAAATTGAGAATGTGTTAGTAAACACGAACGCGTAGCGAGCACGAAAGGAAAATCAATTATTTATTTAGTTTGATTTCAATGCTTGAACGGTAAACATGTGTCACACGCGATCTTTGGTACTCTGTTTTAAGCGCGCGTGCGACAGGTCCACGTACGACCATCGAAACAAACTAAAAGAGCTGTCGTTGATTTTCACAAAGTAGCCATTGTGCTATCGCTTATCGTATACATATATGGTCGCTTACAAGCCAACCTAATAAAACCGCCCTGCGTTTTTTTAGCGCACGCAAACAACCGGCGTTTTTTGCCCTAACCCAAATAAGCATGCGTTGCGACAATGTAAAGCATGTGTGCAAACGTCAAATCTAAATGTCACGCAGAACAAAAATTGGAAATCGAGTTAGGTTTTCACGCAGCAAATTCAATTTTAGTTGCTCTCATACAAGTTGTATGTGCATGAGACATTTTTAACAGAAAATGACTTGCGTGCGTTTATATTAGGTTGGCTTGTTAGCAGATGCTAAGCTCACGCCCACCCCGGATCATAAAGTTAAAGTTAAAGTGAATGTTAAAGCTAAAGCGAAAGTTAAAGTTAAAAATAAAGTTAGAGTTAAAGTTAAAGTGAATGTTAAAGTTAAAGCGAAAGTTAAAGTTAAAAATGAAGTTAAAGTGAAAGTTAAAGTTAAGGTTAAAGTTAAAGTTAAAGCTAAAGTTAAAGCTAAAGTTAAAGTGAATGTTAAAGTTAAAGCGAAAGTTAAAGTTAAAGTTAAAAATAAAGTTAAAGTTAAGGTTAAAGTTAAAGTTAAAGTCAAAGTTAAAGTTAAAGTTTTTTTTTTTTTTTTTTTGTGTTTCGTGGAAGGAGGAAATGCTTTATGCACTGACCCACTAAAACCTAACCTCCCACGGCCCGCGCAAATCCCCGTACCTGGGACCGCGTTTAGCATTACTTCGGGTACGGGTGCGCGCTACGTGAGCTCTATGGCTACTCTCACGCTAATGGGCTAGGCATCCGTCTTCTCGTTTACTGGTAAGTATATGCCTCACATATGTGCTAACCGTATCCCATCTGTCTCTTCGAGAGGTCATGTTATTAATGACACTGCCCGTGGATAGGTCGCCAAGTACCTCTTCTACCCTCCTTCGCTGATGGGAGAAGTGCCTGCATTCGAAGAAGGTGTGGCGTACATCGTCTATTTTCACACAGTACAGGCAGCTCGGGCTATCAACCTTACCCATTCTGTATAGGTATTTGCGGAAGTAACCGTGTCCCGTTAGAAACTGGGTCAGGTAAAAGTCTACCTCTCCGTGCAGTCGCTTCAACCATGGATTCAGTTCAGGGATTAGTTCCCTAGTCCACTTTCCTACGATGCTGTTGCTCCACTGATCTTGCCAGCGTCGGATCGATTCTTCTCGCGCCTGCATGGCAACAGCAGCTCTACTTGCTTGCGATCCGTTGTCACATATTGTTTTTCTTTCCTCAACGAGAAGATATTCGCAGCGCCCCTCTGCGTTGGACCGAGGTGAGGGCGACTCGGTTCTTCCGGTATTTCATTGCGTTCGCCCAGATTTCTGCACCATATAAGAGTATAGAATCCGAGGTTGATGCAAGCAACTTCCTTGTGCATGGCTTTGGGCCACCTGTGTTTGCCATTAATCTATTCAACTACGCTATTATGCGCGCAGCTCTTTCGCAGGCCCCTCGTATGTGATCCGAGAAGTTGAGTTTGCTTCTAACCTCACTCCCAGATATTTCGTTGAAGCGAGTGTTTCTATTGGCTGGTCCCCAACCATCATGTTCCTGGTAGTGGGAATACGTCTCTTTGTGAGGATGACGATCTCCGTTTTGGCTGTTGCTAACTGGAGACCGTGCTCAGCCATCCACCTATTTACATTACGCATGACCTGGTTTAATTTTAGCTGTGCCAGCTCGCTGCTTGGTGCTGTTATCACAGCTGCCACGTCGTCTGCAAAGGCAACGAGGAAGGTGCATTCTGGCATGTCTAATCGAACAAGACTGTCGTAAGTTATATTCCAGAGATCGGGACCTAGTACCGAACCCTGGGCTGCTCCACCTGTTATTTTTACCTTTTTTTGACCGTGAGTACTTTCATATATTAGATACCTCTCTCTTAGGTAGTCCCTTAAAATTTCTAACAAATAGTGCCTCAAGCATGTCCTCCCACCTAGCTGAGTTAAAAGCGTTTTTGACGTCTAGCGTGACCAGCAACACTATAGGTCTTGCTCTGTGGCAAGCTGTCTCGGCTTTCTTGACTGCGTCTATAACTTCTGCTATGGCATCGATTGTGGAGTGCCCCCTCCGAAAACCATGCTGTCTGGGCGACAGTCCTCCGGCGTCCTGTAACGCTCTGGTGAGGCGTTGCTTCAGGAGACTCTCCATCAATTTCCCTGCTGTGTCCAACATACATAGGGGACGGTAGGATGATGGAGAGTTGGGATCTCCTTTCCCTTTTGGAATGAGAACCAGTCGTGCTGTCTTCCATATGGTGGGGAAAGTTCTTTCTTCGAGACATTTGTTGTACATGTGCAACATAAGTTCTGGGCAGTTATTTGCAGCTAGTCTAATTGCCTCCGCGGGTATTCCGTCGGGCCCAGATGCTTTCCTAGGTTTCGTAGTTCGCACGGCAGTTTTAAGCTCTTCTTCTTGGAATGGTTCCACGTTGCGATCTTCATGGGTAACGTACCCGCCCTCCCTAGGCAGTTGGGTGGGAAACAGGCCATCCACAATGTTCCTTATTTGGTTCTCGTCCATCAGCTGGTTTGGCGGACGGAACTTCTTCATTACTATCTTATATCCCTGCCCCCAGGGGTCTCGACCCACTTCCTCGCAAAACGCTTTCCAGCACTTAAGCATGCTTTGCTTAATGGCAGCACTAAGAGCTTTATTCGCTCCTTTGTACGCTTCCGACTTTTCTAGAGCCTCAGGCCTGCCGCGCGCGCGAGTTGCTAGCCTTCGCATCCTGTGGCATATTTTCCGCAGCTTCGCGATTTCGCTATTCCACCAGTATACCTGCTTTTTACCCCTCCACACTCCCCTCCGTGGCATAGAGAGGATGCAAGCGTGGCGAAGACAGCTCATTGTCTTTTCAACCGTCTCTTCCGTCGGACTGGAGTTGTTGATTATCCGTCGGGCATCCCCCAGTACTGATGCGGAGAACGTGGCAGAGTCGACCTTGGATGCGTCCCATGCTTTTGTTCTACGTGGCCCGTTCGGAATCTGCCTCTGACCGGGATCGTTTAGGTGGAAAGTGATGTAGTTGTGATCGCTGCCAGTCAGATCCTCTATGACTCTCCATCCAGCAGCGGTCAGCAGCAGGCTTTCTGACACTAGTGTTACATCGGGGATCGAGTATCCAAAGCCTGGCCGTCGGTATGTAGGGGTCGTACCAGTGTTAAACACGTTCAAACCGAGCCTGGATGCCATCTCAAGGACTAACCTTCCACGGGTGTTAGTCTGCGGCATTCCCCATTCGACGGCTCTTTCGTTAAAGTCTCCCGCCACAACCAGGTTACTAGTTAAGTCCCTCAGGTCATCTTCAATAAGTTCAAGCTTGTCCCTGAACGTTTGAATGGGATCATTCGGGGACAAGTAGCAGCTTACTATTGTGGTATTATTCGTAGTTAGGCGGACGTAGCCTTGTCCGGCAACACGGTTCACAATATTGGCGTTTGCATCTGTCATCCAGATTGCGGCGGTGCCGGTGTTGTCTATATGCCAATCATTTCGGGCTCTATAGGGTTCGCTGATGATAACGCAGTTAGCTTTATGGTCTAAGACCAACTGTTGTAGTAGCTCATCAGCAAGTCTGCTCCGGTTTAGGTTGCCTTGGATAAAACTAATCACTATTGAATTGAGACTTTGGCCTTTGCAACAGCGAGTGCCGCTCTGAAAATGCTGCATGCTCCAGATCCAGGGACATGATCGAGCTTCTATGTATTACACAGGTAACATTTTGGAGCTGCGGTACAGGCCGAAGCTTTGTGGCCGCTTTGCCCACACTTCCAGCAGGCGTTACTCCTGTCTGGACCCTTGCATTCAGCCTTCCGGTGTCCGTAGCCGAGACACCTACAGCAGCGTTGTACTTCTGCTCGCTGTGTGATTCGGCACTGTATCCATCCGATAGGAATTTTACCTTTTTTGAGTAGGGCGTTGCCAATATTCTCGTCCACTTCGACGACCGCCATTTTCTGTTCTCTTTGGTTTGCTGCGAACACAGAGACACGGAGAGGTCTAGTGATTTCTTCTTTTCCGACCTCCCTCCTTATTGCGTCTTGGATTTCTGTTTCAGTTGTGAGACAGTCCATGCCAAGTACTTCCAACTTCATCCGCTTGGAAAGCTGTTGTGCTTCACCGACCTCTCCTACTGCACTACCTATAGCTGCTCTGAAGGCCGTCTGGTCACTGCAGCGCGCCGTTTCAATCATTACGTTACCAGATTTGGTTTTTCGTACTGACCGTACCACCGTACCTGTGTCATTAGGGCGGAGCTGGCCGCGTATGGCCCCTAGTACCTGGGCATAGCTTTTGCCTTCCACAGGTTTTACCACAAAAGTTGCTGCTTGTCTCCTCTTTCTCGCCCGTTTTTGAGCTTTAGGAGCTTGGACGGGGGTTGCCTGCTTGACTGGCTGGGCCCGCTGTTTCAGCCTCCGGCGCGCTACATTGGACCAAGACTCACCTTGTGAAAGCGTATTTGTTCTTTCATCTCGTTTCTTTTTGGCTTCCAAGTCCTCTGAGTGGGAATCTGAGCTCGTTCGTGCCCTCTTGCTTTTTCGGCCCGATTCTCTGCTCTCATCTACCTTTTGGGCCCTTAACGATCCCATGCAGCTTAACGCTTCCTCGAGAAGAGCCATACCGGTTCTTATGTCCTTGGACACGGTCTTCTGCTTGAGAGCGGTTCCCTGCATCTGGCGCAGCACTGATACCGCGTACTCCAGCAGTTCGTCTTGGCTCTTCCCTTCGAGGCTTGTGTATGAGAGTGAGCCTCCTGGCGGAGTCGCACGTTTCTCCTTCCCAACAGCGCGCTGTGCAACGACACTGGGTGAGCTAACCGACGCTTTTTCCCTTGCAGTAGCAAGTGTTGACTGGCTGGGGTTGTCGCGCAGCTGTGCTTTCGCCGCCTTTGTCTTTTCCGCCGATTCGGTGCCTTGTGTGGGCATTACCGACAAGGTCGCTTTAGCGGGGGTTGTTAAAACCGGCGATCTCAGCACTTTAGTGCTCTTCTTGAACACCGCTTCATCGCCCCTTTCTTTCTACTTTTATCTTCCTTTGTTGTTTTTATTTTGTTGCTCATTTGTTCTGTTGGGTCTCCGCTTCAAGCCGCTATCTCCGCACGATGTGCAGTCGCTGTCTTCAATTCCCGTGGTTATCTTTGCAGAAGCAGGGAGGCCACGCGTGGGTTGACACAGGTCCTTATGGGAGTCTGTGTTCAGAACCAGAATACAGCGTTAGTCAGGAGTCGTCTCAACTGAGCCTGCACCACCAACTTAATGGCGACGTGCTTCCAACGTACTTGAAGACCTGCCAAGGTTTTAACGAGACGGAGACGATGCCGATATTAACCTACCAGCCGTTTCGGCAAGGTGTCACCCTTGCTTATTAAGGTAGTAGCCTATCGTCATCGCCAGCCCGTAGCAATCAGTTCATAATCATATTTCCAGTTTTGGTCAACAGGATCTTACTGGTCTCGATCCTGTGGATGCTTGATGGGGTATTTTAGGGCGGCATCTTATCGCCCTTCCACCGGAACTTTGGGATGTGTTGCCCTTAGAGCAACACATTCCCATTTTTCCACTGGATTGCTCGTTTTGGTTCGCCCTGAGTACTTAATTCACTCAGTACCTCCCGTCTTGTGGGAAGCGTTCCTCTATCCACCACCTGAGGAGGCGCCCGGTAGGGGACCGATACCCCCGCGGGTAAAGTTAAAGTTAAGGTTAAGGTTAAAGTTAAAGTTAAGGTTAAAGTTAAAGTTAAAGTTAAAGTTAAACTTAAAGTTAAAGTTAATGTTAAAGTTAAAGAGAAAGCTAAAGTTAAAGTTAAAAATAAAGTTAAAGTTAAAGCTAAAGTTAAAATGAAAGTTAAAGTCAAAGTCAAAGTTAAAGTTAAGGTTAAAGTTAAAGTTAAGGTTAAAATTAAAGTGAAAGTTAAAGTTAAAGTCAAAGTTAAAGTTAAGGTTAAAGTTTAAGTTAAAGTTGAAGTTAAAGTTAAAGTTAAAATTAAAGTTAAAGTTAAACTTAAAGTTAAAGTTAAAGTGAATGTTAAAGTTAAAGCGAAAGTTAAAGCTAAAGCGAAAGTTAAAGTTAAAAATAAAGTTATAGTTAAAGTTGAAGATAAAGTTAAAGTTAAAATTAAAGTTAAAGCTAAAGTTGAAGTTAAAGTGAATGTTAAAGTTAACGAGAAAGCTAAAGTTAAAGTTAAAAATAAAATTAAAGTTAAAGTGAAAGTTAAATATTAACTTCTAATTTATTCAATAAAAGTAAAAAATTTGTTTTCTTATCGGTCACCACGCTTATAAAGGTTAACTTGAATTAATATCAAAGACAAAACTTGAATTAATATCAAAGAAAACAAAATATTGCATAAATATTATAATTGCATAAGTTGATAATATGCAATAGCTTTACCGCGGCAGTCCCCGAGTGCCACACGTCCTTTTTTTTTGTTAAGAGCATAGTCGAAATTAATGAAAGTATTGATATAATTCCTTATGCTGCCGAAATAAGCGTAAATAACCAAATTGAAGCCATTGAAACATCAACTGCAGTGTTTTAAGCTTGCTAAGGAGTCGGAGTCGATTAACCGTAAATATGTAAATTTTAAACTTGGTGTAGATGAATTGCACTTTGATAAAGTTCTGAAGCCTGAGTTGTGGCCAGTCAATGTAACGATCTGCCACTTCCGTTTTTTCAAAAGGACGCAAAACTACAACAGCGGACTTAGTTCATAGTGTCAATCACATGCCATGCAAATATATCAATATCTTTTTTCAAAATGTTTCTGGCCTTAGAAGCAAGACCGAAAATGTGCGCCTATTTAGTTCTTTATTGGAGTATGATGTATTTGTCATCATTGAGTCTTGGCTGAATAGAAATTTCTTAGATGCTGAAATGTTTGATCCCAAGCTTTATCATGTTTTCCGTAAGAATAGAGATGCAACAAAGACTGGCCTAAATAGAGGAGGTGGTGTGCTGATTGCCGCCCGGGTCGGTCTCCAGGCCTCGCTTATTTCTTTAACTGTTAGTGATACGCTTCTTGATCAACTTTGTGTGCGGATTCATAGATCTTTGGGTCAACTGCTCATTTGTGCTTAAATCTTAAGCGAAGTTTAGGAGAAACGCAGCTATGTACACTGGGGGATTTTAATTTAAGTAATGTTAGCTGGATCTCTCTTGAAAACAATCTCTATTTAACTCCTACTAATATTAACAGCTCTTATGAATCGTATCTTATTGATAATTTTGGAGTGGTTGGTTTATCTCAAATTAATAGTTGATTTAATATTTGTAACTAACAATATTAGTTTTGTTATCTCGGAGCCTGCGTCTTCAATTTCGCAACCAAACTTGCATCACCTGCCCTTAAAGCTTGAAATTCAGTTCTTTGAGTATTTCTGTATTCCTACATCAAATATGAAAACATCGTTCAATTTTCGAAGATGTGATTTTAATCGTTTAAATTCTGCTTTACGTGGAGTTGATTGGGATGCTATGCTTGGCGAAAGTGGAGTTGGAAAGTCTTTTAATGTATTTAAAAATGAAATTCATAAGATTTGCGAAAAAATCGTGCCGGTATATAAAAAGAAAATTTATAAATCTCCCTGGCACAATAGTGAGCTCAAACATCTAAAAAATTTGAGAAACAAGTTCTTTAAAAAATATAAGTTTTCTAATCAGCGTCGATTTTATGATTTGTTTATTGTCTATAAGAAAAAACTTAACAATCTTAATAAGTCTTTATATGCTAAGTACGTCAGAAATTTTGAGGTAAAATCAAGAGCAATCCGAAGAACTTTTGGAATTACATAAACTCCATGAAGAGCGTATCTAGCATACCGAAATCAGTATGCTACAATAATATTATTGCCAACTCTGTTAATGAGGCTGCTAATCTCTTTGCTGACTTCTTCTCGGCAAACTTTATCACAG
Organism: Eurosta solidaginis; assembly: GCF_040869045.1. Classification (NCBI taxonomy): domain Eukaryota; kingdom Metazoa; phylum Arthropoda; class Insecta; order Diptera; family Tephritidae; genus Eurosta; species Eurosta solidaginis. Next base: position 256,327,389 of record NC_090321.1, read on the forward strand.
ATAATGATTTAACTGTGGAAGATACAGATAACATACACAAGTTAATTAGGTCTCCCTCCGCTAATAATTTTGGGTCACTTACTCTCACTGAGGCAGACATAGTTGAGGGGATTATAAAGCTTAAAAATTCCTCCAGAACTGATGTTGACAATCTTTCAGTTATTCTATTGAAAAAATTGTCTTTCGCTAATACGACCGTTAATGATTATATTCAATAAATCATTGGCATCGGGTATTTTTATTGATGACTGGAAACAAGCATCCGTCACTCCCATTTTTAAGTCTGGCAACAAAAGTAAGTGTTCTAATTACAGGCCTATTTCCAAATTGTCTACAACTTCGAAGCTTTTTGAATGTGTTGTTAATGACAAACTTTACTTTAGTATTACGCACCTGATTTGCGCCAATCAACATGGTTTTGTCCCGGCAAGATCCACATTAACGAATCTCGCTGTCTTTCCTGAGGATTGCTACGCGGCATTTAGACGGGGTTTTCAGGTTGATACAATATACTTAGACTTCTGCAAGGCATTCGATAAAATTTCTCATAAAATTTTAATTGCGAAATTAGCTTGTTATGGGTTCCACTCTACGTCCCTACAGTGGATTAAATCTTACCTGCACAACAGAAGTAATGTTGTAAATATTGACGGTGTTTATTCGAAACCATTTTGGGCCACCTCTGGAGTGCCCCAGGGCAGTATTCTGAGCCCTTTACTATTTATCTTGTTCATTAATGACATTAGCTTCTGCTTCTCATCTACCAAATTTCTGCTTTATGCTGATGATCTCAAGATCTATTCTGAAATCAGTTGTTATAATGATGTCGTTCTTCTTCAATCTGAGATTAATAAGCTTTATATCTGGTGTGTTAAGAACCGTATTTTCCTTAATATAAGTGCCACACTGTGACGTATGGTAAACTGCTAAGGCCCCTTCATACCTCCTATCATATTGCAGACACTTTTCTTCGAACGACTCTTGAAGTTAAAGACTTGGGGGTATACTTCGACTCAAAGTTTAATTTTAACACTCACGTCAGCTTCACAATTTCTAAGGCGCTTTCAATGCTTGCTTTTGTCAGACGCCATTCCGCAAACTTCTATGACCCCTACACACTCAAAGTTTTATATACGTCCTTTGTGCGGTCCAAACTTGAGTATGCGGCTTTCATTTGGCGGTCTTACCACGCAGTTCACAGCAACCGCCTGGGGCGGGTTCAAACAATCTTTATGCGCTTCGCGCTTATTTCATTACGATTCTCTGAACCGACCCCGTCCTATGAGTCTCGATGCCAACTAATATCCTTACTATCCCTAAACAATCGCAGAATTCTTTTGGCCTCGTTGTTCATTTTCGATCTTTTCACGGGCAAAATTGACTGCGTGTTGCTTCTTGAAAGACTATGCTTAAATACTCCCTGTAGAAACCTCCGCCACTTTGAAATCTTTTTCATAGGGCTGAGTAGAACTGTTTATAACTCAAAAACGTCTATTAACAGAGCCATATCAGAAATTAATTCCTTCTCAAGTGTTTTGGATATTGATTTCTCCGACTCAAAATACGCTTTTCAACTTAAACTAAAAAATTACTTAATCTGTAATAATATAAATTATTTTTGCTAGTGTTTTCCATAGCTTAATATAAGCTGATTTCTATAATTTAGTCATAAGTGTCTGTACTAAACGTTTGTTACTAGACTAAATAAATAAATAAATATCACTAAGAAATTTAAAAACAAATATGGCGGGAAAAAGTTTTTGTCGGAAGGTGTATTTAAAGATGCCGTGATATATACTGTTCACTTCTACAAAGAAGTCATAAACGATTCATTAAACAACAGCATTGTTCCTAAATTCTGGAAAATATCTACAATAGTACGTGTGGAAAAAGTTAAAAATACAGTGAAGCCGGAGGAGCTACGTCCAATGAATACATTACCTGCAGATGAAAAAATAATGGAAACAGTGGCATACTTAGAAAAACACGATATAACTATACCTGAGCAATCTGGGTTTAGGAAAAGTCATTCTTGTGAAACAGCACTGAATATGATAATTGCAGAATGGAAAGAGGATATAAGTGACAAAAAAGTTGTGCTATCGGTCTCCCTAGACTTAAAACGGGCTTTCGAAACAATTGATAGAAATATTCTGTTGGATGTCATGTTTAAAATTGGTGTAAGGGGAAAAGAGTTGGAATTGTTCCGAAGTTACTTGAGCAGAAGCAAAGAACGATATTTGGAAATTCAATATCATCAGTTGTTGATGTAAACATTGGCCTACCGCAAGGCTCAGTACTGGCACCAATATTGTTTACAATATACATTACGATATTAAATCATGCTTAAAACATTGCAAAATACGTCTATTTGCGGATGATGCGTTGATTACCATCATTGAAAGAAATACGGATTGTGCTATGTCAAAGATGCAAGAGGATTTGGAAACCTTATACAAATGGCTTTGCCTAAGAAAGTTGAAAGTAAATGTGGATAAAACCAAATTTATGGTATTTTCGAATAACCTAAGTACCACTGTTATCAATAATCCAAGCAATGTTAACTTGAAAATAACAAACAGTAAAATTCAAAGAGTCGACAAAATGAAGTATTTAGGAGTCTTGATTGATATGAACTTGAACTTTGGAGAACATATAAGTAATTTTGAAGCTAAAATTGCAAAGAAAATAGGCTTCATGTACCGCACATGTAAATATATTAACCAACGTCATAAGATATTAGTATACAGATCGATCATTGAACCACATTTTATCTACTGCCCTACAATTCTACTATTAGCAAACGATACACAGATAAAAAAAACCTCAAATACAGCAAAACAAGGCAATGCGATTAATTTTAAAATGTTCGAATAGAACACCTAGAAGTACAATGTTAAATATGTTAAATTGGCTTAGTATAAAACAGTCCATAAGTTACTGTAACGAATTTAGTGAAATTCTGCCTATTTTATACAGACTAAAGTTCGTATCGCTAAATTGTTGAATAAATAACTCCACTATTCAATAATGCATATGGCCTTTATTAGACTACTTTGAAAATACTTCACAATAACACTGATACTTCACAACCAATAGCTTGCTTAAATCAAACTGAAAATGGACTACTCAGCTTCTGCTGCTTTTATACTCTCTGCCCAAATGTCTAGATGTTTCCTCTTCTAGAAGCTTCTACCTGGTCATCAGCCATACGCGCGTGTATTTGTAGTGTGTAACCATATTCGTGTGTATATGTGAGCGAAGTAGTAGCTGATGATGACATGCGTTTGTGAGTATCTCTCTGCTGCTTGTATGTATGTATGTGTGTACATGAAGATTAATTTGTTTACGTACATACAAGTGTGGCAGCTTGCTTTATTTATTGTTGTTGTGGCTTTATTTACTTAGTATCAGTGATGTGAGTATCACTTAGTGTTACTAATCATTGCACGGACTTTTAAAAAGAGAATGTTGGTAGACGAAAAATTAAAATAGTGGTAGAAGTTGGTAGATATTTTTTTTTCAAGAAAACAATAGCTACAATTTATATTTGTACGAAACAATTCATAATTTATTGTAAAATAAATAAAGCACATTTCACGGAAATAACACTTCAAAAAATCATGTAAACAAAACAAGAAAATACATGTAAATTTGTATATACGTACATAGCTTATGCCTATATGATACTTTATTTTTTCCTGTATTTCGAGCTTTAAATACTGACGAAAATTTGCCGAACTTCGGCATGTTATCGTCTACTTAAAACTTTTTTATTTTCGTTCTAAATTATTCGCAAAAAACTGATGAAAATGGCGCAGGAAAATATTTGAGTGCCCGTTTACTACATTGATTGCATAAACAAATTTATTTCTTATTTGAATTTTTGCCTAAATTTTTCAAAATTGGTTAGTTTTGTTAGTGTCACCTCTTAATGTTATTTTTGGTGTGCTCAGCAATTAAATACGTTTACCTAATGATCGCAGTATTTGGTTTCAATGCGAGTATATTGAAATGTTGGTAGATTTTTAGGTTTTGGTTGTAGACGTGGTAGAAAATGAAAATGGGCTAAAAAGCTGGTAGATCTACCAATAAAATGCTAAAGTCTGTGCACTGTTACTAATATTCGTCACATTACTTTACATTGAAATTTATTTATCATGTGTAATTAGGAATACTTCCGAAGTACCTGAGCAACAAAATACATCTTAATCATGAAATTGACAACTATGAAACTAGAAGTAGTAAAAATATAAGACTGCCTATGGTAAGAACTGAGTTCGCTAAAAAGACTTTAGAATATATAGGTTATAAAATGTATAATGAGGTACCAAATGAGATAAAAGGCTGTGAAAATATTAATAAGTTCAACGAAAAATTATTTTTATACTGTAAATCATTAAATTTGTATTGAACTTTTTCTTTTTTAATTTAAGCTAGGTCTTAAAGACCGTGAATAAATACAAAAAAAATCAGTTCGCTATGTGCTTTCGCTTAAGCAAGACCTGTCGTCTGCGAAGTGTATAATAAAATCGTAAATCATTGCCATGTGCCAACAACAAAAATACCGAAGCGCGTCGTTAATTTTAGTGATGAAGGTGAAGTGTCTTCATCCAAACTAAGAAAAGCAATGGCTAATCGTAAAAGCAATTGCACAAAAAACTCGAATTTTTGGAAACCTCTACAAGCCTTATCAGACGATGAGTCAGATATAGCCGACGTAGAAGGTAATAAACCTGAAAAACCAAAAAAAGTGTATATACCACCAATCAAAGTTCTTGCTGTCAATACCGCAACCTTGTTGCAGAAATTGCAAACAAATACATAAATGGTACTCCTAAAATAGTTGATAAGCGCGTTTTTCACTCAGCAGAAGAAAAGCAGAGAAATAATTAATGTATCACTATATTAACCAAACACTAGGGGTCTGCGAACCAAATTAAAAAAATTCTTGACGTTATCTGACTGTGGTAACCGTGACATTATTTGCGTAAGTGAATCTTTGCTAAATCCTTTCATCAATGATGGTGAGGTGATAAGCGAAACCTACACCTTCTTCAGAAAAGATAGAGACGACGTGACAAGTAACCTTAAACGCGGTGGGGTAGTGTAGTGTCAGCCAACTAAAAATAAAACAAAACTAAAATAGCTGGCATCACCCCCACATGCAACCATGCATGTATGCACTTGGCATTACTGGGTGAAAGAGTCGAATGACGGAGAGAATTCTGATTAGCTGAATCCTCCGTTATTCGACTCTATCACGCCACTGCGTCATGCGATTTTACCGCTATGCACTTTTGGCATAGCGGCAGGGCTGCTTTGAAGCGTAAGCAGTTTTCAGTTTGAGTTGAGTTTGGATTGAGCCGGCACGCAGCCAACAAGGCGACTTTTGTAAAAGCGCGCTCGGGTTTGGTGAACTAAAAATGTGTGTACTACAAAAAGAATATTTGTAATGCAACTAAAACGAAAGTGTACATATTTTAAAGAAAACTAAAGAGACTAAGCCAAACTTAAACAAAAACTAATTAAACAAAAAATGGTTTTTTTTTATTGTTGTGTGTATGCGTGCGTGTGGCTTTATGCCAAAATAAGTGGCATTCAAAATGCCACTTTACAGGAGTCTATAGCAGTTAAACGAAATATCTATGCTGAAGTGTTACCTATTGAACATAATGAAATTGAACAACTTTTCATCAAAATTAATTGTGCTTTGCATGACCTTATAGTCGGGTGCGTATATATACCCCCACAATCGCCAACTGAGATGTATGGCAACCATGCTTCTACTATATCGCTCTTAAAATCAAAACACCCTAGTTGCAAGCTGGTTATTATTGGCGACTATAATCTTCCGAGTAGCAATCGACTAGGAGAGTGTCAGAGTATATTATTTAATCAAATGGAAAAGTTGGGGTGTCAGCAACTTAACGAAGTTAGTAATGCAACCGGTCGAATCCTTGACTTGTGCTTCTGTGACATAGACATACTTGTGGTTAAAGCGTCGCCTATAATTGAAGAAGATAAATACCATCCAGCATTAGGTTGCGAAATCGAAATTACGCCTAAATTAAAGCCAAATTATACCCCCACATACGCCTTCAAAAATGGCGATTATGTTAAGCTAAACAGGTTTTCTTGCAAACCAATTGGGTGGAACTATATGAACTACAAACAACTAATGAAAAAGTAAATTTCTTCTACAATAAAATCCAAGAAGGGATCGACAAGTTTATTCCCATCCAAGCGCCAAGAGCAACTAACTACCCGATTTGGTACTCAACTAGATTGATCAACAAAATAAAACTTAAAAAAAAAGCTCATAGAACACAAGAAAAAACATTCACCTGCTGCTTATCGAAAATTCGTTAAATTGAGACAGGAATGCGAAATCCTAAGCAAAGCATGTTACAATAAATACACATCAAGAATCGAAAATCTGCTAATGACCGATGCGAAGCAATTTTGGAAATTCGTAAAGCAAAAGAGATCTAATAACGTAGAGATTCCTAACTCAGTGACTTGGGGTGATATGTCCGCGAACGGCGGTAAGGAAGTTAGCAAAATGTTTTCCTTATTTTTTAGAAACATTTACAACAACAACGTACCTATTCGTCCCAAAAACGGTACAGTTGCCAATGACAAAACACTTGGAAGTAGCGACGTAAATATAAAAATGTTTTATACCCGTTTCGATGATGTTTTCGAGGAGCTAATAAAGCTAGATATAAAAAAGGGTGCCGGGTCTTATGGATTGCCTAACTTATTTCTTAGAAAATGTGCTGTTGGACTCGTAGAACCCATAACTGCTATCTTCGATCACTCGTTTCAGACAGGTATGTTTCCCTCAGCTTTGAAATCGTCGTACATTACCCCAATACACAAATCAGGTTTGAGGTCAGATGTAAGTCACTACAGACCAATCTGTATACAATCGTCGATCGCAAAAATATTCGAGAAAATTGTTCTCCCGCAATTAACTTTTAGCTATAAAAATATAATTTCAACTCGACAACACGGTTTCTTCGGTGGTAGATCAACTACAACGAATCTTTTTCTATACACAAACCACATTTTAAATACTATGAACTGTAATTTCTACCTTCAATGGTTAATAAAACAGCAGAAACGTCCGGATTAATTATCTTAATACTTTATTCTTCAGTCGTCAATCCAATAATGAACCGGAAGTCCACCATCTTCTCTTTTCTTCCTTTACATTGATGTATTTTTGCTTATTCTATTAATTAGTTGACATGGTTGCATTTATGATCTTACAACTCGGCCAGCCTGAAATTGTATCGACCTCGATACATTGGCGCATAATTTCTAACAAATATTAGTCTGTTTCTACTGTGAAATATTTTCTTTGAAAACGGCTCACTAATACCTTCTACTCATCAAGTGTTTTGGCCGGTAACATTAGATCTTTTGTCACTACATTGCCTATACCGTCTATTATGAAATCGATGATTTCTGTTTCGCATATGTTTGCCCGTTTTCCTATTGCCTGCATCAATAGAACGTAGCAATGTAATGACTCGCTCTTTTTGTCCCACTTGCGTCTTGCCGACATCTTATAAACTTCGTTCCTCTGTATCGGCACGTCAAATTCCGTCGTAAGGGCCTTTTTTAACTCGGCATAGCTTAACGCTTTGGTGGTGGTAAGGAAAACTTTGGCTGTTCCCACCAGGCAGCGACGAAAAGCCAGCAATTTAAATCGTTCGTCTACTCTTGACGACTCCATTACTTCTTCGAAATCTTGAAGAAAATGTCCCACCGTCACTGATATATCGACACCACTGAACTTGGGCATAGCATGCTCTATATCGGCAAAATCCCCTCTACGTTGCTGTTGTACCCCAAAACCAGCTCTTAGCTCGTCGATTTCTTTCATTAATTTTAACATTTCCATACGTTTTCGTAGCGCCACCAGTTCGTCATCCACACTTATGGTCGTGGCTCATGTGTCAATTGGGGCAGAGTTTGATGGGGCGGCAGAAAAACATAGTGAACAGCAGGTATTGAATTGAATTCAACCAAAACATCTGTAGTAAAGACAGTTGGAACGGCAGATGGTAGCGGCTGCAGCAAAAACATCGTGAACGGCTGGTGTTGAATTGAATTCAACCAAAACATCGGTAGTAGAGGCAGTTGGAACGGCAGTGGCGGCAGTATGAACGGTGGTAATGGCAATGGTGGCAGAGGACTCAATACAAACAGCGGCGTTTTTCTCAATCATTTCGTCCGGAATGTTCTCCAATATACTTGTGTTCGGAGTGGTATTCATCGTTTTTGCAGAGCTATTATCTCCCACGCCAACTATATTTTGCAGTAATCTGCGTAATTGTATTATGTTGGCAGTAGGAGGAAAATCCACATTATTTTCAGTTAAAACTTTAATAATGCCTTGTCGAGCATCCATTTTACAAAATAGTTGTTTATAATAGTGCGCGAGGTTCGTTAACACACCTGAGATGTAATTTCTACTTTCGATGATTAATAAAACAGCAGAAACGTTCGGATTAATTATCTTAATACTTTATTCTTCAGTCGTCAATCCAACAATGAACCGGAAGTCCACCATCTTCTCTTTTCTTCTTTACAGTGATTTATTTTTGCTTATTCTATTAATTAGTTGACATGGTTGCATTTATGATCTTACAGAACCAAGGATTTGATGTACATGTAATTTATACAGACTTTAGTAAAGCGTTCGACATGGTGGATCACGTAATTCTAATTAAGAAACTGAACCACTATGGTGTGAAAGACAAAGCCTTGGACTGGATACGAACTTATCTATCGGAAAGGTTTCTAAAGGTGCGTGTCAACGGTCATGTATCCCAAAAATATGAAGTAGCTTTTGGCGTTCCACAGGGTTCTCATCTTGGCCCGATCCTTTTTAACATCTTTATTAATGATATTGGTGACAATCTTATGTCAGAATATCTATTATATGCAGACGACTTAAAACTATATAGATCAATCAAGAGCAGCAACGATGTCTCTATTCTGCAAAACGATGTCGATAAGCTGCATTGCTGGTGCGTGGAGAATAAACTCAATTTAAATATTAAGAAATGTGCCGCAATGTCTTTCACGATCACGCTCTCTGTACCCTGTTCAGTACTATCTGCAGGGTGAAATACTGGCATCAGTTACATCAATAAACGACCTAGGTATCACCATTGATAACAAATTAAATTTTACCAATCATGTGGACAAAATCACATCACAAGCATACAGAACACTTGGCTTCATCTTTAGATCTAGTAACGACTTCTGCGACGCCAGAACAATTACGAGACTTTACATAGCACTGGTTAGACCAACATTGGAGTATTGCTGAACAATCTGGTCGCCGAACACCAATGTGCTAGCTAACAAAGTGGAAAAAATACAGTACAAACTCTGCAAGCACATCGCATACATTTTACAAAGAAAACGCCTTAATCTAAGCATTGAAGAAGTTTATAAACAGTATAATATAACGAAGTTAGAAAACCGCAGGCAAGCTGCAGACTCAATATTTTTCTGTAAAGTGATCAATGGACACATCGACTGTCCTGAAATATTAGAGCAATTTGGATTGACTTGCAACAAGCCAGATCTAAGGGCAAGAAGACTATTACACAGTGTAAACTCAACAAGATCGTATGTGTGTAACGCACCAAGAAATAGAATAGCAGACACTGTTAATTGCAATGGAGGCGACGTCGACTTTTTCAATGGGACTTTATCGATATTCTCTGCTAAAATTAAAAAATTTAAAAAAAGTTTATAAATTTCATTGTTACTATTCAAGTAAATTTCCATATTTGTATATTCATAGTTTGCCATTCTCTTTTTTTCTGTTCTTTAATCAAATATGTTAAACAATTATGTTGTTGTGTAATGCCGATTGGCGTAAATTTTTATTTCATTTATGTTTATAATAATATTTCACCAACTATAAACAAAGCAACTGGTTGGTGTACTAGGATTTATAAAACGTTGGGCTAAAGAGTTTGATGACCCTTATTTCACCATGATTCTTTATACCTCGCTGGTACGTCCTATTCTCGAGTACTTTTCATGTGTTTGGTCTCCAATCTATCAAATCCATATAGATCGGATTGAGTCGGTCCAGAGACAGTTTTTAATTTATTTGTATTACTAGGTCTCAACTGGGAATCAAGTACTCATCTTCCACCATACAGGAATGGGCTTCTTCTAATTAATTTGCCATCTCTAGAGAATCGTAGAGTATTACTCGGCGTTATGTTCATTCACAAGCTCATCATCGGCGTGTATAACTGCTTTGGGTTTGAATGTTCGTTTGCCATTTTACATACTGCTATACTCTTAGGTTTAGCCTGATATTTTAATTTTATTTTTTTTATGCAATGCGATGTCAAATTTTTATAACATACTAATTTTCTATGTACCTCTTTTAAACTTTTTAATTTTAAGGACGGCTCTGTATTTACATATATATCTGTTCTATTACAATAATTAGTCGACCGCTTTGTGTTTGCGTCAATCTATATATACAAAAAGAAGTGTACATTTTAATTGTCACTCCATAACTCGAGAACGGCTCGACAGATTGCCATGAAATTTTTAGGAAAGATACAGGAAGGAGAGATGATGGTTAGTTGATTTTGAAATCCCAAATCGGTTTAGCCATATATATATAAAAGTCAAATTCTGTGTGTGTGTGTGTGTTCGCTATGGAAACGTATTTCCCACACATCAATCATCACCAAATTTTGGTTATGGGTTCCTTCGATCAACGGGAAGGTTTTATGCTAAAAATAATTTCGATATATAAAAGGGCCGTGGCACCTCCCATACAAATGGAATCTTTAGTAATGCATAACCTTGAAGGTATACATGCCAGAACATTGAAATTCAGTAAGGAGTTATATGAGGTCAATCCCTAACACCACCAAGAAAATACGGAATTGGGAAAAAGGGGGCGTGGAAACTCCCATTCAAATGGAATCTTTGGTACTGCATAACTTTGAAGGTATACATGCCAGAACATTGAAATTCAGTAAGGAGTTATTTGAGGTCAATCCTTAACACCTCCAAGAAAATATGGAATTGGGAAAAAGGGGGCGTGGCACCTCCCATACAAATGGAATATATTATACTGCATATATCTGGATGTCGTAATGGTAGGGTAATTAAAATTGGTAAGGAGCTATGTGACGTTAAGTCCTAAAACCTCCAGTAAAATGTGGAATGGGGAAAAACTATGGCTGCCGTACAAACTTAAGTTATTTTAACACCGAAAGTTTGACTGCATTGTTGAGTTTAGCTGTTATGCCTTTTAGACGTTTAGTAATCTGCCGCTGTTAACAAAATTGTTTAGCTTCAGTCAAATTCTGTGTGTGTGTTCCCTATGAAAACGTGTTTGCTATACTTCGATCATCACCAAATTTTGGCTCGAGGTTCCTTCGACCAAGACGAAAGTTTTTCATATTTCAGAATTAAGAACTTAAAATTTAAATGTTTTTGTTTTTTGGCTATGCGAAAGAACTATCTTAGCTTCCAAAAATGATCATGTTAACAAAATCAATGATCGCTTTCAAAATCAATTTTCTGGTGAAGTGACGAAATATAAATCGATCGACACAGTTACAGATGAAGCTAAAATTGTGAATTATCCAACTGAATTTCTATACTCCTTAGAACCAAAAGGAATGCCTGCGCATATATCAACTTTCAAATTTGGCTCACCAGTCATGCTTCTTCGGAATGTAATCAAAGCAACAATCCACAGCGGTAAAAGCAATACAATAATATAAAATAAGATACAAGAATAAAATGTTTTAACAGAAAATTTCACCAAATATGCGTACAAAATACAATTCAATCTACAGAACAATAAATTAAATTATCAACAAACAAAACAGAAAAAATAACGTAACATCCATTCGATCTCGGGCGTTACAACGTGCTACTGGTAAAGCTAGTAAATAAATTAAAAAAAAATCATCCACCTTTACCGATATCGATGGCCTATCGTCTTACCTTTTCAAAAATTGTCTGGCATTGGCGATCCCACTCCTTATTTTTAACAAATCTCGAGTGTGGTGAATTTATTGATGCATGGAAGATAACTTTCATTAGCCCAGTTTTCAAGAGCGTAACAATCAGCATGGTTTCATGTCCGGTAGATCCACTGTGACAAATTTAGCACCTTTCTCTGATTATTGCCTATCCGCATTTAATAATCGTTTACAAGTCGATACTGTATACATTGATTTTTGAAAAGCATTTGATAAAGTTAGACACTCAATCCTAATTTCTAAATTGCTTTCTTTGGGGCCGTAGCTTTTTGTAATCTTTATAAATGGTATTTCAGCCTGCTTTCAGCACTCTAATTTTCTTTTGTACGCTGAAAGGATTCAATCTGATCTCTACAATGTCGATGTGTGGTGTGATACCAATAATCTGCCGCTAAATGTTGGTAAATGCTTTCATGTTACCTTCTCAAAAGATCGCGATAATCTCCCCACCTCTTCTTTTATTGGCGGAATCCGCCTCTCAACCCTTAACGAGATAAAAGACTTAGGGGTAATATTCGAATCGAAATTTTCTTTCACTACTCACTTGAATGCTACCATTGCTAGGTAATATTCAATGACAAAAGACAACTTCTCCTTTATGATTTTTTCGAAAAGCTTTGAGCATACTGTGAGTTTGGCAATAAGTTAGAGATGTCATTTCTGTTACCGGATTTGAAAATAGGACGAATTGAGCTCCTTTTCCATCTATCGATAGAAGTGCCACAGGACAGAGATAAATTGAAGATATGGCAAATGGGGGCGCAGAGAGTTAAACTGCAGTGCTTCAGTACAAAGACGCAAAGCCCATCAGTGTCACAACTTAGCGAGGGTTTAAGGGAAAGCATATCATTGCGAACATCATCCTCGGAGAAAGTGAGAGAGCCATAATCTATCTGATCACAAAGTCCCGAGCGCGAATGAGAGTCAGCCAAACCTACATTGGCATCGTCAAAGTTAGATTTAAAGAATTCCGCAAATAGCTCAACTGTTTCAGTTGTCGACTGGGAGCTTACCCCATTAAAGGTCATGCAGATCGGAATATTCGTTGAACCACGTATTGAGCGGATAAAGTTCCAAAAGGCTTTTGGATTTTCTTTAAGCTTATTTTCGAGCCTACGCAAGTAGCGATTATAAAGAAATTTGTCGAGAACATTACTGCCGCACACTAATTAAGATACTGTTCCCTAAGAGAAATGTTTTCCTTATTTGCCTTATATAATTTATTGAATTTGTTATGCTTGTTTTTCAACCTCTTAAGAGTTATGTTATACCAAAGTAATTTATGCAACCTAGGCACTGTACTGTGATATATCTCAGACAACTTTGATAAGAAAAGATCATAACACATGCTGACGTCATTGGAAAGAAATATATTTGCCCAACTAAGTGCAAGTAAGACATTGTTCAACTCACTGGAATCAGTAAATCGAAAGTTAAAAGGTGAGTTATCCAATGGCGTCAGCGTAGGAATAGCATTATTAAATTTAACGTCAAGTACCATTCGTAAGTTCTACCCGTATGTACGCTTCTGTCGCGTCATAGTAGCCCGATTAGTGTACTTAGTTCATAGTTTGGTTACTTTGCAGATTTTTGTGCATTGCATGATGAATACTGCACAGGAGATGGGTGGGTTATGGAGCAGTATGATGATGACCACGACGATGTTGTAATCCCCCAGCGGGTTAGGCCCCCAGCGGGTTAGGGGATCAGAATATACCCGCGGTAGGTATGCCTGTCGTAAGAGGCGACTAAAATACCAGATTTAAGGGGCTGTGTAGCGCAACCCTTCAGGTTGCCAGCGTAATATATAGCTTCTCCAAACCCAATTGTCAACCTCACCTATCCGTGGCGAATCCTGGTGGGGAGGGAGGGAATGGCCTCAAGGTTTAATGTGGCCACATAAATCCTTCCCGAGATGGTCGGGCTAGCACCTTAATTTTGCTATGGTACCGGAGCGTACCGGATCTGTATCCGGCAAAGGACCATCGATAACAATCCCCAAAGCCTTCGGGGAGCAACCTTATCGCTACAACAAAAACAACAACAACAACTCATATGTACCTTCGTTGACGTCAGTTTCCTAGAAGCTGTAGGTGTAGCTCCGAAGACTTTCCAACGGATGCTTTTGTCGCGCTATGCTGCCGAGCTACACCAGAGAAATACCTTGAAACGTTAGGGAGTGACTATTCGGCCAAGGATGCCGCCCTCGAAATCATAAGCTGTCTAAGTGGATGTCATTGAGTAACTCATGGGTGAAAATCGTATAATCCTCGGCGCATCTACATAATTAAAATTTTGCAAGGACCCTGGATAAAATTTTTAAAATGTAGACGTTTGTGTTCACAACATTGATTTTAATAGTCTTCCTTAAATCAAAACGATATTTTAGAATGAAAGCCGACCGATTTTGAGTTGATAGATGTTAACTGCTGTTTTCCGGCTTTATGATATAAGAGCTCATTATGGATGACCGCGTAGCTTCAGTTTTCAGACTAGATCGACTGTCCACTACGTTAGGTTAGTAGCAGACACGGTCATTAGTTCGACTGTCTTGGGAAAGCTTTTGAGTGTTCTTGCGAAGGACAAAGCCTCACCTGGTAAATATACATATGTGCCCACGTTTTTATATTTGTAAAAGGAGCCGTAACGTGTAGGTGACATTTGAACTTGGTTGATAGGCTATAACCAATGTGATTAACTCCAAGGGACTAGTATTGAATAGGGCCGCCAACTTTAGGAAATGTCAAACCGGGAGACTTGGGTGTTGAAGGATGAAATGTGAATATCAAAATTAACATTTCAGACCCTATTGTATAGTTTCGCAAATAAACAACAGATGTTTGAATGTAAGCCCAAGTGATTTTTCAAACCCTTCTCATACGAACATATATCCCCAACTTAAGTATGAGGTAAGAATCATTTCAAAGGAGTGTTTGTGCCCCTAGATCTTAGTAAAGGATTTTGCATCAGTGATTGCGCTTATTCTTTCAGCCAATCGCAATATAAAATTAAAAAAAAAAATCGGCACCTTTTTTGGGTAATTTGCTTTTTTTTTAACAACTTGACAATTTGAAAACATGTTCGCCTTGGGTCATTTTATTTGAATTCATTGGTCATTATTAATTTTTTGAAAAAAAAAAAAAGATCCAAAGTGAGCATATAAATTTATTGTATAACTTTTTTTTATTGTTTTGTTTTAATAACTTGGGGAATTGGGTAATGAAAAGTCCGTGTTAAGCTGACATTCGGCGGTGGCGTGCGAAAAACGACCAAAATCGGCGGCGTTAATCGGCGGCGTATATCAATGTACTCTAGTGTTTATAAAAATATATCGACTGCTTAGAGTAATATCATCCTTTTCGAGAGATGTTTTCCAAAACGGACTATTTCAGAAAACTCACAATTTCCGAACTTTTTCGCGTAACAGAATTTTATTTGCGCTAAAGCGCTATCTGAACATAAATTGAAGACATTTTGACGTGAATAGCGCGTTTATGGAAAATTTTCTGAAATAAAAAGTTAAGAAAATTTTCTGAGATAAGGTGTTTTTGGCGAGGCAGATATTCCAATCAGAATTAGAAGTCGATGGGGCTCTTACACACAGGGTTACGTTTTCACTAATCACAGCAAATATTCTAGAACAAGGGTCGAATGCTGAATCACGTGAATATTTTCAAGCGTTTTTTGCAAATACATATCTTAATCAGAAGTAAAATTTTTCGATGTGTATCAGCTGTACTACCTTATTCTGAATTAAGGGTGACCATCTCCGCTAGATATGTATGTTGATGACATTTTAGAGAAACAAATTCTTAACTCCTATATGTAGGACACCAATTTCATGTCGACTCACGCACACGCCCGATGGCCAGGAAATAACGGGAATGTATTTTTGTATGCAGTAGAAATTGCGCAACAGCGTTAGTTAGTAGTAGTTCCGCGGAGGAAACATTAATCCCTGAGAGGGAACAGTGGGTGAATGACCCTGATTGACCACTAACAGCATTCAGATCTATACAGATTGATCTAAACTAGATAACAGGGTCGGAGGGGGTGTCTATTCGGAACGATTGGAGATACAAAGATCGTTTCGCCTTCCGGATCACTGTAGCGTATTTCAGGCCGAGTTTGCGGCCATACAAGACGCTGTGGGCTGCCTTAGGCAGAAGGCAGTCTCTCAGAAACACATTTATATTTTCTCAGACAGTCAAGCAGCACTGAAAGCCCTTGACTCTGTCACAACTAATTCTGAAACTGTAGTAGGCTATCGCAGATCACTTAACATGATGGCTCTGAACAGTTTACTCTGCATCTGGTATGGGTTCCGGGACATAATGGCATACCAGGTAATGAGATGACGGATGAGCTTGCAAGAAAGGGTACCTCCCTTCTTTTTTCGCCATCCTGGAAGAGGTTGGGCATGCCGCTCTCCACCTGCAAGCTCAAGATAAAGGAGTCTCTACTGATGGAAGCGGGAGCCAGGTGGAAGCATCGTGATAGATGCCACACGACAAAACTCACATGGCCGGAATGGAATTAGGAGAGATCGCGAGAGCTTCTTGCCCTCCGTATGAGGGATCTTTCCTTAGTTGTAGGTCTTCTCACTGGTCATGTTTGTATTGGACTGCATGCGGAAAGGATGGGCGCTCCATTTAATGATTATTGTAGAAGCTGCGGCAACGAAGAGGAGCCTGAAGCTGTTAGGCATCTATTCTGTGAATGTCCAGCGCTCGGTAGAAGAAGGCAGCTTTTTATGGGCAAGATGTTTCTCGTAGATCTGACTGATATAGCTGAGGTCAATACACGATGCTTAATTAGCTTCACAAACTCAATGAAGTGGTTTGATTAGGAGAATCCGTGTGGTTTCACAATGGACCTATAAAGGTCTTAGTGTGACCGCTCCGAAGTGGCTGCCCACTTGAACCTAACCTAACCCAAGTGTTTATATGATTTAATCGGGGATTGCCAGTATTGCTTTTTTAAATGTATGAAAACATTTATTTGAAGCAATTTTCTAATTTTATAATTTATTTAATAATTTGGGAAAAATTTAAACAACGTGACATCAGGACGGATAAGGCGACAGCTGTTTCGATTATACCTTGCAAATCTCTTCAAAGCCTTTTCTCCCGGGAGTGGGAGTCGAACCCGCACCCCTACGATAGTTGAAATGGTTATAAAGGCATTCAGCTACGTCATGCCTTAGTTGTTGTAAAGTTTTTCCCAATTGCCTTCTTTTTGTATATTTTAATCTTTTACGCACTGCATACTTCGTATGCAATTATGTGTTAAAGCTATGCTTGGTACGGCGGTTTTTCAAAGAAACTTTGGTTTTGTTGCTGTTTTTGTTCTATTTATAGAACTACAACGAATTAACCAATTTTTTCTGTTTGTATGATTTAATCGGGAATTGCCCGTATTGCTTTTTTAAATGTATGAAAACATTTATTTGAAGCAATTTTTTAATGTTATAATTTATTTAATAATTTGGGAATAATTTAAACAACGTGACATCAGGACGGATAAGGCGACAGCTGTTTCGATTATACCTTGTAAATCTCTTAAAAGCCTTTTCTCCCGGGAGTGGGAGTCGAACCCGCATCCCTACGATAGTTGAAATGGTTATAAACGCATTCAGCTACGTCATGCCTTAGTTGTTGACTCCCATTCCCGGGAGAAAAGGCTTTGAAGAGATTTACAAGGTATAATCGAAACAGCTGTCGCCTTATCCGTCCTGATGTCACGTTGTTTAAATTTTTCCCAAATTATTAAATACGTGTTTACAGTTCCTCAGTGAGAGAAGTGCTCATTGTCTTACACAGAAAATTACTAATTTTGAAAAATGCAAAATTATAACATACGATGAGTTAAAATTTATACGATAAAATTTAACAAATATATTTTTATTATTAAAAAATTATAGAGAAATAAATGAGTTTTCAAATGTGTAAATTTATAGTTAAATACATTGAAAATTAGTTAGTATTAAAAATGAGCAAATGCTAGTGTCCTACATATAGGACACTAGGAAGATACGTATCTACAAGAACTATTTTTTGCAGGGGTCTCTCGCTTCATGAGGTTCTTGTTTTGTTGGAAGATGGTGAAGAAAACACTGGCGACATTGATGAAGTTGTTTTGTTTCCTCCAGTTAATGCAAACGACGAAGATTCTGGTGCTGAGGAAGCTTTTGGCGTAAATAATTTTCCATCTGCCCAACTGCAAGCGCCAGCAGAAATAAAATTTAGTGCAGCCGGGCCTGAAAGCTCATTCGATGAATCCGACGATAATATACCGTTATATATGTAGAACAACCGCATTTGATTTACCTGTATAACTCTAACATGGGAGGAGTGGACCGTTCTGACCAAAATATAAGCTTGTATAGGGCTTCAATCAGGGGCAAAAAATGGTACCTGCCTTTGCTAGCATTGATATGGCGCTCCAAAAAGCTTGGATCATACATCGCGAACGGGGCGGAAGTTTTGATCAACTGAGCTTTACCAAAAAGGCCATGCAAGTTGCTCCAAAGAAGCCGAGATTCGCTATGACCGTATGGATCATCATGTAGAGCCACAGGAAAAATAAACCCGATGTGGATTTTATTATTATTATTTATTTATTATTGCGGCGTTTTAAGCCTAAAACTTAGATTATTACAATTTGTAAGTACATTTTAATAGTAATAGGATTTCTAAAATTTGGGCCGTCGGAATGCATGCGATTCCGATCAGCACGGGAACTGGCGATCCCAACGGGTACGGAAACTTTGGTTTTGTTGCTGTTTTTGTTGTATTTATAGAACTACAACGAATTAACCAATTTTGTCTGTTTGTATGATTTAATCGGGAATTGCCCGTATTGCTTTTTTAAATGTATGAAAACATTTATTTGAAGCAATTTTTTAATTTTATAATTTATTTAATAATTTGGGAAAAATTTAAACAACGTGACATCAGGACGGATAAGGCGACAGCTGTTTCGATTATACCTTGTAAATCTCTTCAAAGCCTTTTCTCCCGGGAGTGGGAGTCGAACCCGCACCCCTACGATAGTTGAAATGGTTATAAACGCATTCAGCTACGTCATGCCTTAGTTGTTGACTCCCACTCCCGGGAGAAAAGGCTTTGAAGAGATTTACAAGGTATAATCGAAACAGCTGTCGCCTTATCCGTCCTGATGTCACGTTCTTTAAATTTTTCCCAAATTGTTAAATAAGTGTTTACAGTTGCTCAGTGAGAGAAGTGCTCATTGTCTTACACAGAAAATTACTAATTTTGAAAAATGCAAAATTATAACATACGATGAGTTAAAATTTATACGATAAAATTTAACAAATATATTTTTTTTATTAAAAAATTATAGAGAAATAAATGAGTTTTCAAATGTGTAAATTTATAGTTAAATACATTGAAAATTAGTTAGTATTAAAAATGAGCAAATGCTAGTGTCCTACATATAGGACACTAGGAAGATACGTATCTACAAGAACTATTTTTTGCAGGGGTCTCTCGCTTCATGAGGTTCTTGTTTTGTTGGTAGATGGTGAAGAAAACACTGGCGACATTGACGAAGTTGTTTTGTTTCCTCCAGTTAATGCAAACGACGAAGATTCTGGTGCTGAGGAAGCTTTTGGCGTAAATAATTTTCCATCTGCCCAACTGCAAGCGCCAGCAGAAATAAAATTTAGTGCAGCCGGGCCTGAAAGCTCATTCGATGAATCCGACGATAATATACCGTTATATATGTAGAACAACCGCATTTGATTTACCTGTATAACTCTAACATGGGAGGAGTGGACCGTTCTGACCAAAATATAAGCTTGTATAGGGCTTCAATCAGGGGCAAAATATGGTACCTGCCTTTGCTAGCATTGATATGGCGCTCCAAAAAGCTTGGATCATACATCGCGAACGGGGCGGAAGTTTTGATCAACTGAGCTTTACCAAAAAGGCCATGCAAGTTGCTCCAAAGAAGCCGAGATTCGCTATGACCGTATGGATCATCATGTAGAGCCACAGGAAAAATAAACCCGATGTGGATTTTATTATTATTATTTATTTATTATTGCGGCGTTTTAAGCCTAAAACTTAGATTATTACAATTTGTAAGTACATTTTAATAGTAATAGGATTTCTAAAATTTGGGCCATCGGAATGCATGCGATTCCGATCAGCACGGGAACTGGCGATCCCAACGGGTGAGTCCTGGAGTAATCTTATTGTGAGGTTGGAAATAACGTGTTCACAATCCTGCCCTACTCCAAGACTTATGAATACATAGTTTTATTATTTATGTTGTCGGAATGCAATAGATTCCGATCAACACATATCACTTGGAGCTCAGAGTTATAAGACACTTTTATTGGGAGGTTGGAAAGAACGTATTTCCAATCTGTCCTGTTCCAAAACTTAAGATTACACAGTTTTGTTATATATGCTGTCGGAATGCATTTGATTCCGGTCAACCCAAAAGCTAGCAGCTCAGCAGAATGAGCCACTTTTATCGGATGGTTGGAAAGGACGTGTTTCCAATCCTCCCTGCACCAGCTTTTATATAAACATAATTAATCATAATATATTATTGTTTTATTATTTTTGTTGGAATAGACCTGATTCTCATGAACCCTCCAACTGTTTGTCTGAGACGATGTTTTCGGTAACTCATCCCCAATTTAATTGCGAGCGATATATTTGATCTGACGCATAAGGTTCCTCTGTGTCTGTTTGGATTGCCCATGTACGCTCAAGGATCAGTAACATGAAATACAGATACAAAATATTTTATCTTATTGGAAGCGTTTTGCAATATTCTAATAAACTTTTTTTTAAAGTGTTTACGTTTTCACAATTTTTAACGTCATTGGGAAGTTCATTAAAGCATTTCAGGCCTTTGTAAAATATATTTTGCTAGTCCATTTCTGTTTTGAAAAGAGGTAATCTAAAATTTTTATTTTCCCTAATTATGTAAGAGTGGGTTTCATTCACATAAGCAAGTTTTTCACTTAGTTAGGCTGGTAATTTACCATGCTTGATATAAAATACAAATTTCATACTATGCTAAAATATCAACTGTTTCACACTCAACCAGTTTAGTGTGCCGATCATACTCTTTATGGAAGTGTCGTACCTCATTTTCAATATAAATCTCATAGCTTTGTTTTGCATAATTTGTAACCTGTCTACTTGTGTTTCATTGGCAATAAAGAATATTGTAGGGCAATATAAGAAGTGCGGTTCTATGATGGATCTATAAACTTTCAATTTATATTTCTTACTAATAAGTTTACATGATCTCTTCCAAAATCCAATTTGTTTTGCCCATTTTGGCAACAATATAATCAATATGATCCGTAAACCTCAGTTTATTGTCAACCAGGATCCCTACCCAACAAACATTTAGGTTAGAAAACGATTAGAAGACGAATCGAATTCTAATGTATTTCTCTAAGGTAGAAGGTTAGAGGACGATGTGCGAAACTGTCGCGAATTATAGTATTCTCGACAAAAAAGGGACTTCGTTCTCGATATCGAGAAAAGGGTTAGAATTCTAGTCGAATTCTAACGTCAAATTCAAATGAGTTTTTAATGTGAATTTTGAAGTGATACGCAATTAAGTTCAATTATTTAAATTCAACGAAATTTTCATTGTTTCATTGTATCAAACACGTTTATTTGGTTATAATCTTATGTATTAATAATGAACATATTTCAAAGGCTTTTTAATTATAATAAATTAAAACCGTACTTAAAGATTGAGCTCAGCGTTGGTTTGAGGTACGGATGAGGAAGCGTTTTTTTCATGCCATTCAAATATCACATCAATAATCTGCTCGTTTTCCCTTTTTAACTTTTTTTGATTTATTTTCACTTACTAGTATTTATTATTATAAATAAAAAATCTTATTTCGCAACTTGTAATATTTCCACTATTTTTATTTTGTTTGTATAACAGTAAGAAATCACTCATTTTCATATCATGCAAATAATCGATAACTGTGACAATAATCATAATATCGCATTTCTAGTGTCATTCGAATCATTTCACAGTCGAATTCTAACCTAGTTTTCGATTCGAAATGCATTAGAGAACTACATTAGAATTCTAATGTAAAATTACAATATTTCTCTAACGTTAGAAACTGTGTTTTCTGGGTAAGTACTTAAATATTTTCACATCCTCAATGCTCGTATTCATTATTTTTAGATCTAAATTAAGTGATTCTCTATTGGTCGTCCTAGATAAAACCACGAACTTAGTTTTGTTAACGTTAAGCTTGAGTTTATTAATGCAAAGCCATCTAAACAATGAGTCCAGATCTTCTTGCATTTTGCTCCTAGCTATTGAAATATTCGTTTCATTTACTTCAAGTAGCACATTATCTGCAAACAGCCTAATTTTACTATATTTCAGTGCCGATGATATATCGTTTATGTAAATGTTGAAGAAGATTGGTGCTAATACCGACCCTTGTGGTAAGCCTATGTCCACTTGTGCCTCGGATGAGACTACTGACTCGATGGTTGTTCTTTGTTTCCGGTCTAATAATAAGCTACCAAACCACTGCAACTCATTTTTCCTTATACCAATTTTTTGTAGCTTATCGAACATTATATTCCTATCAATTGTTTCGAACGCTCTTTTCAGGTCAATGAAAACTGCTACTATATTGTAATGAATTTAGGGAAATTCCGCTTATTTGCAACGTATCGCTAAACTGTTGAATAAAACACTCCAATATTCTGTATTACAAAATGGTCTTTATTACACTACTCTGAAAGTACTACGCAATTAAACTTCACTTCGCAACTGATAGCGTGCTTAAATCAAACTGATTGCTCATGCCTCAGCTTATGCTGCTTTTATACTCTTTGGTTTCCTCGTTCGCATACTTCTTGGCGTTTCTTCTTCTAGAATTTACTACTTAGTTACCAGCTATAAACTACAGATGCACGTTTATAGCTTCTCGCATGGCAATAGGCGCGATGATTGCATACTTTTGTGAGTATCTCAGAAATATGCATGTGTATGTGTGAGAACTACTTTGCTGATGATTGCATACTTTTGTGAGTATCTCTCCTCTGCTGTATGTACATATGTGTAGACATTATGATTGATTTGTTTATGTACATACCCGTGACTGCTTAGTATCGGCTTAGAGATGATAGTATTCCTTAGTGTTGCTAATATTCGTCACAATATGTTTTTTTAAACTCAGTTCTTCTTTCCAGCTAGATATGACGTAATTTAACGCCGTCTCGCAAGAGTGCCTTTCTCGGAAACCGGATTGTTCCTTTATAAGGATTTTATTATTTTCCAAGTACTTAACCAGTTGATTTTTTATTACAATTTCCAGAATTTTTTCTATGTTCGGCAATGTATTTATTGGTCTTAGTTCCTCTGCCATTATTGAGTCTTTTATTTTCCTAATTGGTACTATTGTCAAAATTTTCCACATGTCTGGCACAATTCCAGTAGCCATGGATTTGTTTATAGCCTTTGCATAGAAGAAACCCATGTACGATACCGAATCTTTAATTACGCCTTCTGAAAGTTAATTTTCCCCCCAGTTTTATCATTTTACAAGATGTGTAAAATGCAATATTGGAGTACATACCAAGTGTTTTGTAAACTTCCATTCCAATAAATAAAAATATGTTTTTATCCCTTATATTCCTAATGTTCTATATATAGGACACCTCTAAAATAATAAAATTTTTTTTTGTTTTTTTTTTAAGTATCAGAGTTTCTTTCTATACGGTTTTAAACAGACATTTCCAAAAAAAATTAAAAAGTTTTCGCCTGAGTAACTTTTAGGGTTATCTGGGTTAAATAAATATAATAGCACCACCGGTCAACGTCGATTTTATTATCCATTGACTATAAAATGGAGGTGGAAAAACTTTTTTTTTTGTCGTCCAGAAGAAAT
Source organism: Eurosta solidaginis (assembly GCF_040869045.1). Classification (NCBI taxonomy): domain Eukaryota; kingdom Metazoa; phylum Arthropoda; class Insecta; order Diptera; family Tephritidae; genus Eurosta; species Eurosta solidaginis. Next base: position 256,351,380 of record NC_090321.1, read on the forward strand.
AAAAATGCCAAACAAATCATTATTTTTCTGCAATCATCACGATCAGTGTTTCTTCTTACGCACTGTAGGCTAACATCTGAACGCCAATTCTTCGTTACTGTAATACGTCTTTGGAACTCCCTACCCGAAGTCTACGACTCTTTAGTAATGCTCTGCACTTCAAAAAAGGGCTAACACCTTTTTTAATGACTTAAGCTGGAAATCAACTTGTTGCGCTTACTGTATTTTTATCCTCAGCGTGCTTTGCACACAGAGTATATTAACTTTGATTGGATAACGGTTGGTTGTACAGGTATAAAGGAATTGAGATAGATATAGACTTCCATATATCAAAATCATCAGTATCGAAAAAATATTTGATTGAGCCATGTCCGTCCGTCCGTCTGTCCGTCAACACGATAACTTGAGTAAATTTTGAGGTATCTTGATGAAATTTGGTATGTAGGTTCCTGGGCACACATCTCAGACCGCTATTTAAAATGAACGATATCGGACTATAACCACGCCGACTTTTTCGATATCGAAAATTTCGAAAAACTGAAAAAAATGCGACAATTCATTACCAAAGCGATGAAACTTGGTAGGTGAGTTGACCCTATGACGCGGAATAGAAAATTGGTAAAATTTTGGACAATGGGCGTGGCACCGCACACTTTTAAAAGAAGGTAATTTAAAAGTTTTGCAAGCTGTAATTTGGCAATCGTTGAAGATATCATGATGAAATTTGGCAGGGACGTTACCCCTATTACTATATGTGTGCTAAATAAAAATTAGCAAAATCGGATAACGAACACACCCACATAAAAAAAAATTTGGACTCAAATTTTAACAAAAAATTTAATATCTTCACAGTATATAAGTAAATTATGTCAACATTCAACTCCATTAATGATATGGTGCAACAAAATACAAAAATAAAAGAAATTTTCAAAATGGGCGTGGCTTCGCCCTTTTTCATTTAATTTGTCTAGAATACTTTTAATGCCATAAGTTGAACAAAAATTTACGAATCCCTGTGAAATTTGGTAAGGGCATAGCTTCTATGACGATAACTGTTTTCTGTGAAAATGGGCGGAATCGGTTGATGCCACGCCCAGTTTTTATACACAGTCGACCGTCTGCCCTTCCGCTCGGCCGTTAACACGATAAATTGAGCAAAAATGGATATATCTTTACTAAACTTAGTTCACGTACTTATATGAACTCGCTTTATCTTGGTTTAAAAAATTGCCGAAATCCGACTATGACCACGCCCACTTTTTTAATATCGAAAATTACGAAAAAAGAAAAAAATCCCATAATTCTATACCAAATACGAAAAAAGGGATGAAACGTGGTGATTGGATTGGTTTTTTGACGCAAAATATAACTTTAGAAAAAACTTTGTAAAATGGTTGTGACACCTACCATATTAAGTAGAAGAAAATGAAAAAGTTCTGCAGGGCGAAATGAAAAGCCCTTGGAATCTTGGCAGGAATACTGTTCGTGGTATTACATATATAAATAAATTAGCGGTACCCGACAGATGATGTTCTGGGTCACCCTGGTCCACATTTTGGTCGATATCTCTAAAACGCCTTCACATATACAACTAAGGGCCACTCCCTTTTAAAACCCTCTTTAATACCTTTAATTTGATACCCATATCGTACAAACGCATTCTAGAGTCACCCATGGTCCACTTTTATGACGATTTTTCGAAAAAGCGTCCACCTATAGAACTATGGCCCACTCCCTTTTAAAATACTCATTAACACCTTTCATTTGATACCCATATCGTACAAATACATTCTAGAGTTACCCCTGGTCCACCTTTATGGCGATATCTGGAAAAGGCATCCACCTATAGAACTAAGGCCCACTTCCTTTTAAAATACTCATTAACACCTTTCATTTGATACCCATATCGTACAAACACATTCTAGAGTCACCCCTGGTCCACCTTTATGGCGATTTTTCGAAAAAGCGTCCACCTATAGAACTATGGCCCACTCCCTCTTAAAATACTCATTAACACCTTTCATTTGATACCCATATCGTACAAACACATTCTAGAGTCACCCCTGGTCCACCTTAATGACGATATCTCGAAAAGGCATCCACCTATAGAACTAAGGCCCACTTCCTTTTAAAATACTCATTAACACCTTTCATTTGATACCCATATCGTACAAACACATTCTAGAGTCACCCCTGGTCCACCTTTATGGCGATATCTCGAAAAGGCATCCACCTATAGAACTAAGGCCCACTTCCTTTTAAAATACTCATAAACATCTTTCGTTTGATACCCATATCGTACAAACACATTCTAGAGTCACCCCTGGTCAACCTTTATGGCGATATATCGAAAAGGCGTCCACCTATAAAACTAAGGCCCACTTCTTTTTAAAATACTCATTAACACCTTTCATTTGATACCCATATCGTACAAACACATTCTAGAGTCACCCCTGGTCCACCTTTATGGCGATATCTCGAAAAGACATCCACCTATAGAACTAAGGCCCACTTGCTTTTAAAATACTCATTAACACCTTTTATGTGATACCCATATCGTACAAACACATTCTAGAGTCCCCTGGTCCACCTTTATGGCGATATCTCGAAAAGGCGTACACCTATAGAACTAAGGCCCACTTCCTTTTAAAATACTCATAAACACCTTTCGCTTGATACCCATATCGTACAAACATATTCTAGAGTCACCCCTGATCCACCTTTATGGCGATATCTCGAAAAGGCATCCACCTATAGAACTAAGGCCCAATTCTTTTTAAAATACTCATTACCACCTTTTATGTGATACCCATATCGTACAAACACATTCTAGAGTCCCCTGGTCCACCTTTATGGCGATATCTCGAAAAGGCGTCCACCTATAGAACTAAGGCCCACTTCCTTTTAAAATACTCATAAACACCTTTCGTTTGATACCCATATCGTACAAACACATTCTAGAGTCACCCCTGATCCACCTTTATGGCGATATCTCGAAAAGGCATCCACCTATAGAACTAAGGCCCAATTCTTTTTAAAATACTCATTACCACCTTTTATGTGATACCCATATCGTACAAACACATTCTAGAGTCCCCTGGTCCACCTTTATGGCGATATCTCGAAAAGGCGTCCACCTATAGAACTAAGGCCCACCTCCTTTTAAAATACTCATTAACACTTTTCATTTGATACCCATATCGTACAAACGCATTCTAGAGTCCCCTGGTCCACCTTTATGGCGATATCTCGAAAAGGCGTCCACCTATAGAACTAAGGCCCACTTCCTTTTAAAATACTCATTAACACCTTTCATTTGATACCCATATCGTACAAACGCATTCTAGAGTCACCCCTGGTCCACCTTTATGGCGATATCTCGAAAAAGCATCCCTATAGAACTAAGGCCCACTCGCTTTTAAAATACTCCTTATTACCTTCCATTTCATACCCATGTCATACAAACACATTCCAGGGTTACCCTAGGTTCATTTTCCTACATGTTGATTTTCCCTTATTTTGTCTCCAAAGCTCTCAGCTTAGTATGTAATGTGCGGTTACGGCCGAACTTAGCCTTCCTTACTTGTTACTAATGGAAATGCATTTAATTAAGCAATGTTAAAATGTTCATTACTAACTCCCTTTTCCTTTCTCTGTGTTTTCTTTGCTAACAAATACTCACCCCTATTCTGCATTACAAGTCCGTTTCAGTTCTCCGCTCCGCTTGAACTTAAAGTGGGTATCCTGAGTTCCGCTTCAATTGAAAGAAGAAGAGGAAGAATGAACGAATTTTCGAAATCAGCTGTTTGTGGAGAAATTGATGAAATTAGAACACAACAAAATAAAGAAATTTTTTGAAAAATTTATAAATTAGTGAATATTTCGTAATTTAACATTTATTTAATATAAATAAATTATGGAAACATTAGCCGTTGCAGCTTTAATTTAAGAGGAGGACAATGCGTCCCACAATGTAGACATGAGAGTGGAAAGACGGAGATTTAGGGACATGAGTGATCCATTCAGGATCAGCGATGAATTGTAAGTTGGTGCTGGAAGTGCTAAACCCTCATTCATGTTAAATATTTTTAAATTAAAAAAAAAAAAAAACTTTACGTTAAATTAAAACGCATTTAAGTATGTCTTGGATATAGTTGCAGATATAGTTCCGAGAAATTCTTTGAGTTCCTTAACATCAATTTACTGCGTAATGGCTGCTTTGAGGTTTTTTGCTGAAGGCAGCTACCAGCATAGTGTTGGTACAGATTACGATGTGGCGATGGGTCAGTCAATCGCTTCCAAGTCACTATCCTATTTTCTGGATGTAATGGAGCGACGGCTTTGTCCAGAGTGGATAAAATTTCAAACCAGTGAGGAGGAAACACTGCAAGCGAAGCAAGAGTTTTATACTAAGGCTGCCTTTCCAGGTGCAGTAATGTGCCTAGATGGAACACATATTAAAATAACTTGTGGATGTTTCTAAACCCGTCAGCCCAATGACCCTCTCCTTAATGAGACTGATTCTCCTCAAACGGCATTGTCCACCACCAGTTTTCAACATTTCCTTTTTGTGGGACGACATCTTCTTCTTTACATAGCACTTCCAATCAAATCACGTCTGCAAGAATCATTACAAGTATTAGGAAAACATAAGTTATTTTCAGCATAACCTTACCTTTCTCCATAATTTCGCTTCTTACATTCAATGCCGATGCAACCTCTTTCCAAAACGCCTTCTTCTTTAGGCCTTTTTGAGAAACCTTGTGCAATTTTTTTTTTGTTGACACCATTTCCAAAAATTTTTATATCCAGCTGAGCAGAGCTCACAGAGTATATTAACTTTGTTCGCATTACGGTAATCCGTAACGGCATAAACTAATCAAGATAGATATAGACTTCTATATATCAAAATGATCTGGGCGAAAAAAGAAATTCATTTAGCCATGCCCGTCCGTCCGTAAATTTTGAGGTATCTTGATGAAATTTGGCATGTACGTTCCTGGACGCTCATCACAGATTGCTATTAAAATGAACGAAATCGGACTACAACCACGCCCACTTTTTCGATATCGAAAATTTCGAAAAACCGAAAAAGTGCGATAATTCATTACCAAAGACGGATAAAGCGATGAAACTTGGTAAGTGCGTTGACCTTATAACGCAAAATAGAAAATTAGTAAAATTTTGGACAACGGGCGTGGCACCGCCCACTTTTAAAAGATGGTAATTTAAAAGTTTTGCAAGCTGTAATTTCACAGTCGTTGAAGATATCATGATGAAATTTGGCAGGCACGTTACTCCTATTACTATATGTGTGCTCAATAAAAATTAGCAAAATCGGATGACGAACACGCCCACCTTTAAAAAAACAAAATACAAAAATAAAAGAAAATTTCAAAATGGGCGTGGCTCCGCCCTTTTTCATTTAGTTCGTCTAGAATACTTTTAATGCCATAAGTCGACCAAAAATTTAGCAATCTTTGTGGTAGGGGCATATATTCTATGACGATAACTGTTTTCTGTCAAAATGGGTGAAATCGGTTGAAGCCACGCCCAGTTTTTATACACAGTCGACCTTCTGTCCTTCCGCTCGGCCGTTATCAAGATAACTTGAGCAAAAATCGATATATCTTTACTAAACTTAGTTCACGTACTTATCTGAACTCACTTTATCTTGGTATAAAAAATGGCTGAAATCCGAATATGACCACGCCCACTTTTCCGATATCGAAAATTACGAAAAATGAAAAAAATCCCATAATTCTATACCAAATATGAAAAAACAGATGAAAGATGGTAATTGGATTGGTTTATTGACGCAAAATATAACTTTAGAAAAAACTTTGTAAAATGGGTGTGACACCTACCATATTAAGTAGAAGAAGATGAAAAAGTTCTGCAGGGCGAAATCAAAAGCCCTTGTATAGAAATAAATTAGCGGTACCCGACAGATGTTGTTCTGGATCACCCTGGTCCACATTTTCATCGATACCTCGAAAACGCCTTCACATATACAACTAAGGGCCACTCCCTTTTAAAACCCTCATTGATACCCATATCGTACAAACATATTCTAATAGAGTCACCCCTGGTCCACCCTTATGGCGATATCTCGAAAAGGCGTCCACCTATAGAACTAAGGCCCATTACGTTTTAAATAATCATTAACACCTTTCATTGGATACACATATCATACAAACACATTCCAGTGTTACCCTAGGTTCATTTTCCTATATGGTTATTTTCCCTTATTTTGTCTCCAAAGCTCTCAGCTGAGTATGTAATGTTCGGTAACCTTCCTTACTTGTTTATCGTAATTCGGTCAGGTTTGCCTGGTTATCTTGCAATTGGAGTACCAGTAGGTGACTGCTAACTCCTTCATGCATGGTTCTTCGACCTAACTTCGCTGCCTTCAGCAGCGCCCCTGCTTTCTCGTTGCCCTCGATAATGATACCCAGCTGCTCGAAGTTAAAGGGGACAATATCATGGCTAATAAGCAGTTTCTGTTAAGATCTCGCTGTAAATAGTGTTTAATAATTTAAAACTAGGTCAATAAAATATCTGATGGGATTGAATAGTGTTGGCCAATTGCTTCAGAACTCGCAAACAATTGCATGCTGCCGCAATAGTAGCGAAAATCCAGAGCCGTAATAAAATCCTCAAATCTCTTGCTGGCAGTACTTGGGGGAAATACAAAGAAACGCTCATTACCACATACAAAGTAATTGGCCAGCCGAGTGCATACTACGCGTCCCCTATATGGTCGCCAAGCATAAAAACTACTCACTGGAAGAAGCTACAGGCCTACCAAAATACTGCTGTCAGAACCGCCAGGGGCTGTCTCCTTATGTACCCAGAACACCATTTACATAATGAGGCGAGAATATTCCCCATCAGGGAGAGAAATGAGATGCTAACCAAACAGTTCCTGTTGAATACCCAGAAACCTGGGCATCCCAGCAGACATCTCATTGATGAGCCAACACCGCCTAGGGGCTTAAGGAGTCATCTCCGTAAGCAATATGAGGAAATACGGCACCTGAGAACTCAGCCGTATGAAGCCAAAAACACACAAGCAGGTCCTCAGCGAACTCCACAAACAGGCGTCGGACCTTTATGACAGGAATTGCCCGGTGAATCCAGTGCTCAAAGAACAGTACCCAAAACATGCGGAAGAGGAACGCACACTCCCCAGGGAAATACGAGTCACTCTAGCTCAACTTCGATCTGGATACTGTAACAGGTTAAACTCTTACCTATCCAGAATTGCAAGGTGTCCCACATGACACCAACCATCTCTTTAATTGTAATGTGGAAGAAACGCCTCTAACACCCCTCTCATTATGGTCCACCCCTGTTGAAACTGCAAGTTTCCTTGGACTCCCGTTAGAGGATATTGATGACAGTTTGTGATCTGTCGCACCTCTTGGACAGTACCCAAAACTTGCGGAAGAGGAACGCACACTCCCCAGGGAAACACGAGTCACTCTAGCTCAACTTCGATCTGGATACTGTAACAGGTTAAACTCTTACCTATCCAGAATTGCAATGTGTCCCACATGACACCAACCATCTCTTTAATTGTAATGTGGAAGCAACGCCTCTAACACCCCTCTCATTATGGTCCACCCCTGTTGAAACTGCAAGTTTCCTTGGACACCCGTTAGAGGATATTGATGACAATTTGTGATCGGTCGCACCTATTGGATGGGGCGAAGCACTGCTACAACAACAACAACGTAAGTCTTACCATAAGCTTGGCGTGAACTATTGCTCCCAAAAGTTATAAGGCTTTGCTGACAAATTCAAGGGAAAATTTATTCTCATTTCATAGTTATTGTAATTGTTCTTTGCTGTTTAACTAATAGATGTGTTATAATTGTTTTAGTTTTAGATTATTTATTTGGCTTAAAAACAACCTTCTAAAATGGAAATAGAACATATTTCGGCGAGTCCATCTAATAGTAGCGATGATACTGCAATACAACAACAACAAAGAGAATCTCAGATATCTATTGTGCCGAAAGATATTTCCAAAGTTTCAAATGACGGAGAGAATAAAAGCAAGCAAAAAAATAACAAAGCTAAAGCAGAACCAAGAGAAGGCAAAACAAGACATATGCTATATAATAATGCAGGAACCGAAAATCCCCTGAGTGGTACTTGTGCGACCGAAGATACACGCGATTACAATATAGCTGATAGCTTATCTAAACCGCTGAAAAGCAAAACAAATATCGCAAGTGGTAGCGTAAAAACGAATCACGCTAAGAAAAATAATAAACACGAAGTAAATGCGGCTGCTTCTAATAAGGAACCTGATTGTACCGCGAATATTTGGAAAGAACCAAAAGGGACAGCAATTGATACAAATGCTTTAATTACATTAAACAACTCCCAGCACACTGCTGGTGTTGACAATGATGAAGGTGAGGATGATGACAGCCAAAAAGAAGATACATCAATGGCATCTGATAACATTGACAATTCTCGTTCACCATTAATACAGTCCCAAACGCCGCCAATCAGACAGCCAGCACCAAGAAAAACAGAACAAGCAACAACAAAAAGTGCATCTATTATGCAGGCAATGGGGGTAGCCGCGTCTATAGTTGTTGCCGCTGCTGGTATAAATGCTACCATTCCAGATACAATAATCTCTCCACCCAAGTCAGATACAACACAAACAGATGATGCTAACACAGCAACATCTTCTTCACCAGCATCAGACTCACAATTATCTCCAGGCGCTGTAGTTGGTGCAAGAGTAACAGGCTCAGAAGTCTTAGCATCAGCAGCTATATTACAAGTAGCTACTGAAAATACACAAAAATCAGGAGCTATAGCTACTAATGATACTGCATCTAAATCAGCTACAAAAAGATCAGCTTCGGCAAGTAGCAGCGCGGTAAAGAACGATGAGGATGCTGGTGGTGGTGGTAAACGCGTCGTACAACCTATAAATGTGATTGCTAATGGTACCATACCCAAGTCAAGCGGGAAACCGCATATGTTGGCCATGAATAAAAAGTTAAAAGAAAAGGCGGCACGTACTCCAAGACAACGTAAACAAAAACCCATAGTGCCGATATATGAAAGCGAGGTGTGTATTTATTGACTTATACTATTATAAATTCACTGTGCGATAGCCAAAACGAAACACTAGGTTTCAATACTATTATAAATTCACTGTGCGATAGCCAAAACGAAACACTAGGTTTCACCACCAGCGGGTTAGGGGGTAGGTATGCCTGTCGTAAGAGGCGACTAAAATACCAAATAGATTCAAGGGGTTCTGTAGCGCAATCCTTTCAGGTTGCCAGCGCAATATATACCTTCTCCAAACCCAATTGTCAACCTCACCTATCCGTGGCGAATCCTGTTACATTAACAACCGAGGCTCTGGCGATAGGGGGTGGGAGGGCGGTATGGCCTAGAAGGACGCATGTGGTCATAACAAGTCGTCCCGAGATGGTGTTGTTGTTGTATTAACGATAATGATACTCCCCGAAGGCTTTGGTGAGTTTTATCGATGTTGATGGTCCTTTGCCGGATATAGTCCGGTACGTTCCGGTAACAAAGCAACATTAAGGTACTAGCCCGACCATCTCGGGAACGATTTATATGACAACATTAAAACTTCAAGGCCATCCCTCCCCCTAGTTCCATGAGGAGCTTGGGGTCGCCAGAGCCTCGTCTGTTAATGAAACAGGATTCGACGCGGGTAGGTGAGGTTGACAATTGGGTTGGAGAAGCTATATATTGCGCTGGCAACCCCCGAGATGGTCGGGCTTGGTACCAAAACGTACAGGATCTGCAACCGGCGAAGGACCATCAGCATCGATAACACTCCCCAAGACCTTCGGGGAGTGTCCTTATCGCTACAACAACAACAAGCACTAGGTTTCCATTTTATCGCGCAGTGCACTTATTTCCTCAAAGTAGAAGATTAAAATTTTTTTGTATATTCGTTTTAGTTAAGCGACAATAAAACAGGAATCAAATTATGCATAAAAAAATCAGATTCATCGGGCAACTTGTCTGCCTCAGCCGGTGCTGCTACACCGCCTATGACTGGCGTCAGATCAACATCATCTGCTTCTAATGCCGCCTCAACAGCTTCTGGTAAGCAAACATCACGTAAACGCTCAAGAAAAGCAAAATCAAAAGCGCGTCTTGATAGCGATGAAAGCGATATTGAGTTAACAAGCGGTGGGAAGCGTGGTAAAAAAGATAAGAGCGTTGGTCAAAAGAAAGTCTCAGCTACTAGCGTGGAAGAGCAGGGCGAAAAATATCGTGCTTCGGTTGAGCAAGGTGATTGGGGTGCGCGTATACCACAAGAAATATTATACAAGGTAAATAAACTGAAAATTCTTTCTACATAAATACATATTCATATAGATATTCAAATAAATTTCAGATTTTCGAAATACTAATCGATCGAGAAGGTTGCTTGCCAACACTTTGTCGGCTCGGGCGCGTTTGTTCGTTATGGCGAAATGTATCGCTGACGCCAACATTGTGGAAAAGTATGGATTTATCTGCATGGATAAAGGAAAAGTACCGCACCGAGTTGAAATTGAAATGGTTCGTCGATAATCGATGCAGCGAATGCACAGATTTAAATGTTGGTTAGTAGATACACTGCTTTTTTCAGGGACCCAAAGAGTGTAGCAAGTGTGCCAAAAGACAAAAAATTACCAAAAATCAGAGAAAACATCACAAGGCATATTAAAATTGATTTTGCTGGAAAACTACGAGCTCAAAACTTTTCTAAATAAAAAAAATAAAATTTTGATAAATCGATTTTTTTGTTAAATTGTGATACTGAAGTATATTTTCCAGAGTTTAAATTAGCCGATTGATATAAGACTTATAGAGCAAGAGCCCGTGACTGCCAGACCTTCGTCATTTTATAAAAGCTGAAATTTCGTCAGTGCATACTTCCAACTGAAGCAGGATCGTTGGTCTATTATAAAACTTGAGTCATAGTGGCTATAATAGATATCGGGCAAAAACTTTGCAGAAAAAGAAATTTTATAAAGACTGAGTTTCATATATGTGACCCGGCCTATGAAAAGGTGGCTTATGACTCAAAAAAGAAATTGCGAGAAACAGCTGTTAAAGATAAACAATGCATTTCTTCAGTTTCTTAGTAGTTTTTCTTTTGCATTATGAACAGTCATGCACAAAAGGCAACCAAAAATGGCAAACGAGCATAAATGAGATAAGTTCGTGTGTGTATATAAAGAGCCATGTTTTTTTCAATGCAAAGCGCAAACCAGTTTCTGGCCGAAAAAGAATCGTGTGAGTGCTCAGATTTAAAAGCAATGCTGAACGAGTAGCACGTGTGTCGCTTGTGAATAATGTCTGTCGAAGAAGAATTTAGCGAGGTTTTTCAAACATATTTCTGTGAAAACGAAGAGAACGATGATGATTCTTTCGATGATGTTGGTATCAATTACGAGGACGAACTACAAGCATTGTTTCAAGCTGAATTGGAATTGGATGAAAATATTTTTACAGTGGACTTGTGTATTACAGATAACGAAGAAAAGGAACTGGTAAATAAATTTATTTCGCTAGATTAAAAATAAATGTAAGGCGCGATAACCTCCGAAGAGATCTAAGGCCGAGCTTCTCTTCCAATTTGCGTCGTGCTCCTCTTGATTTTCCTTACAAATTGGCCGGACGGGACCTACATGATTTTATGCCGACTCCGAACGGCATCTGCAAGGCAGATGAGTTTTCACAGAGAGATTTTCATGGCATAAATACACCCGGAGCGCTTGCCAAACACTGCCGAGGGGCGACCCCGCTTAGAAAAATTTTCTTCTAATTGAAAAACCTTATTTCTTCTATTTTTGATGTTGCTTTGCCCGGGGTTTGAACCCAGGGCATCCGGTGTGGTAGGCGGAGCACGCTACCATCACACCACGGTGGCCGCCACCGTAAGATTGCTGTAATAATAAATGCCAAAATATTATACGCGAAAGATGATAGAAACTGCAAGAAATAACTATCTAGAATTATCAAAACATGAACTTGATTTGGTTATACTGAGAGCCATATCGAATCAGCAATGATGTGCACAGACAAAGTGCATCGTACAATCGTCACCAGGTGGCCATAATTCAGCTGTTTCGTCGAAAAAAAGTCGTTTGGTATGAATGGAATAGTTATTTTAAACCATTCTACAAGCCACTTAAAGGATTACACAAGTCCACCATTTTGTAATGGGCAAAAACTCTTTGAAAACTTTGCTGACAGTAAAGATGTTGAATCATTTCAACTGTCATTAATCCCAGTTGATGACACCATGCCCGATATTATTCACCCAATCGATTTATCTCTGCAGCGTCTGTGGTATATTTATCAGAATCTCAGACGCTTGGTTTTAGACCCCACGAATGCGGATATTTTGGTTCCATTGCCAGCGAAAAAAATGCTATCAAACAAATCTGAGGATGCTTCACCAGCCACCAAAGTGGCATCGAAGGAACCAAAGGCTTCGTCGTCAAAACTTAAACCGAAGAAGTCTGTAGCTTCATCTTCAAATCAAGATCCAAAAAAGAAAGAACTGAAGAAACCTGCGACATCAGCTGCAATAAAAAAAATCAAGAAAACGTAAGGCCCCATCTCCAGAACACTTCTAAGCAAGTGAGGACTTTCTAGTTTTCACCACGTGAAAGAGCGTCTCAAAAACTATCCAAACCAGAAAAAAGTGGAACATATTTTTTTAGTCATAAGCCACCACCTAGTGATGATAACCTTTGGCTGGTTATAGATCGAATAGTATTTAACAAATAAAGAAAGAAGACACAGAGAAAGGAAAATGACTTAGAAATGAACATTTTAACAACAACAATTTGAGATCCAGTTTAAGAGTCGAAGACTTGTAGGTAGGGAGTTCCAAAGACGTATTGCAGTAACAAAGAATTGGCGTGCAGAGGTTAGCGTGCGGTATCTAATGTGCTTAAGAAGAAGCACCGATCTTGATGATTGCAGAAAAATAAGCTTACGATATAGATAGTCAGGTTCCTTCGTGTGTATCAATTTATGGAGGAAGGACAGTGTTTTGACTTCTAAAAGATTTTCGAAAGAAATGTTTAGCAACCTTTCAGCATGTTGTGATACGTGGTCAAGTCTCTTCAACCCATAAACATATCTAGCAATGTTGTTGTAAACAACATTTAGTTTGTTCTTGCACAGATAGTCACAGTTTGAGTAAATCACACAACCATGGAGTAGAGTAGGTATGCACTGGCTAAATTTCAACTTTTATAAAATGACGAAGGTCTGGCAGTCACGGGCTCTTAGACTATTATTCAAGACATTTGAATTTATTGGAAATAACAAAAATCTTGTCACAGATGTGAAAAGATAGAGCTCGAAAAGTATAGTATAGTAAAGGCCAAGAACTGGTGCTAAGGAGAAACGAAGATTTTAACTGCATTTTTTCAAGCTTGCAAATCTCTTAAATTTGGTCCCCGCTTATTTTCAACAATTGCAAAATCACTTATATAACTTAAAAAAAAAAACTGGCTTTGTTTCCTTTTTTAGCGAATTGGAAAATGACAGATATTAATTGTTTTCTAAACAAATTGGCTGTTGGATGCCCAAATATTACAAGCATTACCTTGTCGGGCTGGAAAAATTTCACATGCGATCATCTAGCTTATCTCACAGAGAATATGCAAAAATTGCAGCGTCTCGATTTGAGTTCGGTTAATGTAAGAAATACGTTGATTGGTAGCATTTTTAGCTAAAGGATTTTATATCAATTGTATACTTTTGTAGGTGGAAATGAATGCGAGTAAAAGTGCGGTTGGTCCGCAATCGTTATGTAATGCGTTACAAACAATGAATGGGCGATTAACGCATATTTATTTGGCGCATAATCGTTTGGCTGGTATACCGCAGATTGTAACAACTCTGGCTGTAAGTTGAAGTCGTTATTTCACTGTTATGTGCATAAAAGGCTTATCTGATAGGACCGTAAAATGTTTTTTCTAAATAACCAGTCCTTTTTCAAATCAACTGCTGTGCACGCTTTTTTTATACTCAGCGTGCTTTGCACACAGAGTATATTAACTTTGATTGGATAGCGGTTGGTTGTACAGGTATAAAGGAATCGAGATAGATATAGACTTCCATATATATCATAAGTATCGAAAAAAAATTGGATTGAGCCATGTCCATCCGTCCGTCTGTCCGTCTGCCCGTTAACACGATGAGCCCAATTCTAAACGAAAATTCCGTACGAGCTTTTTCCCTTCTCCCATTCCTCGTATTCTAAATAAAAATTCCTTGTGAGTTTTTTAACTTCTCCCTTTCCTCGTATTCTGAACAATGTTCGAAAAAGCGGAAACGGGTTATGGGAGAAAAATAGGTATTATGAATGTAAGGGAGAGGGAGATTTCTCTGCCATTTCATAGGAGTTTTTTCACTAGTTAAACTAAAGGGAATGTATAAAAATTGTTAAAGGAAATTGGTTCTTTTAAGAAAGAACACTTATTTGTACAAATTTGTGCTAAAATATGTATTTACATTCTACCACAATATTCTCACTGTTAATACAACAACAACAACAACCACAATATTCTTTATTTTAAGTCGAAAAGTATGTCATAAGCAACGGAAGAGCTCTTCGTATATTTGATGCAGCCATCCAGAAATTGCGCAAGGATTTGTTAAGAAGGCTTAAATAGATTTTGGCATATGATGAAAGACTAATTCAACTCGACTTGGCCGCCAGAAAATAGTTTTGCTGAATGAAAGCAGGCAACTCCGGCGGATTTGTATTATCCCGCCGTCTTCTTCTTCTTATGCTCCTCTGTTGATGTTGCTGTGGCTCCAATTCATTACTCATTTCAGTGAATATCACATGAAATGCCATACTATGCATTGTTTACATTTTATTTCTTAATTTCAAACAAATTCGCAACAATAAATAAACTTTTCTATTTTTTAAACAAAATAAGAAATGCGCAACGAAATTTCAATTGACAAAACAGCGGACTTCGAAAATTCGAAATTCCTATTCCCCAATTATTCTTCTCCCTAGGAGAAAAGAATTGGAGAAATTTTTCCGCGGGAATAAAAAAATCCGCGAGAATATTTAGAATTGGTGTGGATAACTTGAGTAAATTTTGAGGTATCTTGATGAAATTTGGTATGTAGGTTCCTGGGCACTCATCTCAGATCGCTATTTAAAATGAACGATATCGGACTATAACCACGCCCACTTTTTCGATATCGAAAATTTCGAAAAACTGAAAAAGTGCGATAATTCATTACCAAAGACAGATAAAGCGCTGAAACTTGGTGGTTGGGTTGCCCTTACCAACCAGAATAGAAAATTAGTAAAATTTTCGACAATGGGCGTGGCACCGCCCACTTTTAAAAAAAGGTAATTTAAAAGTTTTGCAAGCTGTAATTTGGCAGTCGTTGAAGATATCATGATGAAATTTGGCACGAACGTTACTACTATTACTATATATGTGCTAAATAAAAATTAGCAAAATCGGATGAAGAACGCCCAATTTAAAAAAAAAAAAAAATGTTTAAGTCAAATTTTAACAAAAATTTGAATATCTTTACAGTATATAAGAAAATTATGTCAACATTTAACTCCAGTAATGATATGGTGCAACAAAATACAAAAATAAAAGAAAATTTCAAAATGGGCGTCGCTCCGCCCTTTTTCATTTAGTTTGTCTAGAATACATTTAATGCCATAAGTCGAATAAATCCTTGTAAAATTTGGTAGGGGCATAGATTCTATGACGGTAACTGTTTTCTGTGAAAATGGGCGAAATCGGTTGAAGCCACACCCAGTTTTTATACACAGTCGACCGTCTGTCTTTCCGCTCGGCCGTTAACACGATAACTTGAGCAAAAATCGATATATCTTTACTAAAGTTAGTTCACGTACTTATCTGAACTCACTTTATCTTGGTATAAAAAATGGCCGAAATCCGACTATGACCACGCCCACTTTTTCGACATCGAAAATTACGAAAAATGAAAAAAAATGCCATTTGATACCCAAGTCATACAAACACATTCCAGGGTTACCCTAGGTTCATTTGCCTACATGGTGATTTCCCCTTATTTTGTCTCCAAAGCTCTCAGCTGAGTATGTAATGTTCGGTTACACCCGAACTTAACCTTCCTTACTTGTTTCATTATTTGTTGCCTTTTTCTCAGAACAATCTAAAAAACTATAAGGGAATATTTTTTAATGTTTACTGCACTGTGGTTTCTCTAGGCCTACAATTTTTGTTTCGTTATCTTACAGACACATTGTCCCAACTTGTTGAATTTAGACCTTTCAAATGTTACTACACAAGCGACATCGCATGGTATTTTACATATTGAAAAACTACAACACGGTTGTCCGAAGTTAAAAGTTTTGCGCGTTACCAATTCACACATTACATGGAGCAATGCAAGTCTGCAAGAGACAGTAAGCCTACGAATAGACCTATGTCAATAAAAATAAAACGAGTATCAGGGTCTATAGCTTTTTTTTTCTTCCCACAGATGGATTCTCCCGGTTTTCCCGACCTTGAAGAACTGTCCGTTGCTGCTTTAACCGACGAATCGCGCGTAATTGGCGATGATCATTTGCAGCGCATATTAAAGACAAGCTCAAAGCTGAAATTGTTGGATGTGCGCGGTTGTGCACGACTTACGCACGAAAGTCTCATACGTTTGCCAGCATGGGATATTAAGCATTTATACTTATCCGGTTGCTCAGTAACACGTGATGGGTGAGGTTTTTTTAGCGATACGCTGTTATAAACCTTTTTTTATACTCAGCGTGCTTTGCACACGGAGTATATTAACTCTGATTGGATAACGGTTGATTGTACAGGTATAAAGGAATCGAGATAGATATAGACTTCCATACATCAAAATCATCAGCATCGAAAAAAAATTTTATTGAGCCATCCGTCCTTCCGTCTGTCCGTTAACACAATAACTTGAGTAAATATTGAGATATCTTCATCAAATTTGGTACGCGAGCTTATCTGGACCCAGAATAGATTGGTATTGAAAATGAGCGAAATCGGATGATAACCACGTCCACTTTTTATATATATAACATTTCGGAAACACATAAAAACCTGATTATTTAGTAAATAATACACCTAGAATGCTGAAATTTGACATGTGGACTGATATTGAGACTCTTGATAAAAATTTGAAAACAAATTTTAAAATGGGCGTGGCACCGCCCACTTGTGATAAAATCAAACAATCGTAACAAAATTTACTATAAGGAATGCATTGAAGAAAAATTAACGAAATCGGTTAAGGACCACGCCCACTTTTATATAAAAGATTTTTAAAAGGGTCGGGGACGAATAAAATAAGCTATACCTTTGTAAAAAAGAGCTTTATATCAATGGTATTTCATTTCCCAAGTGGATTTATAACAATAAATAGGAAAAAATTCAAATTTAAAAAAATGGCCGTGGCACCGCCTCTTTTATGATTAAGCAATTTTCTATGTTTCGGGAGCTAGAAGAAAAATCAACGGATCGTAATAAAATTGGGTACACACATTTTCCCTATAGCAGGAAATATTTCTGGGAAAATGGACGAGATCGGTTGAAGACCACGCCCACTTTTATATAAAAGATTTTTAAAAGGTTCGTAGGCAAAAATAATACTCTATATCTTAGCGAAAAAGAGCTTTGTATCAATAGAATTTTACTTTGTAAATTGAATTATAACATTAAATTGGAAAACACTAAAATTTTTGAAAATGGGTGTGACACCGCCCCTTTTATATTAAGCAATTTTCTATGTTTCGGGAGCCATGACAAAGAAAAATTAACATATCGTAATGAAATTTTGTACACATATTTTCCTTATAGCAGGAAATTTGTCTAGTAAAAATGGACGAGATCGGTTAAAGACCACGCCTACTTTTATATAAAAGATATTTAAAAGGGTCGTAGACTAAAATAATAAGCCTATAACTTGGCAAAAAATAGTTTTGAATCAATGATATTTCGCTTATATTTCGGAGATATTTTTTTTTAAACGGGCGGTGCCACTTGTTATGTAGAAAAGTAATTTATCTGAAATGAAATGTGGAATTGAAGCTCAGGCTGAGTATATAATGTTCGGTTACACCCGAACTTGGACACCTTTACTTGTTTTCTATTATCATTGTTGTTTGTTTATTTATTTTATCTTGTAAATAGTTCTGGCCTTGAGCTAATAGCATCAAAATGGGCGCACAGTCTTATCGAGCTAGATTTGGCATGGGCGAATGTACAACAACCTTTGGATAATGCATTGCGCGCATTAGCAGAAAAGGGCAACGAATCGCCTTTAGCGTAAGATTAAGAACTTTTTTTTATCTATTTGTTGAAGCTTGAACTATGCAATAAATGTGCTATTTTTGTTTACAGGCATTTGAATCTCTGTGGCTCATCGGTCTCAGATGATGCAGTTAAGGAGATATTAGCAAACTGTGTGCATATGAGCTCAATAAATTTAGCATCTTGTCGTGGTTTACCACGTGGTGTTAAACGTCTTATGCAAGGTCAACAGGAGCTACAAGAACTGCGTGAAGTGCTTAAAGTGCAAATGAAATTTAAATTGCCTGCACAAATTAAGCACGAGCAAGAAGAAGAGCGACGACAGCGCGCTAAAGAAAGTGGTGCAATTGCAGCTGATGGTGATAGTGGAGGCGGCGATGGTAGTGTTGGAAATAGTCAAACCAATTAATATTAAATCAACGCAACATGCAATTAGTTTTTAGTGACAAAACAACAACAAAAATGAAAAGCGAGGAAAAAGCATGCACATATGCGAGCAAAAAAACATCAGTTATTAATTTAAATTGCAAAAGTTAGCTTAAATGTTGAATCTTCAATTGAAGCGTTATGCTGCGGCTCGCAGTGTTTACTAATTACCATAGCTCAATTTGAATTGTACTATCGAAACATGCCCACAAAGCAGAAAAAAAGCACATTTGATGCCACTAGCTTAGAACGAAACAAAAAGTAAAGTTGACTCTTAGCTTGGTATTGAAACTTGTCGCTTATAAAGTTTATTCCAGTCCAGCTCCCAATAAAACTAGTAATTTCTAGAATTTTAAGCCTATATCGAACGGGGGTTTATCGCTGCAGCAAATAATCGATAATGCCATTTACATATGTATATATCTCGCTAAGGGCTGGGACTATCCGCATATTCGAATATCCGGATATCCATATGGATATCCGTTGACACGGATATAATCCGGACGGCATGGATATCCGGTTAACATTCGTTTGTGAAACTATCCGGATTTATGAAGATCCGGTTAATAACCGTATTTTTGGTTATCCAGTGAAAGCAACAAAATGATGTACCATATATGTTTATTTAACATTAATAACAATAAATTCGTGGGGCATTTAAATCAATTAACAGTGAATACAAAAAAGGCTCGTATTGAGAAGTATGTAATATGATGTTAAACTATTTTCTTCTTGTTCTGGTGTGAGAAAACAAGTGCCGATATCATTTCCCGACTCAAAAAATTTCGTGTGGCACTAACTACATTTCCAGCAATTGAAAATACCCTTGCAGAAGCTGTTGAAGTGGCAGGTACCGCAAGATATCTTTCGGCGATTTTCGACAGATTGGGATATATTTTTTCATGGTCTTGCAACCAATTGCTGGCACTGAGACTGTGGTTTATTTGTTCTTCGAATAAGTAGCGCTGAAACTCGTTGTTGTTGTTGTTGTAGCAGTGCTTCGCCCCACACAATAGGTGCGACCGATTGTCATCAATATCCTCTAACGGGAGTCCAAGGAAACTTGTTGTTTCAACAGGGGTGGACCATAATGAAAGTGGTGTTAGAGGCGTTGGTTCCACATTACAATTAAAGAGATGGTTGGTGTCATGTGGGGACACATTGCAAGCGGGGCATACATTTTGTATGTCGGGGTTGATTCGGGATAGGTAAGAGTTTAGCCTGTTAAAGTATCCAGAACGAAGTTGAGCTAGAGTGACTCGCGTTTCCCTGGGGAGTATGCGCTCCTCTTCCACAAGTTTTGGGTACTGTCCTTTGAGTACTGGATTCACCGGACAACTCCTGGCATAAAGGTCCAACGCCTGTTTGTGGAGTTCACTGAGGACCTGCTTGTGTTTTTTTTTTTGTTTTTTTCTTCATACGTCTGAGTTCTCAGGTGCCGTATTTCCTCATAATGCTTACGGAGATGACACCTTAAGCCCCTAGGCGATGTTGGCTCATCAATCAGATGTCTGTTGGGATGCCCAGGTTTCTGGGTATTTAACAGAAACTGTTTGGTTAGCATCTGATTTATCTCCCTGATGGGAAGTATTCTCGCCTCATTATGTAGATGGTGTTCTGGGGCATAAGGAGACAAACCGTGGCGGTTCTGAGAGCAGTATTTTGGCAGGCGCGCGATATCGGTTAATAAATCGACCCATCTAATATATATATTTTTTTTAATGCAATCAGTTTGATTATTCATCCATCACACAATTAGCTTCCAAAATTAATTGCAAAATATAAAATTTATATGATATATTATATAACTGAATTGTATAAAGTTCTATTACATATAAACGTTCAGGTTTATAAGTTAGTTAAGGCTTTAAGTCAGACAAAATTGCAAGCACACCTGCTCACACAACACAGCTGCCTTCAAAAAAGAATGTTTTTGTCGAAAATATAAAAGGATTTACCCAATACAGATTTTTTGAACGTTGCATACAAATTAATATGAAAATAATATAAAGTCTTACCACGTATTAAGCGCGCGGCACAATGAAATTTTTCATATAGATGCGTTTAACACAAGCTTATGCATTCCAGTAACATCGCCACAATCAACCAAGATGTTGCGTTTATAAATATGAAGGAACTTCAGACTTGGCAATTCAAGTTTATTTCGCTATGCCCATTCACATACAAAATTTCCCGAAGCACTCGTACATATCTACTGTTTACATAAATACATGTGTAAACTGGATGGTACAATTACGGATTCTGATTAGTATAACATTTACGTCTACAATTAAGGTCGGGCTAGTATCCTGCTTGGGGGGAGTGACATTATCGTTAAAACAACAGCTTCAGAGCAGATCGTACGACCATAGCACTGTAGCGCCATCTAATACTGGCATTTCGATGGAGACCTTAGAGCTAAAGTTGAAATGGTAGACGCACATGATCCGAAAATAATCAGAACCTACAAGCTGTCAGATCTTTCAGGCAGATGTAGTAGTGACCAAAGTAGTAGAAATACTGTAGAAAAGCCATCACAATCTGCAGTATGTTTTTACAATGAAATACAGTTAAATTTTTAACACTTTTCGCTTATTTACTTCAATGGTGTCATAATTCAAAAAACACAATTTTCCAGGAGAGCCATTCAAAGATTTCAACTGCCATATGTTGCGCATATAAAGGCATATTTTAATTTTTATAGCACGTGGTAAATTTTTAACTCATCACAAAAAATTTTTTATAACGAATTTAAGTGAACTCCGCTTATTTGCAAACTTCTGCTTACGTTCGTATCGCTAAACTGTTGAATAAAACACTCTAATATTCTGTATTACAAAATGGTCTTTATTAGACTGCTTTGAAAGTACTTCACAATTAAACTTCACTTCGCAACTTATAGCTTGTTCAAAAAAAACTGAATTCTGCTTACTCAGCTGTTGCTCCTTTTATACTCTCTGCTGTGTCGTTCGCATACTTCTAGAATTTACTACTTGTTTACCAGCTATAAACTACAGGTGCACGTTTATAGCTTCGCATATGCGCGTGTATATGTGAGTGATACTCCCACCGATGATTGCATACTTTTGTGAGCATCTCAGATATATGCATGTGTGTCTGTGTGAGAACTACTTTGCTGATGATTGCATACTTTTGTGAGTATCTCTCCGTTGCTGTATGTGTAGGCATACAGACCAATCACGCAATCCATCGTAGACTATTTTTTCGGGAAAGTTACGAAATTGCTATCATACAATTCGACCGCGTTTCCGAACGTCTCCGAAAGTAATAAGTAAATTCGAAATTCGTACAGTGGCATCACTGAATTCACTCGGAACGTAAACTTTTGACGTTTATTTGAAATTATCTACGACAAGTTCTTGCCAACGGAGAAAATTTACGAAACGCGAAAAATATTTAAAACAGCCCAATCACGCAATCCATCGTAGCAATGTTACGAATTCGAATGTTACGAATCCCGAAAAAACAGTCTACGATGGATTGCGTGATTGGGCTGATAATGATTGATTTGTTTATGTAGATACAAGTGACTGCTTAGTATCGGCTTAGAGATGATAGTATGCCTTAGTGTTGCTAATATTCGTCACAATATGTTATTAACTCAAAAGTCATGTTTTTTGAATTATGACACTATTGAAGTAAATGAGAGTTTTGTTTATGACAAAATTACTCTAGAATGTTCCGTTCACTTGCTAAGAGCATTTAAAGAAAATTGTTGAAAATCGTTGAAATTTTTGAAAAATATTGCATTCATTGCGGTAAGGCATGAAGAAAAATCAATTAAATTCATTAGAAACGGTGGGTGTAGTCAAAACTCCTTTTCGGCAAAGTGATTGAATAATTTGTAATTATATCATATTTTGCAATAAATCTGTACTAGCAGAATCCTGGTAAATCTTTGAAAACGCTCTACATGCTTGAATTTGACTGCGTGATGCAGTTTGTTTGTTTATATCTACTACAGAGTCTTATACTCGTACATATATTTGCAATTGGCACTCAATAACTCTTGAGAGCCTCAGCAATAATCGATAGCATTAATTTAGATATATATTTTAAAAACAGTTTTTTGTTTAAAAAAAACAAAACATATAAAAAATATGCCAACATTAAGCTTCGTTTGTATACTCTTAGCACATTATGTTAAACATAATAGCAAGCAATAACTTTTAATAATTTTGTGGTAAAGGCGCTATATCAATGGTTTTTGTTTTTTTTTTTTTTTGCAATTTAAACAAAAAAGCATTACAATTTAATATGTATTACATATGTATGTATGTATATAATACAATAAAAAAAGTAACCGAAATAAGAAAAGTTAGAACCAGTGAAAATTATTATTTCACCTAATGAGAATAAATGTAATTTGTGTAATCAGTCAGCTATAGTATGCTACATATAAATATTTAATATTTCAATCATACTATTATTATAAATAATTTTAATTATTTTATATTTTACACATACATTATACACACATAAACTCATGCATACAATTGTGTAATTAAATAGTATGTATAAAAAAATATTTGCAATTTAAAAAGTCTACTATTAAATGAAAATCAATAAAACGAAAATATTTACAAAGATATTTAATTGTTATGCTATTTCTTACAGCCTTAAATTGCTTTACTTCGACACCAATCTGATGCTACTCCACAGCAGAGCTCAGAGAGTATATTAATTTTGTACGCATAACGGTACCCTGTAACGGCATGAACTAATCGAGATAGATATAGACTTCTATATATCAAAATGATCTGGGCAAAAAAAGAAATTCATTTAGCCATGTCCGTCCATCCGTCCGTAAACACGATAACTTGAGTAAATTTTAAGGTATCTTGATGAAATGTTGGATGTAAGTTCCTGGGCACTAATCTCAGATCGCTATTTAAAATGAACGAAATCTGACTGCAACCACGCCCACTTTTTCGATATCGAAAATTTCGAAAAACCGAAAAAGTGCGATAATTCATTACCAAAGACGGATAAAGCGATGAGACTTGTTAGGTGGGTTGACCTTATGACGCAGAATAAAAAATTAGCACAATTTTGGGCAATCGGCGTGGCAACGCCCACTTTTAAAAGAATGGAATTTGAAAGATTTGCACGCTGTAATTTGGCAGTCGTTGAAGATATCATGATGAAATTTGGCGGGAACGTTACTCCTATTACTATATATGCGCTAAATAAAAATTTGCAAAATCGGATGAAGAACACGCCCACTTTAAAAAAAAAATTTTTTAAAGTCAAATTTTAACAAAAAATTCAATATCTTTACAGTATATAAGTAAATTATGTCAACATTCAACGCCAGTAATGATATGGTGCAACAAAATACAAAAATAAAAGAAAATTTCAAAATGGGATTGGCACCGCCCTTTTTCATTTAGTTTGTCTAGAATACTTTTAATGCCATAAGTCGAACAAAAATTTACAAATCCTTGTGAAATTTGGTAAGGGCATAGTTTTTATGACGATAACTGTTTTCTGTGAAAATGGGTGAAATCGGTTGAAGCCACGCCCAGTTTTTATACACAGTCGACCGTCTGTCCTTCCGCTCGGCCGTTAACACGATAACTTGAGCAAAAATCGATATATCTTTACTAAACTTAGTTCATGTACTTATCTGAACTCACTTTATCTTGGTATTAAAAATGGGCAAAATCCGACTATAACCACGCTCACTTTTTCGATATCGAAAATTTCGAAAAATAAAAAAAATGCCATAATTCTATACCAAATACGATAAAAAGAATGAAACATGCCCTGCAAAAATCGCGAGTACTCCATGCATGCATGTATGGAGTACTCGCTATGGACCAAGCGAGTGCTCCAAAATTAACCACAATTCATACAAAAAATATGGTCCAATTAACATTGCGATGTCCTAGGACAGGGCCATATACTCCAGCTCCGCATTACATCAGAGTAATCCATGGAGTACCCACAGTCCAATAAACATCGTGTAGTGATTACAATCGTTAAAAACGAGCAATGATCGGCTTACAATATGTTCGTGTAGAAACATGAGTTAGTCCATTGCTGCATTACAGTGGAGTATAATGGTAAGTACTCCAATGGACCACATGATCCAACGATTTTTGCAGGGTGTTGATTGAATTGGTTTTTTGACGCAAAATATAATTTTGGAAAAACTTTGTAAAATGGTTGTGGCACCTACCATATTAAGTAGAAGAAACTGAAAAAGTTGTGCAGGGCGAAATCAAAAGCCCTTGGAATCATGGCAGGAATACTGTTCGTGGTATTACATATATAAATAAATTAGCGGTACCCGACAGGTGATGTTCTGAGTCACCCTGGTCCACATTTTGGTCGATATCTGGAAAACGCCTTCACATATACAACTGAGGGCCACTCCATTTTAAAACCCTCATTAATACCTTTAATTTGATACCCATATCGAACCAACACATTATAGAGTCGCCCCGGTCCACCTTTATGGCGATATCCCTAAATGGCGTCCACCCATAGAACTATGGCCTACTCCCTCTTGAAACACTCTTTAATAACTTCTATGTCATACAAACACATTCCAGGGTTACCCTAGGTTCATTTTCCTAAATGGTGATTTTCCCTTATTTTGTCTCCAAAGCTCTCAGCTGAGTATGTAATGTTCGGTTAAACCCGAACTTCGCCTTCCTTACTTGTTCGGGAAGAAGTTCTTGCAGTGGAGGATGTCTACGAAGAAGCTTATCTTCGAGGGTATCCTCATTACGTCAGACAGGAAGGCAGCTAGTGGATTAATGCATTGGAGTCCTAAATGATCTGGCAGCCAAAAACGAGTTTTTTTAGGGTGGGTTCCCGGGCATCAGCGACATGAAGGTAATCAACAGGCATACTACCTAGCCAAGCGGGGTACTTTAGCAACATTCTATGGCACACACTAGTGAAACCATAATTAACTGAGAAAAAGAAGCAGTTCAGACAACACTGGGTTGTTTATACTCCCTGCAACGAAAGTATCAGCCAAACTCATTGATCTAGCAGAGAGGACCTACGATTTCTCACTGGGTACTATACGGGACACTGTAGTCTACGATATCACCTAAGTTAGCTAAATCTGTCGCTTTTGTGAGCTGTAGGATGAAAGCCTCCACATACAGTGATAAGCTGAAAGGTCGAGCACAATAGATCTAAATAAAGGTTGCAGTGCATCGAGGCCTAATAACAATAATAATTTAAAAAAATTATTTAAATTTATTAAGTATTTTGTGAAAAATTAAACCAGCGCAGCTGTTTCTATTATATCTTTTAAATTTCTTCCAAGGCTTTTCTCATGTGAAAAAAAGATACGAACCCGCAATCCTGCGATAATCGATGTGTTGATAATCAGACTCGACTTGTTATTGTACAACTTTTTACCAGTTGCCGTATGCTGCATATATTCATACTTTCGTACCGAACATACTTCGTATATTTGCTTATACGAATGATATGCATTGCTATTGGTAAAATTTTCATACATTAAGCAATGAAGAGCCCTGCCCGCATACCATCATCTCCCTTCGCGTGTTTTTATCCAGGAAACACATTATCACTTCTACAATCATCTTGTGGTGTGTGCGACCATTAAATACAAATGTTCGTTTCACTAAGGTAACTGTACCTTTTTTTAACACGCTTATATTAGCTTCACTTGTATGTTTTGTAACTCTCTAGACTAGGCCCGCAAAGAGACCCATCTAGCGGCAATTGTTGAAGAAGGCACTGGTTAAATAACTTGCTACAAAAGGAGTTGTGCTTCTGCGGCGCGTTGTTTAGTTTTTTAAACTATACATATTGTAACGAATTTAGTGAAATTCCGCTTATTCCAAACCTTCTGCTAACGTTCGAATAGCTAAACTGTTTAATAAATAACTCCAATATTCAATAATGCAAAATGGTCTTTATTAGACTACTTTGAGAGTGCTTCACAATAAGACTTATACTTCACAACCAATAGCGTGCTTAAATCAAAACTGATTACTCACTACTCAGCTTGTGCTGCTTTTATACTCTCTGTTACCTTGTCCGCATATTTCTCCAAATGTCTAGACGTTTCTCCTTCTAGAATCTACTGCTTGGTTACCACCCATATGCATGTGTATTTGTAGTTTATAGCCTCTCGCATAACCATATGCGTGCGTATATGTGAGTACTACTTCAGCTGATGGATTACATGTGTTTATGAGTATTTCTCCGTTGCCGTGTATGTATGTGTGTAGATGATAATTGATTTGTTTACGTACATACGAGTGGCTGCTTAGTATCGGCTTAGGTATGCTAGTATCACTTAGTGATGTTAATATTCGTCATAATCACCCCTATTCTGCATTTCGATTACGTTCCCGTTCTACGCTCCGCTTTAATCGAAGTTCGGTATTCTGCATTACGACGGAATCGTAACGAGAAGAGGAAGAGCAAATGATTTTTCGAAATCAGCTGTTGTACGGAATGTGTGAACATTGGAACAAAATAAATTAAAGAAAATTTGTAAAAAACACTGAAAAACGTTTATATTTCATTATCCACGCCATTTTGTACAAAAAAAAGCAATAGAATATATTGCCGCAGTGTTATATTTTTTTGAGTAAAGTGCTTTCATAATTGTAAGTGTGTTTTTGTCGTTTTTTTGGGCAATCCCCTGCCGTGGCCACCAAGTTTGTTAAAACGGATTCCTGCACGATTATAGCTGACATTTTCTGAATTTTATGGATGCTAATTTCATTCAGCCTAATTCTGCATTTCAACTTGGATTGGAATTTTTTCGATTTGGCAATTTTGGTATTCTGTGTTCCAATCTCTTTCGATCCAACTTCGAATCGTTCGATTTTGTGTATTCTGCATTTCGATCGTAGTTCCGTTTTTCTAAGTTGCAAATTTGTTGGCGGAAAAATATTTTCTTTTTATTTTTTTCTTAATTTATAACAGAATTTTAACAAAAATATAGTAAAACTTGTTGAGAAACGTAAAAGGCTTCATGGTGATTGTTTTTTATATGTTTCCAACACAAGTGCAGTAAGAGACGTTGGCTAATTTAATGGCAACAAAGCGGGATATGATGACTCCTGGGAAGCTAGCCTTCGCATAAACATCTTGCTTCGTTTGTATATTCTCCTCTTCACTTTGTTCAAATGTTATCCACTGAGGGCATAATTTTGGTTGCATTACATCCAGAAACATAGACAGTGACTTTGACACTGTTGACTCTCCCATTCC
Source organism: Eurosta solidaginis (assembly GCF_040869045.1). NCBI lineage: Eukaryota > Metazoa > Arthropoda > Insecta > Diptera > Tephritidae > Eurosta > Eurosta solidaginis. Next base: position 256,379,393 of record NC_090321.1, read on the forward strand.
TACATTATAATCCGCCCCTATTTCATGCTGGTGGCCACCGTGGTGTGATGGTAGCGTGCTTCGCCTACCACACCGTATGCTCTGGGTTCACACCCCGGGCAAAGCAACATCAAAATTTTAGAAATAAGGTTTTTCAATTAGAAGAAAATTTGTCTAAGCGGGGTCGCCCCTCGGCAGTGTTTGGCAAGCGCTCCGAGTGTATTTCTGCCATGAAAAGCTCTCAGTGAAAACTCATCTGCCTTGGAGATGCCGTTCGGAGTCGGCATAAAACATGTAGGTCCCGTCCGGCCAATTTGTAGGGAAAACCAAGAGGAGCACGACGCAAATTGGAAGAGAAGCTCGGCCTAAGATCTCTTCGGAGATTATAGCGCCTTACATTTATTTTTATTTTATTCCATGCTGGTAACTGCCTTCTGCAAAAAATCTCAAAGCAGCTACTACAATATTAAGGGCAGATGTCGATGCCGAAGTCCTTGGTCGAATTTTCCCCGCAAAAGTATCTAACACATACTTGAAAGCATCCTTATTAAGACGAAAGTTTTTTTTGAACCTAAATAAGAAAATAAGTCATTAAACTTTACCACTTTTAAGTTCAATTTCTTACAATCCGTCACTCATCTCAAATGGATTACACAAATCTCGCAATATTTGCCTTTCCATTCTCGCCTGGCCATTTTCGTATGCGTTGCTTTCCAACTCCACAAATAATGCCGCGGCTATTGATTCCATTATAATAGACAGCTATAATTTGTGTCTGTTCGTTGGGTCCAGTTATATGCCAAAGCAAGCTGCCGGAGTAGAGGAAGGTGAAGCGAAAACGTAAACAATCCTTGCGGAGAGAATAAATAAATCTTCATAAAGTATTTTAGGCCAGTGCAATGAAATTAGCATCCATAAAATTCAGAAAATGTCAGCTATAATCGTGCAGGAATCCGTTTTAACAAACTTGGTGGCCACGGCAGGGGATTGCCCAAAAAAACGACAAAAACACACTTACAATTATGAAAGCACTTTACTCAAAAAAATATAACACTGCGGCAATATATTCTATTGCTTTTTTTTGTACAAAATGGCGTGGATAATGAAATATAAACGTTTTTCAGTGTTTTTTACAAATTTTCTTTAATTTATTTTGTTCCAATGTTCACACATTCCGTACAACAGCTGATTTCGAAAAATCATTTGCTCTTCCTCTTCTCGTTACGATTCCGTCGTAATGCAGAATACCGAACTTCGATTAAAGCTGCAGACATTGGTGCTTTATCGGTAACCGTATCAGTAACATTTTAACAGCTGATTTGACCAACCTTATGAGAATCAATGCAATCGATTATTGGTGTCGCTAAGGTCGTAACCGTATCGTAGCCAACCAATTGGGTTTTGGTTTACCGTCGTAATGATAAACAGCTGATTACGTTAGGGATACGGATACAGCGATACGACATACGGCACCAATGACTCCAGCTTAAAGCGGAGCGTAGAACGGGAACGTAATCGAAATGCAGAATAGGGGTGATTGCACTGGCCTAAAATACTTTATGAAGATTTATTTATTCTCTCCGCAAGGATTGTTTACGTTTTCGCTTCACCTTCCTCTACTCCGGCAGCTTGCTTTGGCATATAACTGGACCCAACGAACAGACACAAATTATAGCTGTCTATTATAATGGAATCAATAGCCGCGGCATTATTTGTGGAGTTGGAAAGCAACGCATACGAAAATGGCCAGGCGAGAATGGAAAGGCAAATATTGCGAGATTTGTGTAATCCATTTGAGATGAGTGACGGGTTGTAAGAAATTGAACTTAAAAGTGGTAAAGTTTAATGACTTATTTTCTTATTTAGGTTCAAAAAAACTTTCGTCTTAATAAGGATGCTTTCAAGTATGTGTTAGATACTTTTGCGGGGAAAATTCGACCAAGGACTTCGGCATCAACATCTACCCTTAATATTGTAGTAGCTGCTTTGAGATTTTTTGCAGAAGGCAGTTACCAGCATGGACTAAAACAAAAATAAATGTAAGGCGCGATAATCTCCGAAGAGTTCTTAGGCCGAGCTTCTCTTCCAATTTGCGTCGTGCTCCTCTTGGCTTTCCCTACAAATTGGCCGGACGGGACCTACATGTTTTATGCCGACTCCGAACGGCATCTCCAAGGCAGATGAGTTTTCACTGAGAGCTTTTCATGGCAGAAATACACTCGGAGCGCTTGCCAAACACTGCCAGGGGCGACCCCGCTTAGACAAAATTTCTTCTAATTGAAAAACCTTATTTCTAAAATTTTGATGTTGCTTTGCCTGGGGTGTGAACCCAGGGCATACGGGGTGGTAGGCGAAGCACGCTACCATCACACCACGGTGGCCACCACCATGAAATAGGGGCGGATTATAATGTAGGAATGGGAGAGTCAACAGTGTCAAAGTCACTGTCTATGTTTCTGGATGTAATGCAACCAAAATTATGCACTCAGTGGATAACATTTAAACAAAGTGAAGAGGAGAATATACAAGCGAAGCAAGATGTTTATACGAAGGCTAGCTTCCCAGGAGTCATCATATCCCGCTTTGTTGCCATTAAATTAGCCAACGTCTCATACTGCACTTGTGTTGGAAACATATAAAAAACAATCACCATGAAGCCTTTTACGTTTCTCAACAAGTATTACTATATTTTTGTTAAAATTCTGTTATAAATTAAGAAAAAAATAAAAAGAAAATATTTTGCCGCCAACAAATTTGCAACTTAGAAAAACGGAACTACGATCGAAATGCAGAATACACAAAATCGAACGATTCGAAGTTGGATCGAAAGAGATTGGAACACAGAATACCAAAATTGCCAAATCGAAAAAATTCCAATCCAAGTTGAAATGCAGAATTAGGCTGATTAATTTTCGCTTAACCGCCTAATTTTTTTGTGGCCGTTTCGTAACAAGTCACGCCAACTATCCCTGCTTAGCGATAACTTACGCTGATTGGGAGCACCAAGGGGATTAAATCTACCGCTGCCTGCCTTTCTCAACTCAGTGGAAGTCTCCCACTTTCTCTGCTTCGAAACTGTGTCGACTGAAGTATTTTCTAGGTCGGACTTTTATCTCGAACACTCCCAAGAGCCATATATTTTTCTCTCGACACCGTCCATGATTCTGACTCATATATCAGGACAGGTATGATGAACGTCTTGTGGAGCGCGAGTTTTTTTCATCGAGAGAGGACTTTACTTTCCAATTGTCTACTTAGTCCAAAGAAGCACTTGTGGCCAATAGTTATTGATTTTTTAGCTGCCGTTGTTTTTGCTGTTAACACTGGTTCCCCATTATACGGAATCCTTAATTGTTTTCTATTTATATCCGTCAACAGTAACGTCACTTGAATGACAGCAAGATCTTCGTCTGGTCCCCACTTACCGCAAGTCCCCCTTTTGTTTGCCTCTTTACCTAATCCAGAGAAGGCAGAACCCGCGGCGAGTTTGTTAAGGCCAATAATATTAATATCATCAGCATACGACAGTAATCGCACACTCTTATAATAGACTGTGCCAACACGGTTTAGTCCAACTGCTAAAAGTATCTCCCCAACATTACGTTAAAGAAGTCGCAAGAAAGGGAGTCGTCTTGTCTGAAGCCTCGTTAGGTTTAGAATGCCTCGGATAGGTCCTTCCCAATCCTTACGAAGTTGGTGATGTTTTTCAACGTCATTATAACGAGATTATCATATTATTCCTTAATATTTACAATGAGGATAGCTGCTCCTAAATGACTCCGACACGAGTATAAAAGGTGGGAATTTTGAGTCCATTAATTGTAGTATACGATGTGACCATCGTCACATATGTACATGAACGTACAACTAAATGACCGCATACTTTTGTTGATCATAAATGCTTAAGAGATGCCCTTAAGGGCTTTTTTATAGAGCTTCGGAAAACAATTCGGCCTTCAACGAGTACCTAGCGCAGCGACCGAGATTCGGCGACTACAAAAGAAAAGAAATAAAACTCATTCCTAAAATTGTTTCTTATATAAATTTATTTTATGGAAGAGGTAATTTTTTATAAACAAATTAATCCGATTTATTGAATTTATGTATATAGTACATTTGAATATAAATTAAGGGAGTCCAAGGTTTGTGCTTTTGGTTAAGAAATTGATCAAACAGCAAATCTAAGACACGGATCGTGCACATCTTTTTTGATTTTATATTTGCCCATTCACTTTTTATTTTTTTGTTGACAGTTGATAATTTACTACATAATCAAGGCGAACTTAGTACAAGGCGGTGCTATCCCATCAGCTGATTGCTTCTTCATGATTATTTCCAAGCAACGCCTTGGTTCAGCAAGATGCCAGTCAAGGCGAATTCAGTACCAGGTGTTGTTATCCCAACAGCTGAATGCTTCTTCTTGATTATTTTCCATACATCGCCTTGTACCAAGGCGAATTCAGTACCAGGCGTTGTCATCCCAACAGCTGATTGCTTCTTCTTGATTATTTTCCATACAGTGCCTTGTACTTTAATATGTCAGTCAAGGCAAATTCAGTGACAGATGTTGTTATCCCAACAGCTGATTGCTTCTTGATAATTTTCCATACAACATCTTGTACAACAACATGTCAGTTAATCGAAATCTATGAAAATTTTCTTTTGACTTGACATTCTTCTGCACGGCGAATTGGTTGAATTGGTATAGATTCGCCTTGTATGTCAGTTAATCGAAATCTATGAAAATTTTCTTTTGACTTGACATTCTTCTGCACGGCGAATTGGTTGAATTCGCTTTGCCACCACCTGGCTTGCCTTGTACTTTAATATGTCAGTTAATCGTTAAAGTCGACAACAAAATAAATAAATATGAAAACGTAAAATAACAAGGATTTGTGCTACAAGTTTCACCAACCTCTGCTTCAGTAAATTATTTCAGCCAATTTGTTTAAAATATATGCCAATATACATATAATACAAACGAAGCCAAATGTCTCACAAAGCTTCGAACTTAACATTGTAAGTAGGCAGTGTCAAGGCGATTTCTATACAAGTTGCTAGTAAAGCCAATTTAAGGGCTAATTAAACTTCCTTAACCCTAACGCCATAGTCGTAACCATACCTATATCCATAACCATCTCCAATGTGATCGATTAATGGTGCCTTAACCTAAAAATCGTTAAAATTTCATAAAAATAAAGAAATCGCAAAAAACTACAAACATATTACACAAAAAATAAGTCTCATAGTCATAACGTATCCAAAGCAATGAATAAAATCTAAAAAAAAGCTATTAAATTCACCAACTCAAATATTTTTAGGTTATGGCGAGAAACCAAAAACCAATTGGTTGGCTATGGTATGGTTATGGCGTTAGCGTTATGGTATGGCACCATTAATCGATTACATTGATTTCCATAGGGTAGGTTCGATCAGCTGTTTTATCTGGTTATGGTTTTATGGTTATAAGTCACCATTAATAGGCCCTTAGCGTCAAGTTTTACTCACGCACTCCTTATATCAATTGAGTACAATAAAAAAGCCTATCATGTTTATCATCATTTTATAAATGTTTTAAACTTTTAAGTTTCATTTCCATTCTTACCAGAGGCTAACTTCGTGAAAACGGAACAATTACTTTATTTCCCGTGAATCAATCTCATGCAAAAAAAAAAAAAATTAGTAGTTTATATACATATACTTAAATTTAAAAAAAATGCTCGAATATGATTATCCCAAACTGGCCGTTTTTTTCAAAAGCCTTTAATATTTATATTACGTTATCGGTTATGATTTACAAAAATAATCTATATATTTAGGTATGTACTTATGTGTGAACTATTTATACAAATTTTCTATATACGTATGTATGTTTGTATATATATAAGAATGTATGATTTATGATATTGCTATTCAATTGATTGATCAAATTTTGTTTATCATCATCGACTTCTGTATTTTCAGAGCAAATACAATTATATTGCAATTACATTTAAACTTTTCCCCAATTAAGAAAATTTATCAATTTCTTTAGTCTACAGTAAGGCTGACAGCAGAGTGCTCGCTATAATCTATGCAAGGAGCGAAGCGATTTTTATTTTCGTATATCTTACAAGCTTTACATGCCAACCTAAAGGGCACATTACTGATACTTAGCATAGACTTGACTTGACTTGAGAACTGTCACTTACAGTTCTGTTCAATGAACATTGTATGTTACTGATTACTCAAACTTGACTTAGAAGTCTGTTGAATTTTGATTTTCTATGTAAGTTCTAAGTGACGTTTACATTTTGAGATGCCATTTGTTTGTTTCCATTTCATTTTGACATTCCTCGTGTTCCATTGGTACATGAACCAGATACGGATAGAGATTTAACATGCAAATGCAACAACAATGTGATCCATATGGAACACGAGGATTTTGTCATACAAATTGACATTTATTGATTATGATGCCAGATTGTATGCGCTAAGTGGAGTATAATCGTGGCTAAGTTGCCAAGTTTACGCCAAGTCAAGTCAAGTCTATGCTAAGTATCAGCAATGGGCCCTTTATAAAAAAACGCATTGCCTTTACGTAGCGCACGCACATAAACTACTTTTTTTGCCCTAACCGAAATAAGTATTCGTTTCGACCATGGTTCAATTATATACAGGTTGGCTCATCTGTAAAGCAACAAAATATGTCTGTTCAAATTGTCAAAATCTGTGTATTGGTGTTGGTGCGAATGGTATGGAATGGAAACATAAAACTTAGCAGTTTTTGTATGTGTAAGTAAAATGTTGCCAATGTGTTGGTTTCATTTTGAGTTTGCCATCTCCTTTTGACAATCCCTTCGACCATGTAATGACATAAATAAAATCAGCTGATGAGATGAGCCAACCTGTACATAATTGCACCATGGTTTCGACAATGTAAAGCATATGTGCAAACGTCAAACTGAAATGTCACGCAGAACAAAAATTGGAAATCGAGTTAGGTTTTCACGCCGCAAATTCAATTTCGGTTCCTCTCATACAAGTTGTATGTGCATGAGACATTTTTGACAGAAAATGACTTGCGTGCGTTTTTATTAGGTTGGCATGTTAAACGTCTCTGGCACTCTGAAAACTTTGAGAATTTTCCATAAGTATTAATTTGCAGAGCTTTCTACCATTATATTATAGCAACGCTTCTGGTTTCCATTCTGTCGTCACCCTAATGGCCCGAACACATTCGGCTTTTGCGTCGTTTTGGTGCTGGCGTCACTTTGAAAGAACGCACGTTGAAAGTTATCCTGCCACAATGAATGAAAAAGGAAAGCTCAAAATTTTGATTATTTCCCATTAAAAAATGTAAATAAACGAAGTTTTTAGTTTAAAAAAGATTAATTTTTGTAATTTGATAAGAAATAATCAAAAATGGAATAAAATCGAGCCAAATAAGAAGACAGCCAGGAAATGAAATGACAAGGCCAAGAAAACGAAAGTTTTTGAATTCCTTTTGTGTATTTTTGGTGTTTCCGTTGCGTTGTTTGTGGATTGAGAACATGGGCATGGAGACGTGTGTATTCAAAGTCAGCTGTTGACGCAGCGTAAATACCAAAACGACGTAAAAGTCGAATGTGTTTGAGCCTTAAAGGTACTGATTACGCTTGAAAAAGTACATAATTTCAAAAGTAAAAAAGTATTTATTGTGCATCAAACTATTTTGTATTTTGATATCTTGTTTACATTTAATTTTTCACACCATTTCACTCAAACATTTGTTTATACATAAAAACTTTTAAGATTTTTTTCCAAAAAAATAATAAAATTTTAGTAATATTTGCTTGCGATTCAATTCAGGGTTGTGTGATTTTGATTTGAATGAATCACGAATCCAACATACAATTTATTTTTTCTTTGAAAGTTTTTTTCTATTTTTTTATTTGTGATTTGATTCTTTTTATTTTTGATTTGATTCGGCATCAAAATAAAAAAACTTTTTATTTGTGATTTGATTCTAAAACCGAATGAAAGATACTTTTTATTTGTGATTTGATCCGCCATTCAAATCGAAGATACTTTTTATTATTTAGGGCGTCTTTGATAGAGATGTCTCGCCTTGCAGACTAGCAACATCGCTAAGCGCCGACATGTAAGTGCCTCCTCGTGGGGGAACCTGGTAACGCTTCGACGATGACCTTTGCCCCAAATTCAAATACCAAAGCTAGAGGTGAAGAGCCCTCAAAAGATAAGCTCGATTCCGACCTTTCGGAGCAAGCCAAATTAGCTGTCACCACAAGCATACCAGGGCCAAATAGTCCCCGCATTATGTGGAGATGGCTGATGTATAGATATTTCATAGGATAGATTAGTACAGAAATCTCGCCTGATGATGAATAGAGGCTTCTCGCCTCTCCAATGAGGCCTGATCAACCTAGCCAAACTGTGGAGCAGGATGGCTAAGTGGTGTCGTTCGTTAGCGACTTCTAAGTTTGGGGATCAGGTATGACGATGCCAAAGAGCTCGTCAAGGAATATATGCTATAGTGGTACGATCCAGTTGCTGCGACAAATGTCGAATCGGACACCAAAATATACCCGCTGACCGCTAGTTTGCTTTCAAAAAGACAGACGGACATTGCTAAATTAAATCATAGTCTCATCCTGATTATATCGCTATTCTTATCGTCTCCTTCAAAGACTTTCAATTTTGAGTTGTGGACTAAACTTATTATACTATGTACAAACACACACCAAATTGGCAATTTATACCATTTGGGTAATTTATTACGCAATTTATCATATTGTAATAATGAATTGCCAATTTAAAAAAGATTGCGTAATAAATTGTTTCAAACTGCAAATGCAACCTTTTAAAGTGTGTTTATTGAGTAGATTTAAACGTCAGTTACGCATGGCTGAACTATATGGTTGGCTTATCTCATCAGCTGATATTATTTTTTTCATTTCACTGGAGTAGGGATTGTCAAAAGAGGATGGCAAACTCAAAATGAAACCAAAACATTGAACACATTTTCTTACAACACACAAGAATTTCAAAGTTTTATATTTTCATTCCATTCCATTCGCCTAATACCAACACGCACATTTTGACAGTCTCAACTGTAGAGATAAGCCAAATTACTATTGTGTAAGCTAAATTGAGTTGTATCAACACCGCTCAATTTAGATCGAAATTGCCTCAATTTATTTTTCGGTTTGAACTTAGTATTAATAACCCATTCCACTTTCATGAAGGGTATAACAAGTATCTTTGATTTGGCTAAAGAATCAGATAACAAATAAATTTGATTTGTGATTTAAAGGTGAATGTTAATTCAAAAAGGGTTTAGAATCAAACAACACTGCTTCAGTTGCTTTAAATTTTTAATGTCATAGAAAATTTAGTTCATTAAAATTTAATAAATTATTTAATAGATCTCTTTGCTTCTTTTTAATATTAAAAAAAAAAAAGAAATCCAATATACTACATTAGGTGATGATGGATGAAGCTAAAGTGCCATCTGAACTTATCATATTAGTAAAATATCTAAATACAGATTACGTCTATAGAATTTATGCGACATATGGATGTATGTGTGGTGATTTTCATATGAAATCCAATTAAGGTTGATTGCTCGATTTACGATTTTTCTTTAACGTCCTTAGTAACGCACATGCGAGCCCGCGCTGTGCAGCGCTTTAAGTACTACGAAGCCCAGTACAGTGGCGGCAGCGACACCTAAACCGGCTTTCCACCAAATCGTCGGATCTTCAGTTATCAAACCAAACTGACGCAAGTGACTGCTTTAAGTTGATGGAACAATAATGAAAGAAATAAATTACTGATTAGTTGAAATTCGTTTTATACATAATAAAATATTATAAACATGCAAGATTTTACAGGTTGTACAAAAAAGGGTGCAAGAGAAGAAACTTAAATGTATTTTACTCAGCTCTGAAGAAAAATAAATAAAAACAGGTAAGGAAGGCTAAATTCGGATGTACCCGAACATTATATACTCAGTGTAACCTTCAATTGTACATTTCATTTCAGATAAATTACTTTTCTACATAACACGTGGTACCGCCCGTTTGAAAAAAAATGTCTCCCCATTTCCTCTTACAATAAAACTTGATAAGTGAAATATCATTGATTCAAAACTATTTTTTGCTAAGTTATAGCTTATTAGAGAATAAACGCATCTAAAACTAAAATTATGCATATGAGACCTCCGCATATTCCATCCTCAGAGATAAATATCCTGTTTCATAGCTTCAATTGCATACATAATAACGCCGCAGCGTGTAACTGTGCCGAGGTTCTTGAAAAAGTGAACACATACAAATATCTGGGTGTGCATCTGGACGACCACTTCAAATGGAATACGCATATCAACCATCTGCAAAAAAAGCTTAAGTAGACATCATACTTTCTGAAACATCTTAGTTTTTGCAGCTCGTATGATGTATTAAAACAAGCCTATTTGGCACTGTCAGAGTCGTACTTGAGACATGGAATTACCGCGTGGGGTTCATCCACATATTGCAACTATTTACAAGATAGTCAGAACCAGATCCTTAAAATTCTAGGCAGAAAGAAAAAGATATATGATTCGACAATATCCCTCAACAAAGAGCTCGGTATACTAAATGTAAAATCTATATATACAGTTACAGTTCTAAATGAATTTTACGATGAAGGTAAGTGGCGAATACCCATTGATCATCACATTGGTACCCGTAAGCGTAGCGAAAACAGGTTGAGAATCCCAAAATTCTCGAACAACTACACAAAAAGAACTCTTACCGTACAATTCCCTACAATTTTAAATAACCTTCCGGTCAATCTCACTAACTTGCCTAACACTCCTGCCAGGAAGTCAGTTTTGGTAAAGTTTATTAAGAGCATAATATAATGATTGTCCAAGCACATACATAAATTCTGTATCTTTCTTCCCACTCTTTCCCTTCTTCCTACACTACCAACTCTTATATATTCTTCCTTTAACTAATGTCTAAACATATCTACAGAATTTGTGAATTTAGTCTTAAGACTCAATGTATTAATTTTAAGATTTTTTGTTGTTATATCTGAATAACCGCAGATAAGCGCCAAGCTTCGCGGGAACTGTTTCCATTGTAAACGAATTGTAAAAAATTGAAAATAAATAAATACAAATACAATACAATACAATTATTCTAGTCTAAGACCCTTTTAAACCTTTTAAGCTTGTTTTATATCTAAGTTGCCGTGGTCTTTAACCGATCCCGTCCATTTCTACTAGAAATATTTTCTGCTATAAGGAAAATATGTGTACACAATTTCATTACGATATGTTAATTTTTCTTCGAGTTATGGCTCCCGAAACATAGAAAATTACTTAGTCATAAAAGGGGCGGTGCCACACCCATTTTCAAAAATGTTTGTGTTTTCCAATTTAGTGTTATAATTCAATTTAGAAAGTAAAATTCTATTGATACAAAACTCTTTTTCGCTAGCTTATTATTTTCGTCCACGACCCTTTTAAAAATCTTTTATATAAAAGTGGGCGTGGTCCTTAACCGATATCGTTAATTTTTCTTCAAAGCATTCCTTATAGTAAAAGCAATATCTCTGCCGAATTTTGTTACGATAGGTTTAACGATTTCTCATTTATGATTAATAATATTTGTAAAATTGATTTTATCACAAGTGGGCGGTGCCACGCCCATTTTAAACATTTTTTTTTTAATTTTTATCAAGAGTCTCAATATCAGTACACACGTCAAATTTCAACATTCTAGGTGTATTATTTACTAAATAATCAGGTTTTTTGTGTTTTCCAAAATGTTATATATATAAAATGTGGGCGTGGTCATCATCCTATTTCGCTCATTTTCAATACCAATCTATTCTGGGTCCAGATAAGCTCGTGTACCAAATTTGGTGCAGATATCTCAATATTTACTCAAGTTATCGTGTTAACGGGCAGACGGACGGACGGAAGGATGGAAATTTTTTTTTCGATACTGTTGATTTTGATCCAATCAAAGTTAATATACTCTGTGTGCAAAGCACGCTGTGTATAACAAGTAAGGCAGGCTAAGTTCGGGTGTAACCGAACATTACATACTCAGCTGAGAGCTTTGGAGACAAAATAAGAGAAAATCACCATGAAGGAAAATGAACCTAGGATAACCGTGGAATGTGTTTGTATGACATGGGTATCAAATGAAAGGTGTTGATGAGTATTTTAAAAGGGAGTGGCCCTTAGTTGTATATGTGAAGGCGTTTTCGAGATATCAACCAAAATGTGGACAAGGGTGACCCAGAACATCATATGACGGGTACCGCTAATTTATTTATATATATGATACCACGAACAGTATTCCTGCCAAGATTCCAAGGGCTTTTGATTTCGCCCTGCAGAACTTTTTCACACCCATTTTACAAAGTTTTTTCCAAAGTTATATTTTGCGTCAAAAAACCAATCCAATTACCATGTTTTATCCCGCTTATCGTATTTGGTGTAGACTTATGGCATTTTTTTTCATTTTTCGATATCGAAAAAGTGGGAGTGGTCATAGTCGGATTTCGCCCATTTTTATTACCAAGATAAAGTGAGTTCAGATAAGTACGTGAACTAAGTTTAGTAAAGATATATCGATTTTTGGTCAAGTTATCGTGTTAACGGCCGAGCGGAAGGGAAGACGGTCGATTGTGTATAAAAACTGGGCGTGGCTTCAACCGATTTCGCCCATTCGCCCATCACAGAAAACAATTATCGTCACAATAAAACTTGATAAGTGAAATATCATTGATTCAAAACTATTTTTTGCTAAGTTATAGCTTATTAGAGAATAAACGCATCTAAAACTAAAATTATGCATATGAGACCTCCGCATATTCCATCCTCAGAGATAAATATCCTGTTTCATAGCTTCAATTGCATACATAATAACGCCGCAGCGTGTAACTGTGCCGAGGTTCTTGAAAAAGTGAACACATACAAATATCTGGGTGTGCATCTGGACGACCACTTCAAATGGAATACGCATATCAACCATCTGCAAAAAAAGCTTAAGTAGACATCATACTTTCTGAAACATCTTAGTTTTTGCAGCTCGTATGATGTATTAAAACAAGCCTATTTGGCACTGTCAGAGTCGTACTTGAGACATGGAATTACCGCGTGGGGTTCATCCACATATTGCAACTATTTACAAGATAGTCAGAACCAGATCCTTAAAATTCTAGGCAGAAAGAAAAAGATATATGATTCGACAATATCCCTCAACAAAGAGCTCGGTATACTAAATGTAAAATCTATATATACAGTTACAGTTCTAAATGAATTTTACGATGAAGGTAAGTGGCGAATACCCATTGATCATCACATTGGTACCCGTAAGCGTAGCGAAAACAGGTTGAGAATCCCAAAATTCTCGAACAACTACACAAAAAGAACTCTTACCGTACAATTCCCTACAATTTTAAATAACCTTCCGGTCAATCTCACTAACTTGCCTAACACTCCTGCCAGGAAGTCAGTTTTGGTAAAGTTTATTAAGAGCATAATATAATGATTGTCCAAGCACATACATAAATTCTGTATCTTTCTTCCCACTCTTTCCCTTCTTCCTACACTACCAACTCTTATATATTCTTCCTTTAACTAATGTCTAAACATATCTACAGAATTTGTGAATTTAGTCTTAAGACTCAATGTATTAATTTTAAGATTTTTTGTTGTTATATCTGAATAACCGCAGATAAGCGCCAAGCTTCGCGGGAACTGTTTCCATTGTAAACGAATTGTAAAAAATTGAAAATAAATAAATACAAATACAATACAATACAATTATTCTAGTCTAAGACCCTTTTAAACCTTTTAAGCTTGTTTTATATCTAAGTTGCCGTGGTCTTTAACCGATCCCGTCCATTTCTACTAGAAATATTTTCTGCTATAAGGAAAATATGTGTACACAATTTCATTACGATATGTTAATTTTTCTTCGAGTTATGGCTCCCGAAACATAGAAAATTACTTAGTCATAAAAGGGGCAGTGCCACACCCATTTTCAAAAATGTTTGTGTTTTCCAATTTAATGTTATAATTCAATTTAGAAAGTAAAATTCTATTGATACAAAACTCTTTTTCGCTAGCTTATTATTTTCGTCCACGACCCTTTTAAAAATCTTTTATATAAAAGTGGGCGTGGTCCTTAACCGATATCGTTAATTTTTCTTCAAAGCATTCCTTATAGTAAAAGCAATATCTCTGCCGAATTTTGTTACGATAGGTTTAACGATTTCTCATTTATGATTAATAATATTTGTAAAATTGATTTTATCACAAGTGGGCGGTGCCACGCCCATTTTAAACATTTTTTTTTTTATTTTTATCAAGAGTCTCAATATCAGTACACACGTCAAATTTCAACATTCTAGGTGTATTATTTACTAAATAATCAGGTTTTTTGTGTTTTCCAAAATGTTATATATATAAAATGTGGGCGTGGTCATCATCCTATTTCGCTCATTTTCAATACCAATCTATTCTGGGTCCAGATAAGCTCGTGTACCAAATTTGGTGCAGATATCTCAATATTTACTCAAGTTATCGTGTTAACGGGCAGACGGACGGACGGAAGGATGGAAATTTTTTTTCGATACTGTTGATTTTGATCCAATCAAAGTTAATATACTCTGTGTGCAAAGCACGCTGTGTATAACAAGTAAGGCAGGCTAAGTTCGGGTGTAACCGAACATTACATACTCAGCTGAGAGCTTTGGAGACAAAATAAGAGAAAATCACCATGAAGGAAAATGAACCTAGGATAACCGTGGAATGTGTTTGTATGACATGGGTATCAAATGAAAGGTGTTGATGAGTATTTTAAAAGGGAGTGGCCCTTAGTTGTATATGTGAAGGCGTTTTCGAGATATCAACCAAAATGTGGACAAGGGTGACCCAGAACATCATATGACGGGTACCGCTAATTTATTTATATATATGATACCACGAACAGTATTCCTGCCAAGATTCCAAGGGCTTTTGATTTCGCCCTGCAGAACTTTTTCACACCCATTTTACAAAGTTTTTTCCAAAGTTATATTTTGCGTCAAAAAACCAATCCAATTACCATGTTTTATCCCGCTTATCGTATTTGGTGTAGACTTATGGCATTTTTTTTCATTTTTCGATATCGAAAAAGTGGGAGTGGTCATAGTCGGATTTCGCCCATTTTTATTACCAAGATAAAGTGAGTTCAGATAAGTACGTGAACTAAGTTTAGTAAAGATATATCGATTTTTGGTCAAGTTATCGTGTTAACGGCCGAGCGGAAGGGAAGACGGTCGATTGTGTATAAAAACTGGGCGTGGCTTCAACCGATTTCGCCCATTCGCCCATCACAGAAAACAATTATCGTCATAGAATCTATGCCCCTACCAAATTTCACAAGGATTGGTAAATTTTTGTTGGACTTATGGCATTAAAAGTATTCTAGACAAATTAAATGGGCGGAGCCATGCCCACTCGGCTTGAATGTTGATATTATTTACTTATATTCTGTAGATATTAAATTTTTTGTTAAAATTTGACTTAAAAAATTCTTTTTTACAAAGTGGGCGTGTTCGTCATCCGATTTTGCTAATTTTTATTGAGCACACATATAGTAATAGGAGTAACGTTCCTGCCAAATTTCATCATGATACCTTCAACGACTGCCAAATTACAGCTTGGAAAACTTTTATATTACCTTCTTTTAAAAGTGGGCGGTGCCACGCCCATTGTCCAAAATTTTACTAATTTTCTATTCTGCGTCATAAGGTCAACCCACCTACAAAGTTTCATCGCTTTATCCGTCTTTGGTAATGAATTAACGCACTTTTTCGGTGTTTCGAAATTTTCGATATCGAAAAAGTGGGCGTGGTTATAGTCCGATTTCGTTCATTTTAAATAGCGATCTGAGATGAGTGCCCAGGTACTTACATACCAAATTTCATTAAAATACCTACTCTAGTTATCGTGTTTACGGACATGGCTAAATGAATTTCTTTTTTCGCCCAGATATCTATCTCGATTAGTTTATGCCATTACGGGGTACCGTTATGTGAACAAAATTAATATACTCTGTAAGCTCTGCTCAGCTGGGTATAATAATGAAAGAGTCCTCCTTTCTGATGCACCTAAAATATTCCATTGTGGTTCACCCTGTCTGTAACCTCGTTCAATTTCAAAAGGACCTCAGATGTCCTTCCCAATTCCGATTGAGTATCTGCGCCCAAATGCCAACCTTCGCTAACGCTAAAGCTCCATAGCCAAAAATCTCTAAAACAGTTTTACGTGCGCAGAAAAGCATGCAACATTTAGTACCATGTGGTCATGAGGAATAACTGTCTGTGAAAAGTATAAGAGTTGGGCTGTTATTCCTTGAAAATTTTTTGGAGATTTTTGAGCACGAAAGAAAGAAAGAAAAAGAAAATAAAAAAATTATTTTGTTTTACGATCTTAATATAGAAATCTTGAGTTTTCCAATATTTGGCAGACGGTGAAAATCTAGTCGATGATAGATTCAACAGGTCTGAAGCCGACTTGATAAGGTCCAATTAATCCTGTACGTCTATAGTGAGCTGATTCTGTGACAGTTTGCAGGAACTCCGTGCTCGTGAATTGGACAAAGAACACTTAAATGCCAAATGTCAGCCATGTGCATGCATGCGCCTTACCAACTCTTTGAAGCCGTATACGAGTAGCTCCACATGTAACCCACCTGTAGGACATTAAAAAAAGGAGCGCAACGCAAATTGGAAGTGAGGATCGGCCTTCTCTTCGGAGGTTATCGCTCCTTACAATTACTTTTTTAATGTGGTCATAATCTGGTGGAAGACATTAACTGTATCGCCATCCCTCGCAGACTCGGGTTCAGCATCTTTCCTGAATGTTTCATCGCTACCTTCCTTGTGTGTTTTGTTTCTTACTTTTGGGCGCGCATAGTCGTGTCCATATTTTGGCTGCGAGAAGATAGTGATGCGAGTCGATGTTAGGATCTTGGATCATGCGTACATCGCGTGGTCGAACTGAATGGCTGTATTTCGATTGGGGACAGCCATATCCTGGTTCTTAATATGCCCGTTTTTCGGGCCCCGGCGAAGTCGATCAGCCTCATCCCATTAAAGAAAGTTTCTTTGCCTTCCCAAACATGGCACCAAAACTGTGTTTATTTACATGACCACTCCAATAAACTGCACTTATTTTAAAGGTCGGAAATGTCAGCGTTTTCCTTGATGAGGATAGTAACCAGCCGGGCGGCGGTGACAGGCTCATTAAGGGAATGGTCTTTCCAGGTGTTTATCCTTAAAAGAGCTATCCCATTACCCGAGGCTTTCTTGGAATTTTCATTGGAATGTGATGTTACATGGCGGGTGTGAAGCTCAGAATGGTGTTAGGATGCACATTGGTATAGCGAAGCTCTTGATCCAAAGCAAACGCTATCGATCCCTCAGCTAGCCCTAAACAAATAGTTTAGGAGTTCTTGTTGTTGTAACCCAATGTTGGAGTTGTCTTGTCAGTTTGTGGTCTTCTGACATCAGCTCAACATTAAAAGGGGTTTCTATGGCTACCCAGAGGATACCTTGACGCAAGTATCCGATAGTAATGAGATCTTGTACTTCATGCAAAATAATCACCTTGGTTACACAACACCGAAGATGCTGGATTTAAGGTCCAGCAACATCAAAATCTTTAGAAAAAGTTTTTCCCATTAGAAAAAAATTGTATAGGCACGGTAGCCCCTCAGCAGTGGTTTTTCAAACGCTACGAGTATATTTCTGCCATAAAAAGCTTCTCAGCGAAAATGCATCCGCTTGCAGATGCTGTGCGGAGTCGGCATTAGACATGTAGTTCCCGTCCCGCCAGTTTGTAGGAAAAATTACAAAAGTAACACGACGCAATTTGGAAGAAAGGCTCGGCCTAGATCTCTTCTAAGGTATATTACGATCCTAATCCTTAACAAGGAAACTAGAATCAAAAAAAAAAAAAGAAAAAAAAAGAAAGGCCGAAAAAGCGTGAAAGTGTTATTGTTGTTGTAGCAATGTAACAAATTGAATGGGGTTACACTGAAATTACAGCCCTTGGTAGGAAAAATCCCGACACGCTCCGGTACATAGAACCGGCTGCCTTGGGAAGCCGTCGTAAGAGAAAGTATTTTAGATTATTCTTAGTCCGAAATTCCGAAGATGGGACAAAAGTAGTCGTTGATAAGTTCTATGAGAATCTTATCTTCAATTTCATATATTGAGTTATTGATTGCTGCGGGCTGGAGTACACGAAGCTGACAATTTCCCCCTTCTGGCAGATACGTTCTGCAAAACATGTTCCATAATTTGAGTTGGTTGGAGTACAATAGATTATTAATCACTTCCTTGGCAGTTAACCGAAATTTTTGTAAAAGACGAAAATTCCCAAATTTTTGTTGTTGTTGTAGCAGTTCTTCCATCCAATTCACGCGACCGATCACAAATTGTTATCAATATCTTCTAACGGGAGTTCCAGGAAACTTGCAGTTTCAACAGGGGTGGAGTGAGAGTAGTGTTAGAGGCGTTGGTTCCACATTGCAATTAAAGAGAAGGGTGGTGTCATGTGGGGACACATTGCAAGCATGGCATACATTATGTATGTCGGGGCTGATTCTGGATAGGTAAGAGTTTAACCTGTTCTCTTCTGCGAGTTCTGGGTATTTTTCTTTAAGAACTGGGTTCGCCGGGCAATTCCTGGCATATAGGTCCGACGTCTGTTTGTGAATATCAATGAGGGCCTGTTTTGTGTTTTTTTACTTCATACGGCTGTGTTCTCAAGTGCCATATTTCCTCATAATGCTTGTGGAGATGACTTCTTAAGCCCCTGGGAGATGTGGCCTCTTCAATCAGATTACTGCTGGGATGCTCAGGTTTCTGGGTATTCAACAGAAACTATTCGGTCAGCCTTTAATTTCTCTGAACAATCTTAATATACATACATATAAAATATTTTCTTCAGAGCTGGATTACGATAATAACATAAATATTATAACGAAATAAGTATAAATTAAGTAATATAGTAAATAAAAAATGGAAATGATCAGTGTAAATTCAGAGTAATAGTAAAATGTACTAACAATTTTGAAATGAATGCATTGAATTATTTTCCAAAAAAAAAACAAATATAAAAATAACAGGAACAGGTATTTCACAACGAGTATTTAAAGAAGTTCACACATATATTCAGATTTTTTAAATTATTTATGGTTTTCGAGATACTTTAACGTTAACGGTACCACTAATTTCGCCACGAAAACACCTTTTCAATAGGGGGACTCATGTAACCGTATAAATGCCTTATAAAGTGTGTAAACGTATAAATTTATCTAGTTTACGCACGAGCTGTCAAATTTTGTATGAAAAATCATTTACACAATTTGTATAAATTTACGCGCACATTTCATTGTGTAAACGCGATAAACTCAAAGGAATGCAACCTTGCAGACATTACAGCAGGCATTTTCATCAGAAATCTCCAACATCAGCAAGTAATTTACAAGAATATCTTAGTAAAGACGTTTTAGTTTTGATTTTTCACTTAATCTTGGTATTTTTTAATTTGTATAACAATCAAAAAAATTTTTTTGGAAATAATACAGCTGAAAAACTATCAAGTTTATCAAGAGTATTACTAGGTGCGTTCATATAACCGCGTGTGTAAATGGATATAATTTTACACCTTATAAGTTTATATGCTATCATGAGTCCCCCTATTGAAAATGCACAATCAAAAAATAACTAAAAGCAATATTTGTAGCATACTTTCAGGCAGGCTTTCTTATATTAGGTTAAGGCTCGGTTTTTCAGTAGTTGGTTAAGCTAAGCTTAAACTAAGTTTGCTTAAACTCTAGTTAAACTACTGAGCAGTTTTTCAGTCACAGTTTAAGGTCGCCTTTGTGGTATGCTTTTTTGTGCGGCAACATTGGTTTTTTTATTATCTAGATAATTTGTAGCTGGATTTTGTTTACCCAGCAAACATGGAAAAAAATTATCCAGCGAAATATATATCTAGTTCCGGAAGTGATATCATTATTTAATTATTCTTAAAGCAGATAGTTCTCGAGTTGATATCGAACCTCATTCTTCAACCACTATCCAATCTTTGAGAAATTTTGTAAAATTAAAGTTTTCGAGTTGATCTCCAACGTCATTCATGTTTTCCAATTATTATCCTAATTTCTCTAGTTGATACCCTACATTGCATATCGATTTAAGGTGGAGTTGAAAAAAATTTCCAAGGTGGTACCACCAAAACCAACAGTTGTTTATTGTGAGAAATAAACACCTATTTGATAGCCGTAGTGAAGCGTATTTAGTCAAAACTAAATTATATAGGCGGCCGCCGTGGTGTGATGGTGGCGTGCTCCGCCTACCACACCGAAGATCCTGGGTTCACGCCCCAGGCAAAGCAACATCAAAATTATACAAACAAGGTTATTCAATTAGTAGACAATTTTTATAAGCGGGGTCGCCCCTCGGCAGTGTTTGGCAAGCACTCC
Source organism: Eurosta solidaginis (assembly GCF_040869045.1). Classification (NCBI taxonomy): domain Eukaryota; kingdom Metazoa; phylum Arthropoda; class Insecta; order Diptera; family Tephritidae; genus Eurosta; species Eurosta solidaginis. Next base: position 256,399,906 of record NC_090321.1, read on the forward strand.
GAGTGTATTTCTGCCATAAAACAACTAGGTCCCGTCTCGCCAATTTGTAGAAAAAATTAAAAGGAGCACGACGCAAATTGGAAGAGAGGCTCGGCCTAAAATCTCTTCGGAGGTAATCGCGCTTCACATTTATTTATTTTTTAAATTATATATATTTCATTTTATTTTCGTGAAAATACTGTAGTATCGAATCTTACATTTGAGTCCAGTTAGAGAAGAGAACCACAAGTTAATTAAATTAGTTCAACTTAAGTAATAGCATTTTTTGCTTTATAAAAAATGCCTCTTTTGCTGAGTACGTTATAATTTTTGAGTTGAGCCACTGTTTCGAAACAACTCTTGAGATTTTAGAAGTATGCCTAGTTATCAACATGAGCTCTAATGCTTTCGAACGAACGCAAATAACTGATAGGTTAACTAGAGTTTAACCCTGCCAGATCGGCCGCTTAAGCTTAGCTTAAACTTCAGTTAAAGTAGACTGAAAAACTGCAGAATAAGTTAAAGCGTAGTTTAGCTGACAAACTGAGTTGAACTTGCACTGAAAAACCGGGCCTTAGAGTTCAGTAGCGGAAGTAGCTGCTACCTCTTCTTTTGGGCGCGATGCACTCCTAAACTACTGAACCGATTTTGAATTTGTTTTGCACCCCGTGTGTAGTATGATCTAACTTGAGAGATGGGATAGGTTATATCTCAGTTTATAGTCGCAATATGATTTTATTGCAAATTTTCTTTCCACGTAATAATAAAATGTTACGTATACGCAGTGGTGCACCTCTTTTCAGTTGGTATGGATATGTTTGTGCACGTGCTTATTTAACTTTACATAGATATATATATATATAGCACATCACAAGGGCCAGCGATAAGGGGGCCCGGGGTTTCTGAGGGATCCCGCGATTTGAGGTACTAAGACATTTTTTTTTAATTCAGGAGAGTCTTTAGTTCTTCCATGTGCAATTGTTAAGCCGAATTTCAAAAGCAGCGAATATCTGCATTTCGTTTTAATATTATAGTGAAGTGTGAAAAATAGAAATCTATATATATTAAAAGAAAGGCTAAAATGTGTGTTAGTTGGTCGCTGGTGTTTGAAGAGATGCGTCGGTCGATTTTGTTCAAACATACCTATTTACATACACCCTATTCGATTTGCCTGAAATTTGGTATATAAATTTGCCTATATTAGTAATATTAGTATTTACGATCCTTTTTTCCGGGAAGTAGACCAGAGACGGACTGGGGCTGAGACTCGGAGTTGGACTGGGACTGGAACAAAATACATACCACCCTCTGGTACAGGCAATAAGGGATGAAGAAGAATGAGAAGAACTTGAGAGAAGAGAAAAGAGAGAAGGAGACTGAGAAAGAGATAGAATGAGCCAAGATGGAGATAGATGAAGCGAAAAAGACGGAGGGGGAGTGAATAAAAGGATTAGGAAAAAGTGAAGAGGGCGGGAGGGCAGAGTTAGATGGAAAAAGCTAATTAAAATGTATGCAGATAGGCCAAATTTAGGGTAGAATAACGTCTGCCGGGTCTTCTAGTTTAATATAATTTCGAGTTAGTTAATCTTATAACTTTAAACGAGCAATTCTTCTTTGTTTGTATAGCCGAATGATCTCGGGAACGGCTCAACCGATTTAAATGAAATTTGGCACAGAGATAATGTATCACCTTCTGCCCTTTCTACCTAGGTGTAGCCACTCAGAATGTTTCACAAGGTTGCCACCTATTCGAAATTTAAAAAAATTGCACGAGATATGCCGATATGGGTATCAAACGAAAGGTATTTCACTCCGCATTTCAATAGGGACATTTTTGAGCAGGGTCGCCATTTAGGGTTGCCACCTATTCGAAATTTAAAAAAATTGTATGAGGTATGCCGATATGGGTATCAAACGAAAGATATTTCACTCCGCATTACAATAGGGACATTTTTGAGTAGGGTTGCCATTTAGGGTTGCCACCTTTTCGAAATTAAAAAAAATGCATGAGATATGCCGATATGGGTATCAAACGAAAGGTATTTCACTCCGCATTACAATAGGGACATTTTTGAGTAGGGTTTCCATTTAGGGTTGCCACCTTTTCGAAATTAAAAACAATTTCATCAGAAATGCCGATATGGGTATCAAAAGAAAGGTATTTCACTCCGCATTACAATACGGCCATTTTTGAGCAGGGTTGCCATTTAGGGTTGCCACCTATTCGAAATTAAAAACAAATTGCATGAGATATGCCGATATGGGTATTAAACGAAAGGTATTTCACTCCGCATTACAATAGGGAAATTTTTGAGTAAAGTTGCCATTTAGGGTTGCCACCTATTCGAAATTAAAAAAAATTGCATGAGATATGCCGATATGGGTATCAAAGGAAAGGTATTTCACTCCGCATTACAATAGGGACATTTTTGAGTACGGTTGCCATTTAGGGTTGCCACCTATTCGAAATTAAAAAAAAAATTGCATGAGATACGCCGATATGGGTATCAAACGAAAGGTATTTCACTCCGCATTACAATAGGGACATTTTTGAGCAGGGTTGCCATTTAGGATTGGGGTAGTTAGACGAAATAGTACTCTAATTACTCATATTCTATTAAAGCTTTAAAGGAGAACATTAAAGTTAAAAATCTTCGTAAAAAATCTTATACATGATTCGACTTAATTTTAAATACTTTTCTTTTAAATTAATAATTGCAATTTCTCACAAATTACTATTAGAAAGATTTCTCAGCACAACGAAACGTTACCGAGCAAAGCTCGGTCGCCCAGGTACTATAATTTTATTTCGTGAATGCATGGTTTCCTGAAGCCACCTACATAAAGTCGTTTGACTAACGTAACTAAAAGTAGTCTACAAATTTAAAAAAAGTTTGTACAGAAATTATAGCAAACAATACCACATCACATTACGCGTCACATATATGGATGTTGAACTAGATCGAACTGTGAAAAAAGCAGCATTGACCAGTGTTATTTGCGTTCGGGAGTACATTTATAAATATATAGGTATGTATAGGTATGTATGATTAATAATGAATACATCTCTTGAAAAATACATATACATAAACATTTCGTTGAAATTCTTAAACAAAATTTATATTTTTTGGTTTTTTGTATGTATATGGTAATGTTTGTGCTCTAAAGAGTTTTAACTTCATTTTCCTTCTATCTTCCCTTATATATAATCTAAATATATAAAAACGGGTATATGTTTCCGAAAGCACTCGGCCCATTTTATTCAAATTTCCAGGAGAGTGAAATTTGGTATATAGGTAGCCTTTTGCCTATATTGGTATTTAGGACAGTTTTCTTTCGGGAAATGGACCAGGGACCGACTGGGACTGGGAATAAGGGATGGAGAAGAATAAGAAGAACTAGAGGGAAGTGAAAAGAGTGAAGGACAAAGGCACTAAGAAGGATATAGGGATAGGGACAGATGGAGCGGAAATAAAGTTAGGAAAAAGACGGAGAGATGAAAAGAAAATGTAGAGGGAGGATAAGGAAAATGGGAAGAGAGAAGGAGGGAGAGTAAGAGTTAACAACTTCTTAAAAGTTATGCAGAACAACGTTTGCCTGGTCTGTTGTTCAATAGAAGGCTAGTCTGATTTAAAGTTGCGATTATGTAATGAAGAGAATAAGAAATATCAGAAAAACCTGCCATTTTAATAGACAATTATCCCGAAAACCTTAATTAATTTCGAAAATCTGACAATAAATTTTAAGTATGTATTAAGAAACACTCAATTAATGCATACAAATTAAGAACATGTAACTCTCAAATACCTGGTGCTCTATTACTTGAAGGCATTCATAAAAAAATTGTAAAAAGTAGGAGCGTATTTGGATGGTTGAATGAAACACGCAAATATCAAATATTCGAAATTTAGTATGCAACACCAAAAAATTATAAAAAACAAGCATAAATGAAGTAGTAAGTATGGCTTAAGGTATGTAAAGTAAGCTACATTTATGAAAATTCTGACTACGATACGAACGTATGTGATGGGGTGTATATTAACTACACATTTAGATTTTATCTAAACTTTGTCTACTTTAAAATTGAAAATAAAATTAATATATCTAAGATAGAAGTTGCAAGCATTTTTAACTTTTTGCTTCTTTTAATTGTTGAAAGCTACTTGCACACATAATTTAAAGTATATATTAAGAGCTATGGCTGAATCCATCAAAGTTGTATATGCGTTTAAAATCATGTATGTATGTCCTGTGACAATGAATGAATTTATGTTGCTGTTGTTGTTGTGGCAGTGCTTCGCCCCATCCAATAGGTGCGATCAGAAAATGTCGCAGATATCCCCTAACGGGGATCCGTGGAAACTTGCAATTTCCACAGGGTTGGAGCAAAGAGATATGGGTATAAGAGGCGTTGATTGAAAATATGGTTGGTGTCATGTGGGGGCACATTAAAAGTGGAACATATCTACATTGCGTATGTCGGGGTTGATTCTGGATATTGCCAGTTTCGGGTATTTGCCATTGAGAACGGGGTTCGAACTGAGGGTCTGGTCTTTTGATGCTTTTTTTTTGTTCAAACGGCACATTACTCCTCAAGTTCCTGGGAGGTGGAGCCTCTTCAATCAGTTGTCTTTTGGGGTGTCTGAGTAATTAACAGAAACTGTTTGTTCAGCATTTTCTTTCTCTCCTTTATGGGGAGTATTCTCGCCTAACTGTGTATAGGGTGTTCTAGTGACATACGAAGACATACCGTGGCGGTTCTGAGCGCGGTGTTTCGAAGGGCCTGCAGTTTCCTCAAGTGTGTTTTTTTAAGATCGGCGACCATATTGGAGACGTGTAGCATATAAGCGGCTGGTCAATTGCTTTATAAGTAGCTATGAGCGTTTTTTTGTCTTTGCCCCACGTACTGCCAGCGAGGGATTTGAGGATTTTGTTACTACTATCAACTTTAGATACAATTACGGCTGCATGCTCGCCAAAATGTAGGTACATACTGGTCGAAAGTCACACATTTTTGGGTGTAGGACAGTCGGTAGCGTAATGCCATCGGCGTATGCAAATGTCCAATATTGCCGATTTTGTCGGTGACAGTGTCCAATTTTACGAGATGATAAAACTGGAAAGACTAGGGAGAGCCGTTGATTTTACGGAATAAAGCATACGCAGGCAATGCACATATAACATCTTATGGGGTGCTTTTGTAAAATTCAATAATTCGAAGACGATGGATGCAGCAATAGCTCCAATAAATCATTGCTTAATTATTATTATTGTTTTTTTTTTTAACAAATACATTAAAGATTGCTGGTAAAGGGCAGACATATAGTTTGAGCCGACAAAAAGGAGACCCAAGCCCAAGCCACAATGAACTTTTCCGTGTAGATGTGTTCAACGGAATATTATGCATGCCAGTAATATCGTAATAATTTCGCACGACGTTGCGTTTGTAAATATAAAGGAACTTCAGACTTAGCAATTACAATTTTCCCCCGGCGGGTCAGGGGGTCAGAATATACCCGCGGTAGGTATGCCTGTCGTAAGAGGCGACTAAAATACCAGATTCAAAAGGCTGTGTAGCGCAACCCTTCAGGTTGCCAGCGCAATATACAGCTTCTCCAAACCCAATTGTCAACCTCACCTATCCGCGGCGAATCCTGTTTCACTAACAGACGAGGCTCTGGCGACCCCAAGCTCCTCATGGAACTTGAGGGTGGGGAGGGAGGGATGGCCTGAAGGTTTAATGTGGCCATATAAATCGTTCCCGAGATGGTCGGGCTAGCACCTTAATGGTGGTATGGTACCGGAGCGTACCGGATCTGTATCCGGCAAAGGACCATCACATCGATAACACTCCCCTTCGGGGAGCAACCCTATCGCTACAACAACAAGAACAACAACAAAATTTCGCGAAGAATTGTTAAAAATATTCTCACTATACAAGAAAAATACTTGCCAACATATTTTGTGTTCTATTCATTTATTAAATTGCAGTTTTTAACTATGAACAAGTAAAGGTGTCTAAGTTCGGGTGTAACCGAACATTATATACCCAGCGTGAGCTTCAATTGCACATTTCATTTCAGATAAATTACTTTTCTACATAACTAATGGCATCCTCTTACAATAAAACTTGATAAGTGAAATATCATTGATTCAAAACTATTTTTTGCTAAGTTATAGCTTATTATTCTAGTCTACGACCGTTTTAAACTTGTTTTATATCTAAGTTCCCGTGGTCTTTAACCGATCCCGTCCATTTTTACCATAAATATTCTCTGCGGCCACCGTGGTGTGATGGTAACGTGCTCGGCCTACCACACCGGATGCCCTGGGTTCAAACCCCGGGTAAAGCAACATCAAAAATTTTAGAAATAAAGTTTTTCAATTAGAAGAAAATTTGTCTAAGCGGGGTCGCCCCTCGGCAGTGTCTGGCAAGCGCTCCGGGTGTATTTCTGCCATGAAAAGCTCTCAGTGAAAACTCATCTGCCTTGCAGATGCCGTTCGGATTCGGCATAAAATCATGTAGGTCCCGTCCAGCCAATTTGTAGGGAAAATCAAGAGGAGCACGACGCAAATTGGAAGAGAAGCTCGGCCTTAGATCTCTTCGGAGGTTATCGCGCCTTACATTTTTTTTTTTTTATTTATTCTCTGCTATAGGGAAAATTTTGTGTACCCAATTTTATTACGATCCGTTAATTTTTCTTCGAGTTATGACTCCCGAAAAATAGAAAATTGCTTAGTCATAAAAGGGGCGGTGCCACGCCCATTTTTTTAAATTTGAAGTTTTTCCTATTTATTGTTATAAATCCACTTGGGAAATGAAATACCATTGATATAAAGCACTTTTTAGATATAGCTTATTTTATTCGTCCACGACCCTTTTAAAAATCTTTTATATAAAAGTGGGCGTAGTCCTTAACCGATTTCGTTAATTTTTCTTCAAAGCATTCCTTATAGTAAAAGCAACTTCTCTGCCGAATTTTGTTACGATAGGTTTAACGGTTTTTGATTTATGATTAATAATATTTGTAAAATTGATTTTATCACAAGTGGGCGGTGCCACGCCCATTTTAAAATTTTTTTTTTTCAAATTTTTATCAAGAGTCTCAATATCAGTCCACACGTCAAATTTCAACATTCTAGGCGTATTATTTACTAAATAATCAGGTTTTTTGTGTTTTACAAAATGTTATATATGTATATAAAAAGTGGGCGTGATTATCATCCGATTTCGCTCATTTTCAATACCAATCTATTCTGGGCCCATATAAGCTCGTGTACCAAATTTGGTGAAGATATCTGAATATTTACTCAAGTTATCGTGTACCGGACGGACGGACATGGCTCAATCAATTTTTTTTTTTCGATAATGATGATTTTGATATATGGAAGTCTATATCTATCTCGATTCCTTTATACCTGTACAACCAACCGTTATCCAATCAAAGTTAATATACTCTGTGTGCAAAGCATGCTGTGTATAAAAATGTTAGAAAAGTACCGAGTGGGAAGAATCATTTCACTTGCAAAGTGTGAAAGCGCCCTTAGCCAAAGCAAATATCGAATTCTTCTTCTTATGCTTTGCTTGCAACAAAAGTTGGCAGTTGGCTACTTTTTCATGTCAGATGGCGGCAGTGTCGGTCGATCTGCCGTTCTCCATAAAACAAAGTGCAATCTACTCATCATGCATAAGATTGCGTCAAACGCATCTATATGAAAAACTGCTTACTGAATTGTAAAAAAAGGGTAACAAAATATGTGCGGTGAAAAGAAAACAATCCATGTTAATTAATAGGTTGTCTGCCTTTTACTGCTAACATTTTTGCCTACGCCTTTTTACAGTTTAACTTATATGTATGCATTTTCTCGACCCAATATATAGAAGTTTGTGCATATGTATTTAGATGTTTGCAACAAAAAGATAAAATAACAACAACGTATTGATAAATTACGATATTAATTGCTCGTTCAGCTGTTTCAAAATGCCATTAAGAAGATTCACACTTACGCTGATTCCCACAGCTGTACCAACCTGTGCTTGTAAAAGAGTATCCATGCGGCTTGAAAGCGACTGCATAATTCAATTTTTATTTTTTTCGGTTGTTAAATTTTGATAATTTACATTTGTTTTGTTTTGTGCAACAATCACCAGCCAAAGCGCATCCAACCAAAGTTAGGAGAGTTTCGAAGGAGTGTAGGCGGGCGCGCATGCGCGTTGAATGGTATACGTGAATTTAAAGCGCAATTCGATTTTTCATGTATTTTGGTATTTTTTTTATTTTGTTTTATATTATTAATAAGTTGTTGCAGCAGTTAAAAGATAAAGGAAAAACAATTTATAAAATATTTAGTTTAATTTTTGTAATTAATATTTAAGAACTACTTGTATGTACATAAATATGTGTGCAGAAATTTGAATTTGTATTAAAACAATACTGAATATTTAAAAAAGTAATTTAAACTAACAAGAAACAAAGCCTAAGTTCTGTTCACGCCGCACATTATATACCCAGCTGTAGGTTTTAATGAAAGCTTGTGCAAAAAAATTTCAGTGGGGGCACCACGGGCATTTTACATTAAAAAAAAATTGAAAGCAATGTATATAACTACATTTATTTATTCATACATTTATTTGCTATACAGCTACGAGCACGGAAATAGGAAAGGAAATTACTAACAGATTTAAAAAAGGGAAGAAAGACTTAGTTTGGGCGAAAATGAGAATTATATACCCAGCTGTGTGCTCTCATATATATATATATTAGGGATATATTTAAGGAGAAATATCAGGAACATTAAATGATTTGAAAGCTGAAATATGCTACTTATACTAGGGTGATCGACCCGGTTAATTCGAACCGGAAGAAGGACTATAAAGACCTTTGAAAGTTTATCGAAATACGGTAACATGTTCCTCAGATGAGAAATCAGAATGTGAGTTTGAAGGGAAACCCGAAAGATCTTGTAGATCGTATTAGGAAAGCTAGTTCATGATGTTAAACATAGATGGAACTCAATGTCAAAAATGATCACACAGTTTTTGAAGCTTTATAAATGTGTCAATCACACTCTTTTGTATTTAAACCTTAAACCCTCCAGTGAACATAATATTGAAATGCTAACAGATCTCAATAATCTTCTAAAGCCTTTGGAAGTTGCCATTTTAGAACTGCAAAAACGTCCGTAACATTAGTAGAAGCAGAAGGGATATTTAAATTTTAGTATACCAACATTTAAAAATCGCAAGTCACGTTGTCTCTAGATTTGGTAAAATGCTTACAAAAACGATTAATGGAACCCCGAGTTAAAGTTCTCCAAACATTGATTTTGTACTTAAACACTGGCCAATTTCCCGTTCATGACTCTTTTTTAGATTACGCTTCCCAAAGTTAAACAAAAAATATAAATTGTTTGGGAAGAATCAAGTCGATACATCTCATTCCAGTACAGAGCTAAGTGTTTCGGATTTAGAAAATTATTTAAAGAGTGAGTTGGATAAGACCATTCGCGATATTCAAAACTCAAATCATTTAGCGAAAAAGTGCGGCAAAGGTATTTTGGACGATTTTTTACATTTTGCTAAATCCCAGAAACGGACAGAAAACCTTGCAAAATTGTATAACGCATTACTGACAATAAGTCCTACTAGCACACTGAGTGAAAAAGCATTTTCTGTCTCAAGTTTCATAAAGACTGAAGAAAACAATAGAGTGAGTCCGAAACTTTTAAGTAGGGCTTACGATTTCTTCTCGAACACAAGGGAGATTTTCGAGACCCGAGAAATCGAGAACTCGACTTCTCGGCATAAACTTAATTGCTGTGTGGACAGTATTTATACACTTGGTTTTTTTTACTTGTGAATTTTTTTTTTATTATATTGCTTTTCAATGACATTTAACTCAAAACATATTTATTATACATATAATTTTGTCCACAATATTTTATTTTTTTAACGAGATATCGATAACACGGCTTCTCGCAAGATTCTCGAATCTAGAAATACTCGTAATACTCGCGAGCTTCTCGACTTTCAATTCTCGCGAGATTTTCGAATCTCGAAATACTCGTAATACTAGCGAGCTTCTCGACTTTCAATTCAGTCGCTGAATTGGCAGTATTCTATACTTTTCGGTGTTTTTTAGTTGTGGTTTTGTGGAAATTTTCGCTTGCGCTTCAGAAGAAAACGTAAGCTATGTATAAAACAGCCAATGAATCGATTAAATTGAATGTCGAGAAGCTTGCGAGTATTACGAGTATTTCGAGATTCGAGAATCTCACGAGAATTGAAAGTCGAGAAGCTCGCGAACCTTATGAGTAATTCGAGATTCGAGAATCTCGCCAGAAGACGAGACTCACGAGAAATCTCTTCTCGATCAAGTTCGAGAAATCGTACACTCTACTTTTAAGCTGTATTTTATTTTTAAAAGATTATTTTTTTGGTAATTTTTATAGCCTTATACGTTTATGTTTTGTTAATTTTATAAGGTTAAAGGCCGTAGGTAAAATAAAACACAATGTTAAAAATTGCATTGGGTTTTAATTTGTCGATATTTCGGCTTCAATTTGAAGCCACCTTCAGGAACATGTGATAATGCTTGATCACATATGATCAATTTAAAGGGTTACTATAATCGCAATAAGTAAAGTCTTCACATGTGATGACTTTTTGTTTCCATAAATGAATATTATACTGTGATGTGAAATAAGACTTTATATTCTTTTTTTATAACCGCATTAAGGCTGTGTGCGAGTTGACCTAAATTTCTACCTAAGTAGAGAAAAAACCTAAATCACTGGAAACTGTCGGTAAGGCAGTGCAAAATAAAAATTTTGAATTTTTATGAGCATACTTTTCAACCCAAATACAAATGTCAAATTTCAAAAACAAAAATATTGATTCTTCAATCTTGTGTATGCAAATAAATGGTTCTTGTCCATTCAATTTAAGTAAATCATAGATCATAGAGCGATGATCCCTGCTGCGATTAAGGTCCGATCGATTGTACGTGATGGTGAGCTCAATTTTGTTCAAGCTGATGTTGGCGACAAAAGAATTGGATCCTTCTCAAATATGGACCGCAATCTGAACATATTTGGTAGGCAAGTGCATTAATTGGCCTAAAGAAGTTATTGGAGGCATACCAACATCACAGTATTGAATTCGAGATTGTGGAAAAGGTCATTGTGCACGTGGTCCACTATGTCCGAAAAAAAACCTTATAAAACGGAGCCACTGCATTTTCTTGAACTGCTATCTTGGGATAGGTACTTACCGCGGACCCTAATTGACCTCTGTTCCTTTTAAGCGTGAAAACGCATCAAAAATACCAAATTTTATTTATTTATTTATTTAAATATAAGTATAGTAATCTTTGAAATACAATGTTTCTTACAGACTACATAACGAATTAAATATATTTACAAAATAATTTTTTAGGTTAAAAATTCATTTAATTGTAATTTGAATTTAGATTTTTCAATTGAGAAATCCATGAACCAATAAACAGATCCCTCATTAAAAAATGAGAGAGCAAAAAAATCATAGTTAGCTGTGAAATAAATTTTCTCGGCGTGACGTCACGCTTTTGACAACATGTTTCGTTGCTGACGCAGTGTTCAGGCTTTATTCTAATCTGAGTATTTTGCTCCGCTCTTACCTCCTACTACTTTTTTTTTATCTCAAAGGTTTATTTGGGTCGAGTTGAAACCTAAATAGCATTATTACCAAATATCTTTTGGTGGAAGTTTTCATTGTATTCGTATGAAAAGCTGATTGTTTACAAGTGACGATTAGATGAAATGACGCGAATTCATTGTTCGTGTCTTAAGACATGTTTGTTCAAATTTCACTCACAGTTTTTGTACTTTTTTCGTACGGAATGAGAATAGAAGGAGTAAAATGTAAGCAAAAAATTTTGCCGGGCGCGGTTTGTAAATCCTGTCAAAATTCAACATACAGCACTTCTTGAAGTTTTATGTAAAAATTAAGTACGTTGAGTTAGTGAGGTCAGCTAACCCTGTTTTGCGATAACAGTCGCCAATTGGGAGCGCCAAGCGAGGCCAAATCTTCCTCCAACTGTCTCTCCCAACTCAGTGAAAGTCTTATCTTTCCTCTGTTTACAAACTGCCGGAGCGTATTCGTTCATCTGTATAACATGACCTAGCTAGCGAAGCTTTATTTTTTTATTCGCTGCATTATCGTTATATCTGCGAAAAGCTCATATAGCTCATCATTATACCTCCTTCGATACTCGCCGTCGACATCACGGAAAGGACTATAAATCTTCCGCATTCAATAAAAAACAAATCATTACTTCTTACGTTCCTCTGTGGAACCAAGAAGTTAATTCGTTGTAAAAGAGTCGGAGCTTCTACTATGCCTTGAATGATGTCAAACACAAAAGCTAAGCGAAAGCAAGATTCTTCTGTTATCTAACGTCTTCAGGTTAATAATGAGACATCTAGCATTATAATAGCATATATGTAATACTCCTATATTGCTAATAGCAAATGCTCGCAATGTGTTTTGAAGTCGAAATCAAAACAAGACAGCCTATAAAATTTTTGTGATTTTAGCAGCATAAGTGTGACAAGAAAAAATTAAAATTTAGGTACATTCGATTATTGAATACAAAAACAAAAACGCTTAAACAGCAATATATCGGCACTCTGATGTTTGGGAATGTACCTAGCCTTTTGTAGCAATATAGGAGTATTACATATATGCGGAATAGGCTCTTCAAAGTTTAATCTGCGCAGAGCAAATTTTATGAATGTCTTTTGCACCCGTTCTAGCCTTTTTATATGGCAATCGTAAAATGGTCTCCATATAAACACAGCGTATTTTAACGTGGAAAAAAGTTGTAAAGGTGTAAAGAAGTTTTAGAGTATATGGATCAGTAAAATGAGTACTGCAACGGCGTATAAAGGCAAGCATTGCGTATGATTTAGCAATTGCATGATTTATATGATCATGAAACATAAACTTGGAGTAAAAAATCACTCCTAAATATCGTATTTTGGACTGCGTAGCCAGTTTAGATCCATTAATATCATATGATGTAGGAATTAAGGAACGGGATTTTGAAAATGTTATGTGAAAACATTTACTAATATTGAGTTGCAGGTGGTTTATTCTGCACCAACTGGCTACACTGTCCAGATCATTTTGAAGACTATGGGCATCAGAAATAAACGACATTTTTGAAAAGATTTTCAGGTCATTCGCATACAAGAGGAACTCAGAGGATAAAAAAACAGGAAGATATATCATTAATAAAAATAACAAAAAGGAGGGGACCCAGGATACTGCCCTGAGAAATGCCTGAGGAAGCAATGAAGGGATCGGACGCACAATCATCAAAAACGACTACACACTTGCGAAAAGAAAGATAAGATTTAATCCATGATAGGAAGGTTGAATGAAAACCGACATTGACTAACTTATCTATTAAAATTGAATGACTAGCCTTGTCGAAGGCTTTTGAGAAGTCTGTATAAACAGTGTCCACCTGCAGCCGATCATTAAAAGCTGACACACAGTAATCAGAGAAAACCGCCAGGTTGGAAACTGTGGATATGCCAGACACGAAGCCATGTTGATTAAGTGATATAGAGAGAAATGCATCTTCTACAGTTCTTAAAAAGATATGACGAAAAACCGTCCATATTAGGCTTTATAGAGGGTTTAATGTTATTCACTCCTTCAACTATATCTTCTAAAGTAAGCACCAGAGAGCCAACATTTATTGGGCTATTTAAATCAGAGACTATATTAGGCGACGATTGAGAATCACTATCAAAGTTCGATTTTAAGAATTCCCCAAAGAGATTAGCGGCTTTGTAAGTCGAACCTGCCCTAGTCTCATTGCAGAACTCGCCCGTTGGTATATTTGAGCGAGCCTTCTTCGTGTTAACGTATCGCCAAAAAGACTTAGGGTTACTCTTGATTTCGCCCTTAAACTTACGCACATAATTCCTGTATAGAGATTTATTAAGAGATGTGAACTTTTTCGCATATCTCAAGTAAAAATACTTATTAGAAGAACCGTTTGAAGACTTAAACCTTTTATAAAATTTATTTCTCAAATTCTTGAATTTCTTCAACTCCTTGGTGTACCATGGAATCCTGTGACAAGATTTTTTCTTAGGTGGTACAAAAGCTCGACATGTTTCTAATACGATGTTTTTAAAGGTTTCAAAAATAAGATCCAAAAATCTCATTAATTTATTAAAAAAATTATTTATTTGAATTAGATCTAAGCTTAAAAATGTATCTACCAGATAAGTTTCGCAAAAGCTAGATGTATTACCGGGAATTAAAGATCGGCTATCATCTCAAAAGGACCATGTTACGTAAAGGAGGTTAAAATCACCCAGTACACAAAAATTGTCATCAGACCCATTATTCTTAGAAACTAGAGAACATTATCAACATGAGCTTTATAAAGTATGTCACAACTAGCAAGGGGAATAGAAGAAACGGAAATAAAAAGTTTAGAGTTGCCTTACACTAGAACGCATACTTCATCCAGCAAGGAGTCCTCATTATACAGAGAAATCAGGGACGACTGATAGCATTTTTAACCGCTACTAGTACCCCTCCCCCTCTGGATAGACCAGTCTTGGAAACATCCCTGTCTTTGCGGTATACATTATAAGAGTTTGAATCAAAGAATGCATTATCGTTGAAATCTGCATTAAGCCAAGTCTCAACAAAGACAAAGATGTCATAATCAGAATTTGTACTTGAAATAAATATAGATTTATATTAAGTTCTTAGCCCATATATATTAAGGTGACTGCCATAATTACCACAAACTTGTGCCACTACGGGGTTTTTTGTTTGGGTACTACCTTTTGAAAAAAATTAAAAGGCCATACTTTAACATTTGCGGGTCAGATGGTGGCATTCAAGACCTTTTCATAGCATTCATCAGCTACTTCAAGCTTGAAACTAATTTTCGATAGATGTTCCGCATTGGCACCTTGCTTAATTAACGAAAAACATCTCAAATTCTTTGAATCAATTTTAGCATGCTTTGTAACATATGATATAATATCAGTGTACGTCACACTCGATGAGAACGATGATATATGTAACCATTTAAATTTAAGTCTTGCAACCACACTAAGCTCATTGTTGTTGTTTGATCCAATAACTAAGGGTGGTTTGAGAACTCGTATGTTTTTAGAGCCAATTTTCCGCTTGGGATCGATGGAAGTCTCACACGCAGTACCATTAACAGACGCATTAGCGGTCGTACTCTTAATCCCCCATTACTGATACTTAGCATATACTTGACTTGACTTGGCGTAAACTTGGCAACTTAGCCACGATTATACTCCACTTGGCGCATACAATCTGGCATCATAATCAGCGTTGAAATTTATGTATGACAAAATGTCAAAATGAAATGGGAACAAACAAATGGCATCTCAAAATGTAAACGTCACTTAGAACTTACATAGAAAATAAAAATTCAACAGACTTCTAAGTCAAGTTAAGTGTTGCTGAGTTTTGAGTAATCAGTAACATGCAATGTTCATTTAACAGAACTGTAAGTGACAGTTCTCAAGTTAAATGCTAAGTATCAGTAATGGGCCCTTTAGTTGCAACAGTAGACGCAGCAGAATCCACAGCAGAGTGATCAGAAAATGATGGCTGCATAGACCGCACAGATTAAGTTGGCGTACAGGGCTTATGATTTGCGAGAGCTTTATTGCTTGTATTACTAGCAACATATGTTTTACTAACAACATGCTCCATTGATTTTGGAGCAACAGAGGCAACACTTGGTGTGATTTCTGCAGCACCACGAGCGACAACAGCGCTCGCTATACGATTGAGGTGTTTGGTGTTGGGTATGCATAACCGGGTTTGTACTCGACATCGTAGTCAAGGTACTAGTAGACAAAGAAATAGGAGGAGTACTTTTATTCTTACTCTTACTAGCAACATTAATGTTATGACTCGGCAAATTATTTGCATTATCAACGCCTGCAGAACGAAGCTTTTCAATTTCAGACGTAAGCTCAAGAATATTGGCATTTTTATCAGCCACAGTAGATTTCAGCGAACGAATTTCAGCAATTAATTGTTCGTATTTTTCTTCTATTTGATCTTTAAAATCAACAAGAGAGGTTAATAGCAACAAAATGCGCGTTCTCAGCTTTAAGCTCAGCAATTTTTTTGAGTAGAGAAAAACGAGCCACTGGTTGAGTATTATTGCTATTAATGTCACTTATGTTGTTATTAAGTATTGTTAACGTTCTCAGCAGACAAACTGGTCAAACCACTATTTGTAATACTGCATACTTTGCATATAAACAGCTTGCCAACATCAGCTGTCCCTAGAGCAATGCACTCCAAATGAAAAAGTACTTTACAATTGTAGCATTGCACCTTAGATTGGGCACGATCGACTTTCTGCCCACACACACACAGCATAGTTAGACAAATATATGTTTATGTTTTTATATTATTTTATATTTATCATTTAACAAGTTTAAAAAATCCAACATTTACACAATTGGTAGATTGCCAACAAGCATCAAGATATTACCAATTTTAGAAAGAGTCACTGTCTCGTACATTTATTAAAAACAGGAGCGACGTAAAACACGACCGACCAGCTCGACACTCAACTTTATTTAAATTTCCCGTATTGTTATAATTTTCTTAACAGAAATAAACAATTTAGGTTTTCAAATCAACTCGCACAGTTTTGACAGCTTTTTCGTAAATTATTGCAGTGCTGGAAAGTTCCAGTGGAATATTAGTTTAGGTACTTAAAATTTAGGCAAACTCGCACCCAGCCTAAATACACATTGATTTTTTTTTTTGTTTTTAATAAACCTATTGGTATGTTATTAACCATTTATTTTTAGCTGAACGGAAATTTTGTGAAGAGCTGGATTAAAAGAAGTCTTCTTTGCACTACCATATCTACATTGGTAATAAAGTAACGTGTCGTAAATATATAGCCAATTTTGTGATGGTTAAAACTTTAAGCAACTTTTTAAAATAAAATGGCGAGGTCGCTAACGAATTTTCCTCATATGTAAATATAAACCCAAAAACCATAATTCTGAAAAATCTCAAAGTGATAATAAAGTCTTCTGATTTACGGCTTGCAAAGCTTTTAAATTTTCTTAGCCTAAATGAGGGCGGTGACACGACCATTTTCCAAAATTTAACTAAATTTTTACGAGCCTTTTTCTTCAAAAACAATATTTAAACCAAATTTCGTTAGTATTGGTCGGGTTAGGAGGTTAGAATATACCCGCGGTAGGTATGCCTGTCGTAAGAGGCGACTAAAATACCAAATAGATTCAGGGGGTTGTGTAGCGCAATATATAACTTCTCCAAACCCAATTATCAACCACACCTATCCGTGGCGAATCCTGTTTCATCAACAGCCGAGGCTCTGGCGACCCCGAATCCCTCATGGATCTAGGGGGTGGGAGGGGGGATGGCCTAGAAGGTCGCATGCGGTCATAATAAATCGTTCCCGAGATGGTCGGGCTTGGTACCGGAATGTACCGGATCTGCATCCGGAAAAGACCCATCAACATCGATAACACTCCCCAAGGCCTTCGGGGAGTGTCCTCATTGCTACAACAACAACATATATGTTTTAAGTGGGCGTGATCGTCAATGGATTTTGTTAATTTTCACAAGGTGTATATATG